>NC_043705.1:113751899-113788373 GCF_006229205.1 Suricata suricatta
GCCTTGACAGTGAAAGAATGCTGTGGGACCTGAGACTAAGTAAAAAAGGGCCATGCAGCCCCCACTCATTCTTTTTTGGAACTCACTTAAGGTGCCCTGAACCATCGTGTAAGAAGTCCAACTCCACTCAAACCTCCATGCTATGAGGAGACCCAAGCCACAAAGAGAGGCCAAGTGTATGTTCTCTGGTCAAACGGACCCAGCTGTGATCCCAGCCAACAGCCAGCATCTATTGCCAGGCATGTAAGTGAAGGTAGCTCCAGAAGAGTCCCACACTTAGCTGTTAAGTCACTTTCAGTGTCTGAATTTTATGAAAACCAGACACCCAAACCATTCCTGTCATAGGCCCTAGTAACCTCCAAAGTATATCATGTAAGCGGTCGCACTGCTCCACTGTGTAAGGTCAATACTGAATCCAACTCCCTGAGGTCAGACCCAATTTAAATATTCTGTTACTTTCCCTCACGTCCAATGACCCTTTGTTGCAGATCTTTTACCATTTCAAATGGTCAGACATTAATACTGGAGACTTGTAATGACTATATTTAAATAAGTATTTAATAATAACTTTTCCTGCTGTATCTCTGGATTATTTAGCATTGAAATCCATGTTTTTCTGGCTAAGAAATGACATATGACAAATAATTGATACAAGTGGAATTAACAGAATAGCAAGAATCTAGTTCCTAATATCCAGCTCTGTGTCCCATGCCCAGGAAATGCTTAGTGATTACAAATATAGGACAAAGAGGACAGGTACAGTAAATGGCCTCCATTTCTCATCACTTGTTTTAATGCTTCTATGTTCAGTACTTTTCCCAGAGGAAAAAAAAAAATCCTTTACTAAGAGCACAAAACCGTTCTCCACAGAATCAATATGGTTCTATGACGTATCTCCCTCCATTGCTAGTTACAAGTCCATTTATCTATGTTGTCAGAGAAAAATAAGCCAGTCTGGATTCTAAAACATTCATTGCACACTTGCTTTCTTTTTTCTTTTCTTTTTTTTTTTTTACTAACTCTAGTTCGAAAGAAACAAGGTATCAACCTTTTAATCCAAAAGATCGGTGGTTAATACACAGACCAGCCAAACTCTTAGACAATTTACCTTTTGGTATGACTTGACTCACAAGTACTCCTCTATGCTTGCTTCTGTTGCTTGAAGAACAGAAATAGGTCAATAAGTCATTGATTTTGCATTGGAAAAAATTACCCAAAGGTAATTATCACTTGAGCCTCAGGCAGCATACTAACTGTAAAATTCCTACATGGAAGCAAATGGTATCATCTGAGAGTTCCTCTGGGCACCGGAGTATTAATGCCACACAAACATATATGTGACCTTGGTAAAATCACTTAACCCGTCTAGATTCTATTACTTTAAACCCAGAAAACTGGGGCACTGTGGCTAAGTCAGTTAACCGTCTGACTTCGACTCAGGTCATGAACTCCAGGTTCCTGAGTTTGAGCCCAGCAGGGACCTGTGCTGAGAGCTCGGAGCCTGGAGGCTGCTTTCGAAATCTGTGTCTCCCCATCTCTCTCCCCCGCTTGCACTCTGTCTCTTTTTCTGTCTCTCAAAAATAAATAAAGATTTAAAAAAAAATTTTTTTAACTGAAAATTGTACTAGATCATCATGCGGAAATGTGGATTCTCAAATAAGTTCTTACCTTTAGGCCAACTTCTTATTCCTAGAATCACTCCCTGTTTATGCTACCCGGAAGTTTGTCCTGCCTGCGTTTGCTGTTTTTTGAGCGTGCGCCTGCGCACGCGCGCACACACGCCCGCGCATATATACACACAACTTTAGCTATATACAACATGTTATTTATTTAATTATATTTGTATAATTGTAGCATAAGCCGAAATCGTTTTTCTGATTTGTAATGTGAGTGCCTGACTTAAGCCTTGATTGTGGAGGCAACCTCTTCAAAAAGGCAGCCACTTAAAAACAGCTGTCTCTAATAAACACCTTGCCAATTGCATAACTAGATCAAAAGCCCGTCTGCCTCCCCCAATCCGAGTCTCCTTTGTTTTAGCGATCTTTTTTTTTTTTTCTGTAACTGACCATTTGGGCCAGTTGTTTTTTTCTCTTCACACTCTAAATTCCTGCTTATGGGTTGTTTTTTTTTTTGAGTTTATTTATTTTGAAAGAGAGAGAAGGTATGCAGATGGAGAAAGAGGAGGGGAAAGAGAGCAAAAGAACGAGAAAGAGAGAGAGAGAATCCCAAGCAGGGTCCATGCAGTCAGCACAGCCAGATGCAGGGCTCAATCTCACAAACTGAGAGATCATGACCTGAGCTAAAAATCAAAGTCTAACACTTAACCGACTGAGCCGCCCAGGAACTCTTTCTGCTTTAATGTGTTTATTTTTTTAATTTTTAAAAACATCTTATTTATGTTTGAGAGAGAGTGAGCAGGGGAGGGGCAAAGAGAGAGGGAGACAGAATGCAAAGCAGGCCCCAGGCTCCGAGCTTTCCGCACAGAGCCCAACACAGGGCTTGAACTCATGAACCTTGAGATCATGACCTGAACCAAAGTCAGATGCAGAACCCACTGAACCACCCATGTGACCCTGCCCTTATGTTTTAAATTCGCCCATAAAGAGGGAGCACCTGGCTGGCTCAATCAGTAGAGCGTGTGACTTTTGATCTCGGGATTGTGAGTTAAAGCCACATGTTGGGCATGGAGCTTACTTTAAAAAAAAAAAAAGTGAGCCTGTGAAACACTCGGCCCCTATCTGCTACCCCAATAAAGGCAGCACCCCACCCCTGTGAAGTTCTCTGTGTAGTGCCAGGTATACCAAGTAATTCCTACAACTTGTAGTTAATAAACCTTTTTGTTTTCAGTTTCCTGATGGCTATTGCTACAGACATCTTCCAGTCATAGTAAGAACCACAAGGGCTAGTCCAGTCACAACAGTGGTTATCAACAGACTGAACCCAGCAGAAAACACTGTATTTACATAAAGCTTATATTTCACACATTCAGAAAAATATAGAAAATATTGAATGAAAACCAACATGTCCATCATCCAAGATTACCAAATACTATATTTTAGCATACATATTCTTGACCCTCCCTCTTTTTATTTCATTTTTATTTTTTATTTTTTAAGTTTATTTATTTTGAAAGAGAGAGCATACATGTTCATGAGAGTGGGGGAAGGCAGAGAGAGAGAGAGAGAGAGAGAGAGAGAGAGAGAGAAAGAGAGAGAGAGAGAGAGAGAGGGAGAGAGAAATCCCAAGGAAGCCCCATACTCAGTACAGAGCCCAACACAGGGCTTGATCTCATGACCATGAGAAACCAAGAGTCAGGTGCTTAAACAACTGAGCCACCCAGGTGTCCCTGATCCTCCATATTTTTAAAAATAAGTATGATGTTGCAAATATAACTAACCAAACATAACCATGGAACATATCCAACATCCACACTAATGCTATTTCACTTCCTGCCTTATCATCCTGTAATACTCTGAAGGGTGTATAGAGCTTTCAATTCATAGTTTTAGATTTTACCACACATGTGGAATTCCATCACTAATATAATATGATATAATAAATATAAATAATATAATAAATATTCTCTGGGCTTTTAAAAATTACATAGATGGGATCATACCGACCATATTTTTCAACAACTTGTCTTTTTCTGAATTCATTCATGTTAATACATTTATAAAGTTCATTCACTTAAACACAGTATGTTAAATGAACATATTACAATTTGCATGTGTATTCCTTTATTGTTAAAGATTTCGAGATTTTTCCATTTTGCCTCTTTACAAGCAGTGTCACCAGGAATATCCTCTCACTTATCTTCTTGTGCACCTGAGCAGAGTGCATTGAGAGTAGTGATCTAGGAGTGCAATTACTGGGTCACAGGGTATGTTTATCTTCAACTGCAGTGGATGCTACAAAGCAGCAAGCCAAAGTGGCTGCATTAATTCAAATGCCTTCCTGGAGTGTGCACAAGCTCCTGTCTCCCCACATCCAAAATGATACATACAATTTTTTCCAGTTCAATGGGAATGGTATAGCAATTCATTATTTCTATTTGCATTTCTTTTTTTTCTTTTAATGTTTATTTTTGAGAGAGAGAGAGAGAGAGAGAGGGAGAGAGAGAGAGAGCAAGAGAGAGAGAGCGAGCAGGAGCATGGCAGGAGCCAAGAGAGAGGGAGACACAGAGTCTGAAGCAGGCTCCAGGCTCTGAGCTGTCAGCACAGAGCCTGATGTCGGGTTCAAACTCATGAGCTGAAGTCAGACACTTAACTGACTGAGCCACTCTGGCGTCCCCCCCCCCACTTTTTTTCATGTTTATTTATATTTGAGAGAGACAGTGCATGGGGAAGGGTGGGGGAGTCTATTTGCATTTCTAACACTGATACAGAGCCTAAAAATTTTTATTGTTTTTCTTATGTTTCTTGGCCACATGGCTTCATTTTCTGTAGGCTGCTTTTCTTCTAGTCCCTTTCATGGACAGGAGCCACTTGGAGGAGTCAGATTATAATGACAGATTGAGGGTGGGGGCTGTTTTCCAATCTCTGAGCTCAAGTCCTTGGCTATGTTCATGCTTCCTTTCCCCAAGTGAGTGTTAAAATGCTTAACTCCACAGTCCACTTCCAGGGATGCCATCACCCAGGCTGCGGAGCAACCACAAAGTGCTTTCTGGCTTTGAATATCCTGATTGATTCCCCTTTATAGATCCTTCCTTTTTTTCTCCCTCCTTCCTTCCCTCTCTTCCTCCCTCCCCCCTTCTTCCTTCTTATTTCCCTGCCAGCTTAGTCATAATTTTGACTTCTTTTGTGGTACATTTTTTCCTAAAGAATCTGTAAAAGGGAGAAAATGGTTGATGCCTTAGTCTACCATGTTCTGGAACTAGAAATCCCTGCTATTTGTATTTCATTTTAAGCCAGTTTCTCTGCCTATTGTTCTGCCTGAGTCCCTTTCTCTCTCCAAGAAAGTTGTGAAAAAGTATTGCATTTCAAAACTTCTCTATCCTGGTCTTCTGGACAGTTTAGAAAACTATCTACTAGTTGATCTCCCATCAACCACATAGAAATATTAAATTTTCATAAAATGAAAAAAATGGTAGAAGAGATTGTGAGAGAGATACAGTGAGACAAATAAAGCTTGGTCTTCAAATCTTACCTGTACTGAAAACTGAGCCGTTTCTTGGCACGGAGTAAAACTAATTCTATTTTGCTACAAGCCATGGATTACTCTTAGTGTAAGGTTTAGTTTTCTTCTTCTTCTTTTTTTTCATGTTTATTTATTTTTGAGAGAAAGAGAGAGAGAGCACAAGCAAGGGAGGGGCAGATAGAGGGAGAGAATCCCAAGCAGACTCTGGCACTCACAGCACAGAGCCCAATGCAGGGCTCAAACCCAGGAACCGTAAGATCAGGACCTGAGCCAAAATCAAGAGTCAGATGCTTAACCAACTGAGCTCCCTGGGCGCCCCAGGTTTAGTTTTCTTGATCAAGTCACTGAAATTTCAGACCAGGGAAGATTCTAGCTGGCACTAGGCACAATCTAGGAAAATCTTAATTATCCCCTAAGTTGCTATTTTGGTTGTGGAGTCCCAAAATAGTCTACTTTAGGCAAACTTCAGTTTAAAATCACAGGACTTCTGGGCTGACAAGTACCTTAAGGATCAAGGAAACTGCATATGATAAAAGGGGTCATCACGACTTCAAAAAACCTGTTAATGCTAGATGCTTTTAGAATTCAGATATCCTGTTCCCTCCCTAACTTAGACGTTTTTGGTAATTTTAAAAATACCTGTATTAACAAAGTACCACTCACTGGACAGCTTAAAACAACAGAATTAGCTCACAGTTTTAGAGGCTGGAAATCCAAAATCCAAGTGTAGGCAGGGCCATGTTCCTTGGAAAATTGCAGGGGAGAATCCTTCCTGGTTTCTTCCTGGTCTTTTGGTGGTTCATTGGCAATCTTGGGCATTCTCTGGCTTGCAGCTATCTTCAGTTGCTGTCTTATCTTCACATGATGTTCTCCCTCCTGTTTCCATGTCTCTTTTTTTGCAAGGACACCAGTCATATTAGACTAAGAGCCCACTCTACCCCTGGTATTACCTCATTTTAGCAGATTATACCTGTAGTGACTCTATTTCCAAATAAGGTCGCCTATTTGAAATAGTAGGAATTAGGACTTCAACATATCTTTTTCCAGACACAATTCAACATATCCCACTATACAGTTTCAATCATTTGTAAGAAAGAGCTTAGTTGTGATTGACTTCCTAATGTAGGATTTTCCCAAACCATCAATGAGAACTAATGTCTGCTCCTATAGGCCATTATATGACCAAATGAATATTTATGCATTTCATCATTTTAAGTAGTTTTATATAAATATTCTTCATGGGTTGAATCGTATCACTAAAAATTGATGTCTACCTGGAACCTCAGAATATGATCTTATTTGGAAATAGGGTCTTTGCAGATGTAAATAATTAAGGATCTTGAGATGCAGTCATCCTGGATTTAGTATTAGCCTTAGACCCAATCACTGGCAAACTTACAAGAATGAGAACACACAGAGACACGGGGAAGGAGGCCACGCATGGACAAAGCAAAACTCAGACTTCCGCTGTCACAAACCATGGAGTGCCAGGGGCCACCAGGAGCTTGAAGAGATAAGGGAAGATTCTTTTCTAGAACCTTCAGAAAGAGTGGAACTCTGCCAGAACTTGGATTTTAGACTTCTGGCCTCCAGAGGGATGCAAGAATAAACTGTCATCTGAAGCCACCAGGTACATGATAGTGTGTTTGGAAGCTCTAGGAAACTAATGCAGTATTCCTTTCATATAGATTGAGAAAAGTTTAGTTCACCAAGCCCTTACTGGTGAACAATCAGGATGTCTCCAATTAGAAAATAACAGTTAGGTTTTTGGATTTATTTTTGGTGGGTTTTGTATTTTTGCTATTATAAACAACAATGAAGTGAATACTATACATACTTTGTGCAGCTATCTAGTAATTTCATTTTTTAGGATTTCTATACATGGAATTGCTGTTTGAAGGATTTTCAGACTCATGTATTTAGCAAAGGCTCTCCATGCAAGGCTACAGTAATGTGTACTTCTAGAATATTAAGAGTATCTCTTTTGTTGTTCCCTTCATGATACTGGATTATACTACTTTTCATTCTTGCAGGGGGTGAAAATCCTTTAATCATTGTTTTAACTACTATATTCTCTTTTTTTAGTGTTTACTTATTTATTTTGAGAGAGAGAGCACAAGCAGGGGAGAGGCAAAGAGGGAGAGAGAGAGAATCTCAAGCAGGCTCCGTGCTATCAGCACAGAGCCCAATGCGGGGCTTGAACTCACAAACTGTGATATTATGACCTGAGCCGAAGTCAAGAGTCAGATGCTTAACTGACTGAGCCACCCAGGCATCCCTGAAATGTCTTTTTTAATGTGTAGTTTTATATTATGTTGGGAGAATGGATCAAAGGGGAGAAATTCAGGAAACAGGAGGAACAGTTGGGAGTATTTCATAATGGTTTATATGATGAAGGCCTAAATTAGGGAAGTAGTCATAGGACAGAAAAAAAGGATAGATTTTTAAAAATATTTATGGAATAAAATCAGCAAGATGTCTTGCTTGACTGGATGTGTGGGAGGTGAATAAAGAAAGAGAAACATCTAAGATAAACATGAAGTTTTTCACTTTGTTTTGATTTGCTTTTTTTTTTATGTAAGTTTGAATAAATGGTAATATTATTAACTATTAAAATGAGTTTTGGAGAAGAAAGATTTCATTATGAATATAATTATCTCAAAGGGCCTGTAAGAAAAAAGACTAAGCATCAAAGTGTATTATTGTGACTTTCAGGGTTAAGTTCAAGGCTGGCCATCAAAACTCAAGGGTCTTCATTAAGAATGTGATTATTAAAATCATGACAATGGACATAATTTTCCCAGGAAAAGACAAAAGGCAGGAATTCTCAAACTTCACTGCACATAATAATCATCTGGAGAGCTAGACAAAAGTACAGGTTCTACTCACAGAGATTCTCATTCACTGGGTCAAGGATGAGGGCCAGGAGTCTTCGTTTTCATCAAGTGATCCTGGAGACACTGATAGAGGGTCATGGTTCTTTTTGAGAAAGACTTTTATAGAGTAAGAGAAGCTGTCAACCAGAATGAAACACCAAAGAGCTAACAACACTCAACATAGTCCAGGAAAAAGAATTGAGGAGGGAGTGTGTGGGGAATAATCAAAACAGTAGTAAGATGACAAGAGAGGACAAAATAGAGCACATCCTTTCAGGAACAAGGAGCAAGACCCAGCAGTGGTAAATGCAGCAAATGGGCCAGATAGTTTAAGGAGAAGGAAAGTGATTAAGCCGTGATTGAGAAGCTTTTCATGAGTTGAAGGGGAAAGGGTTTAGTCAGAAGAAAATAACTGTGATTTTTGTCATTTCATTCTCAACAAGAGTGATGGAATGCATGTTCCATGTTCCATGTGGCAAACAGGCTCTGGGGACCCAGCCAAGGGGGTCCCTGTCTGCATGTAGGATGGAAATCAAACGCAAGCCAGCAGGAGATGAAGGCAACGATTATTGAAGATACAGAGAGAGCAGATACAGACGACACAGGAGAAGTGTCTGGGAGATTCAGGAAGGAAAAGAGGGCCTCTCCCCTTTGTTCGGGGTCCGAGGGTTTTGACTGAGGACAATGGTCTGGTGTACGTGTCCTCTCAGGCGTCCGGAAACTGGTCAGAACAAAGATGAGGGTCCAAGTGTTACTCCTCACCAGTGGTCTGGAAAACGCCTACGGGCGCTTCGTCTGGTCCGTCTCACCTGGTCCTTCCTCAGGTGTTATCTATGTTAGAGAAACCATTAACTCCTTGTCCTTTACAAGGGGGACATGTGCTATTTGTACTACAAGGCATGTGTAAAGTGGGGTAGGGGTACAGGTCCTAGCAAGGAATAAAAGCAGGAAAAGAAGTAAAAAGCAGGTTTTAATGGAGTTCTTCAGTGTCCTTGTTTCAGACAATGTGTTGTTTGGGTTTACCTCCATATTTTTTTGAATCTTTAGAAAACATAGTGACCTCTTTGACATGTGAAACACTTAAAGAAATCTTTGTTTACCAAACATATGTTCAGTAATTTTCAAGTTAGTCCATCAAATGTAGAATAAGCGCCATTCAGTTTTCTTTCAACATGAGTTTGACACAATTGTGTGTAGAGCCAAGCAGTATAAGTTTGGTTTGAAACTAAGCTCTGAGAATAAGACATTTCTACCATCTGGACAATTTAAAACTTCATGCCAATCCCCTTACCCTCCAGAGAAGGGGGGAAAAGCTATTTCATAAATTGCTTAAAATTCCTGGGAATTTTACTAAATAACAAATGAGTTATCATATGTAGAATAAAACAGATGCATTCATACAAATAACCAATTCGTGAGGTTATAGCAAAAAAGAAGAAGAAACAGCATGATTTTCTTCCAACAACTTATCATAAAATAAATCAATAAAAACATTCACCTTATTTCTTGGAAAGCATTTTTACCTTCATTCTATTTGTCTTGAAAATGTACATACCAAGTATATATCTATCATCTATCTATATATTTAATGTTTGTTTATTTTTGAGAGAGAGAGAAACAGAGTGTGAGTGGAGGAGAGGCAGAGAGGGAGGGAGACACAGAATGCAAAGCGGGCTCCAGGCTCTGAGCTGTCAGCACAGAGCCCGACACCAGGCTCAAACTCTCATAATGTGAGATCATGCACTAAGCAGAAGTCAGATGCTTAACTGACTCAGTCACCCAGGCCCCGCCGCCCCCAGGTATTTATTTATTATTATTTGAGATTTGGTATTAACTCAAAGAACTCTGCATCTGGGAAGCAAAAAACAGGGACAGTGACATTTCCTTTGAAGAGTTGTTTTGAAGAGTAAATGACATCAGTGCATGCAATTAAGTACTCTGCATATAGTAGTTACTCAGTGAATGTTAGTGGCTCTCCTCTTCTTTTTCACAAGATAGAGGAAATAAGGGAACAGCTACACAAAGGCCTCATTCTAATTAGTAAGAAGGAAATAACTGTCATAATAAAATTGACAAAGTCCTTGGTAAAAAATAACCACATAATCTCAAAGTTTATTGGAAAGTTGGCCAAGTTGGGGAAAGTGAGCATTGTAATATTTAATTTGAGAATTAAATAGCCAAAATGTCAGAGAAAATATTGGCATCAAACCCTCAAAGGAGGGATGCAGGGGAGAACATAGCAAGAAGCTAAAAAATGTACTTGAACCTGCTGAAAATAATGAAGGAGATAACTTGCATTACCATGAAATTTTAGAGCCAAGATGAATGACACAAAACATTGAGAAAACAATTTCAAATCAAACATTGTTTACTAATAAATACATTTCAAATTGGAAAAATGGAAGCCTTAGGGTAGACAATATGTCTTCATCCTTTAGGCACAGAGGGGAGTGAGTATTTGGTGTGAAATATTTAGAGGATATTCAGGTATTGAATAGTGAGTTGAACTTGGCCGTTAAATTTCCTTTTATTCTAAAAGTTTGAGTCTAGCCTCGGGAGATAGTGCTGCGGGAAAGAAAAGCAGGAAGGAGAAATATCACAATGGAGGAAATCATTGAAACAACAAGCCAAACCCCACACATTTCTCTAGTGCTTAAGAACATTACCACTTTGTCATTTAGAAATAGGAGGTTTAAAAAAGAAATTTAAAAAAATAATGTTAATAGCAAATTACATCTACCGTGACAGGCTTTCAAGGACTCATCGAGCATGAGCATCGCGCTCAGGGGTATTTTGCAGACCTTCTCAACCAATCCCCTCAATGTATGAGATGCAGAAACTAAATTCAAGAAAGAGTGATCGGCCCTAAGTCACTTAGCTAGTTAATGACAGAGGACTTCAATCTAGACTTTCAGATCCAACTGCCAAACTGATTTTACATTTTCTTTACCTTTCAGAAAAGTGAAAGAAGTTTTCTGGCATTGTTTTCTCTTCTTTTTTAATTTAGTTTTTGTTTGAGTTTTTTTTTTTAAGTTAGTTTGAGAAAGAGAGAAAAAAGTGTGCAAGCGAGGAAGGGACAGAGAGCGAGACAGACAGACTCTCAAGCAAGCTGTGCACTATCAGTACAAACCATGAGATCATAACTTCAGCCAAGATCAAGAGTCAGATGCTTAACCAACAGATTCACCAAGGCACTCCTGGCATTGTTCTTTCACCTGACATTTAAAACTCTAGTTTCTAAAGGTTCTAACAAATTACCCTCTACCAAATGATGACTGTATAGATATTTTCATTTCTTTTAGGGCTTTCCAAATACACGGAACCTTTATTTTTCTAATTATGAATCACACCCAGGTGGTGAGATACGGAAATCTTAAAAATATGTTGAAAGTCAGAATTTAATCATCTGCGTGCTTGTGAACTATTCCAACATTAAATATATTTACACCCACATTAGCAATCATATATAATTATCATGCTGAAGTTTTTATAATAAAAAAATGTGTGATTCTTTTCCCCCTTGTAAATGAATATGAACTGGATATTATGGAAATGTCATGTTTATGTATTTCTCTTTTAGTGTGTGTTACTGCTATTATTCAACCACTTTCAAAATACCCCAAAAAACTATATAACTTATAAATGTATAGTAATTTGGGAAAGGGTTAATGAAATTAAAATGTCAAAACATATATGATCTCAAAAACATAAAATATCAACAAAAATGCATGGATATAAGGCAATAAATCAAAATGCTACTAGCATGAAATGATCTTCCCCGCTTCTCTTGTGTTTTTCATATTTTCTATAATGACCATGTGTTTCACATCAATAACTAAAATAATAATTTTAGTTTAAAATAATAATTAATTCTACAGATAATTATTTTAGTTTAAAATAATAATTAATTCTACAGATAATAATTTTAGTTTAAAATAATAATTAATTCTACAGATTAAAATGATCCTAAGAAACAAAATAGTTTGAAAATCTAATTTCTAAACTAAAATCAAAAGCTCATCTATTCTTTACCTGAAAGGATAAAATTCATTAATACATAAAATCTGATATATAAAATAAATTTATGTCTTACTGAATGCTTCTACAGAGAGTCGTGGTAAATAAATATCTATCTGTGTTTCCCTTTGAGTAGTTGATGATAAATAACTGAACAATCTCATAATGTTTTAAATGCTATGCTGAATGTGGAATGCTTTAATGTTAATGTAATACCTGGCATTATAAAATTTGCTCACCATATGCTTTCTTTTCCCCCCATAGCTTCCTGTGCATCTATTCAGATTATGAAGAAAGTTCCTGGATCTCATTCAGTAAGAATCCAGCTGGAGACCATTTTTAAATTAATATGCAGCTGATATGCACATTAAATTTATCAATCATTAAAAAAGAATTATAATGACTTTGTTTAGAGGTATTGTTTATCAATTGTTATAGGTAAGTTGGTTTCTCATATCACTGTTTCCTGTCCAATCTTGCCTGTTGAAATTGGCCTTTCAGACATAGTGATGGTTTATTCTAAAGAAATCCCATCAATATTAAAGAGATTTTCCATTACAATTAAACTGAACAAAGAAAGAACACCTATGAGATTAAACTAAAACTCATTCTTTTTTTTAAATTTTTTTAATGTTTTATTTATTTTTGATACAGAGAGAGACAGAGCATGAGAGGGGGAGGGGCAGAGAGAGAAGGAGACACAATCTGAAGCAGGCTCCAGGCTCTGAGTTAGCTGTCAGCACAGAGCCTGACGTGGGGTTCGAACCCACGAATGTGAGATCTGACCTGAGCCAAAGTCGGAGGCTTAACCGACTGAGCCACCCAGGCGCCCCCTAAAACTCATTCTTGACCTGCAATTGTGTCCATTTTTTTTGACATTTAAAGAATTTACTGAAATGTATGCTAATTTAAAATATATTTACAAATATTATCCTCCCATGAAGATACTGTATTTGTTTAAGAAAATGATATGCTTCTCGGAAATAAATATGATGCATGCACCTTGAAAATCATGTGCAAAAAAATAGGGAAGGTAAAATATTGTGCAATAGCTCATAGTTTGTAGACACATATTTCCACTGATTATGTACTGGCATTCTATTTATCAATATCAAAAATACCAATTCAGCTGCAAATTAGATAGAACTCTCTTATAAAGAGTACTACAGACTGGGTATCCACTTGCATCCAGAACAAGGACAAATGGAATTCCTAAATGCCGAGTTTGATCCTTCATTTCTTTCTCTAATGGTCTTCTTATTTCTACATTCAAGTAACATATATCCTTATTTATCCTCTCTCCACACTACTGCTGCCATTTTTCTGGGCATGGGTAAATACCAACCCCTCCTTACTGATGATGGTAGAGTAACAGAAAGTTATGAAGACAATTTTTATTATGAACATTTTATTCTGAGTTTCCAATTCAGTAGTTCTCTCTAGTTGTATTTATAATCTTTCGGTGGGCAGATCCTAAGATCAGCCCCAGTGATTCACACCTCCTTCTATTCATGCCCTTGTGTAATCCCCTCTCCTTGTTCCTGGACTGGACATAGAGGCTTCTGACCAATAGTCTTGTTAGCAGACTCTTTCTATAGGCTCTTTCCATCAAGCTGCCTTGTTGTAAGCTGCTCTAATGGAGAGCGGTCCATATAGCAAAGAACTGAAGGATGCCCCCTTCCAATGGCCCTGAAAGAACTGAGACCCTCAGTGCCACAAGCTGCTAGTAACTACGACTTGAAGCAGATCTTTCCCTAGCTGAGCCTTCAGATGAGACCTTCCCCCTGGCCAATACCTTGATTGAGGCCTTCTGAGAGACTCTGAAGCAGACCCCATTAAGCCGTGCCTGGACTCCTCACCCATAGAACTATAAAACAATAAACGTGTAGTTTTAAGAAGTTAAGACTGCAGTTAATTATGCAGATTGGATAACTAATATCAAGTTTTGAGTTTTTAATTTTATTTCCTTTTTTTTTTAGTTCTCAAATATTTGGCTCTTTTGCAAACCTTCATTAATATTTTTTACAATTTCCAGTTCTATAATGAAATTTTAATCATTTATCTCCTTGAATATGGTAGCCATGTGGATTTCAAAGTCTATCTTACAATCCAAATATTCAGTGCCACTTTGGATCTGTTTCTATTGTCTGCTGTTTCTGCTAGTTTTCATTCCTGTTGTCGTTCACCTTCTGTTCTCAGGTAGTAGATGGAAAAACTGCACTTGAAAAATTATTTGTAAAAATAATGAGGCCTAGGAAAATGTTTTTTCTCCAGATTTTCATCTTTCAGATTGCTAGGGACATTAATTAGAAATCACATTTCACAGCAATCCACTTTGAGAAGTTCTGATCTGTCTAGATGACTCACTTGGAAACTAGTCTATGTGAATGCTTTACTTCTGGCTCACCCTTACTCCTGAAATGTGGACTTTTAGTTCTCACACCAAAGAATCCTACCAGAGTCTCAAACGTGGGCATCCAACACTCTAACTTTTGTCCTTATGCTCTCAGAAATATTAAAATGTTAATCCTCCTCTCAGCTTCCTATTCTTGGTTAACAAATCGCCCCTTCCAGAGCAAAGGCGGTCTCAATACCAGACTCATCTTTCTGGATTTTCATTTTCTTCCAGATATCAGTCTGGCAATTATTCATGACCTTGTTAGTTCTCTCACACCTCAAGAACATGTTATATTTAGTTGGATATTATAACAAAAAGATCAGAATAATCTAGTCCACCATTTCCGGAACCAGAAGCTGAAGTTTTGGGTTTTTTTAAATTTTTATTATTTTTTTAATGTTTCTTTATTTTTGAGAGAGACAGAGTGAGAAGGGGGGAGGGGCAGAGAGAAAAGGAGACACAGAATCCAAAGCAGTCTCCAGGCTCTGAGCTGCCAGCACAGAGCCCGATGCGGGACTGGACTCAGGAACTGCAAACTCACGACCTGAGCCAAGTTGGATGCCTAACCGACTGAGCCATCCAGGCACCCCCTTGGGTTTTTTTTTCTTAATGGGTTGCCTCACATTTTTCTAGCCAATCTGTCTTTGAGCCAACATTTGGGCACCTTCTCTAGTCTGATAAGTGCTTGACTCTGTAAGAGCATCCTAACTATTCTACAACAGGGGAGGTCAGTGCTAGAGACACCCAATTTAAGCCAGAAAAGGAAACTAAATATCCATTGTAGTGTCCAAATATTCTTTGTTATGAATTTTGGTTCTATGAAAATGGACAAAATTTCTCCCAACCTTGTCATAACTGTGAAAACAAAACCAACTGGATTCACTTTGCCATTAAGTTAGCAGAACAGCAAGGGTACAGAAGTTTAGGCATCTGGATGACTCAGTAAGTTAAGGGTCTGACTTCATCTCAGATCATGATCTCAAGGTCCATGAGTTCAAACCCCATGATGGGCTCTGTGTTGAAAGCTTGGAGCCTGGAACCTACTTTGGATTCTGTGTCTCCCTCTCTCTTTGCTCCTACCCTGTTCACACTCTATCTCTTAAGAAGAAATAAGTGTTTAAAAAAAAAAAAAAAGAAAGGAAGAAAGAAAGAAAAAGAGAATGAAAGGAAAGAAAGCAAGGAAGCAAGTTTATATATATTTTTTGTCAAGTAACTGTATATAGCATCCTCCAACTCAAAGGCCCGGTTTTGTTTAATTATCTCAAATAAAATTGAATTCCTCTCATTACTTTTACCTTCATTGTTAACAAACTGAAATTTCTAAAGCACAAAATGTAATTGTAAAGGTTGAAGTAGGCCACCAATAATTGAAGTTCTTAATAGCAATCTGGACCTCAGGGGTCATAAACTCAATGCTCAGGGACAAACATCTAACAGAAAGTAGTGCGGTATGCCTGATGACGTTGGCCAAGTGAAGAAAAGACATAAGGAGCAGGAGGGACTGTGCCACATTGGAGAGCGTGTGTCCCCTCTACAGAGGCCTAATGCAGGTAATTTCCAGCTATCTGTAGTTAACATGCAGAATGTATGGAGATCCAGAGTAGAATGTAAACCTGGAATCACCAGATCTTAACATTTTTCAAAAGAACGTGAAATCTGGATGTTTCATAACCCCTCTCTCTTTTATTGTTGACAATTAAAACAAAAAGCCACACTGCGTAGGGTAAAGATGAATAGCATAAACAAAGCTCAATTGCTAAAATAAATTATCGCTGATGCCATTTCAGCTTTAAATCCTACCCACCTTCTTTATTAGTACTATTAATGACGGAGAGAAAACTCTCTTGAAAGACTTCACAAGATCCTGATAAAGTGTTTGTAACATAAATGTTGTTACTTTGCAAGTAAAAACAAAGTTTTACATGGACTGAAAAGTCAAAGAAATACTTCCCAAGCAGCTAAATATCATGCAAGCTTTCATTTTTCTAAGATCAGGACAGTTTTTAGTAATTCAAACATGGAATTAAAATAATTGAAAAGTACAGCTAGTTCCTTTATAAAGCTATTTGGGGTACATATTGCTGCACTACGAAGTATCTTCATAATGTGATGAGTCCTAAGTCCATAGCAAAAATGAATATGATGATTGTCATTTTGTATATACCTATCACACCTAAAAGATGCTACATTTGTGAATATCTTTATATCACACACAATTATCATAAAATATTCTAAGGGTATATATTGAATTAAAATATTAAAGCATAAAGTTTATAATCATTTAGACAGTTATCTAATTCAAAAATAAGGGACTGTTAGTTTCTCTTCAGTTTTTCTAAACTAACTGATGTATTGGTTCTTGCTGATTAAGTATATATATCACCAAACCAGCACTAATGTAAAACTTCATTTATTTTGTCCCAAAACTAAAACAGTTATTAAAAAAAACCTAGTAAGATCTCATTTGCATTTATCAACTTGGAATTCCCATCAATTTAATTCATTTCTAGAGAATATTGCATTTTAAATCCAATGGCAGTTGTTTTACACAATTTTAGAAACAAATCAAATGACTATAACTATAACCTTCTTTTAAAAATGCAAAAAGCCAGGGGCACCTAGGTGGCTCAGTCAAGTGAGCGTCTGAGTTCGACTCGGCTCATGATCTCATGAACTTTGAGTTGGAGCCCCACATTGGGCTTGCTGCTGTCAGCGTGGAGCCCACTTTGGATCCTCTGTCCCCAACTCACTGCCCCTTCCCTGCTTGAGCTCTCTTAAAAATATACAAAACATTAAAAAAAATTTTTTTTAATGCAGAAAGCCAGAATTGCAACTTACACATTAAATCTCAGACTTACATATAAACTATTATAGAAATTTCAGAAGCCAATTTGAAGTGTCAAATGCTATTTGTAATTTTACAAAGTGTCATGCAGAATTCTGTAAGATGACAATGAACACAAAATGCAATCCAGATCTGGATGGAATTCAGTATTTTTTACACAGAGGAGAACAAACAGAAATGTGATTGAGAAATGGAGATTAATTTGTACAAAAAGAATAACTTACAGAAGCATTATTTAAAGTAGGTTAATTATGAGAATACTCAAAGTTATCATAGTCCTATAAACTAAACTTAATGCAGAGGTAGCCTTATTTAGATAGTACCTATGGCTGAATTTAATCTACAATGCACTTATTACTCCAAGACAGTAGTCATGTCTATATATTTGGAATATAAATACCATACATTCTCATTCTTTGTGGAATTACTTATTCCTCCCTGGTTTGGGTTTTTTAAATTGTTATTGTTGGTTTTATAAAGTTTCCATTACCAAACTCTGGACAACAAAGACCTTCCTATGACAAATTCAACCTACTCCAATTAAATATTGGTCAGTAGCAATGTTGTACGCCTGGGGACCTGTTTTTTTTTTTTTTTTCTCAATATTCGTCGGCAATTTTTTGCCCATTATTTCACTCCCCATGCTTTCTCCTGCCTCTATCCAAAGACATTTTTCCAATTGCTGTAATACTAAATGAGTAAATTTTAAAAATTATTGTGCCTAACATTTTATGTGAATTAACTTTACCTCGTATTTAATTTACACACTATCCAAAATGGGCTAGAATCTGATATAAATCTAAAATGCATCGTAATGAACTTGTCTATTAAAATACCTCATGAAAAATTCCAAGACCTCATGTTCAGTATCTAAGTTTTCAGTGTCCAGGGGTCAACAACCTAACATAAGTTAAAATACTTGTGTGATGAAATTTATGTGAATCTTGTTGAATGAACATTTTCTTAAAAAACCGATATAACCAAGAAATGCTTTTTCGAATACAATTTCACAATGAAGTTGTTTATGAAGAAGTGGAATTTGACACAGAACAGTTGTTTCATGTTAGAGTCCCTTTAAGAAAGATAACTAGTTTCAATTAAAATGAAATTATTTTTTCTGGTTCTAAAAATAATATGTATTTTCTGGGAATTTAGAAAATTTACAGATGAGAAAAAAAATTACCAACACTCTTAATTACTCACACCTCTTCAGTTACTATGGTGATGCACACAGTTCAGATATGAAATATAAAATTGAAATCAAACTGTAATTTTTAAAATGTTTATAAATAGACTTAATCCATGGGACTTGATAAGGTTATTTAAGGAAAGAGTGTGCATAAAGAAAAGAGGAAGACTAGACAGAACCTGGAGGTATGCCGATATTTGAATAAAGATTTGAGGAAGAACAGCAAAGTGGAATTTGAAAGAATGGTTAATGAGAAGGAGGAAAACCAAGAGTATTTCCCACTGAAGGCGCTAGGATCCACTCCAACGCTACATGAAGAATGAAGAGGTGGTCAACCATGCCAAATGAGTCAGATACACTGAGTAAAATAAGGTCATAGTGGGTTTTGCTACGAGGAGGTTAATGACTATCCAGGCTGATAAGCAGTTTTGGAGGAACCCAAATCAGATTGGACATATATACCTCATGAGAATCAACTAAAATATTCTTCATTTAATGAGCCAATTAAATGGACTTTTACAAAATATATATCCATAGTAGCTACTTAAAGCCATTTTTAAAAGTTATAAATCATATACTTGGAAAGAAAAAAATTCATTCACAATTACACAAAAATCTAGGCATAACGAAGAATCTTATAAAGAAAATGCTAAAATTTGCTGATATAAAAAATGCAAACAAATAAGGAAATTCATCACATCTCAAACTAGAAAGACTACCCTAAGTTCATTAATTGATATCCATTGGACAAACTTTCAGTGACTACTTACTTTTCCAGCACTTGAACTAACACATAAAGGTCAAAGCTGGAAGTCTTACCTGACTGCAGTGGAAATAGCACTTAAATTTCACCATTAAATCTAAGTTGGATGTTAACTAACTTAAGGCTCTCATTAAAGTATCTACCTAAGTTTCTTTCCTTTTTGAAACAAAAATGAGTTTTATCAAAAGCCTTGGGTCCCTCCTTTGAACTACTGATGTCCTCTATTAGCATATTTCCTAACTTCATAACAGCCTTTTACTGTATTTCCAGGATTAAGTCTACCTTATTAGGATGGATTCTTTTAATTGTTAAATTTGGTATGTTAGCATTTTAGTTGGGATTTCTGCATTTATACTGAAATGTACATTTAACTTATAAATTTCTTACCGATTTATTTGAAAATTGGGAAAAAAGCATTTAGTAAAATGAATTGAGCAGCATTCCAAATTTTAGGTTGTTTCATGGAAGTTTTCAAGAATCCACAGTTAAACTGTATCACTCTGGACTCTTGCAGGGAGTTTTTCAGAAACATTTTTAGTTTCTTCCATGGTCAATTTATCTATCTTTATTTGATTTAATGTTATTTGCATTTCTCAGGGGAAAATGCCCACATTTTTTATATATAGTATTTTCTTATCCAGAGCCTTTCCCACGTACATCACCTTTTAAAATTTTAAGTGTTATCCTTTTCTCATTGACTAGATTTGCCAGACTGTTACTTAATTGACACAGGAGAGACTAGAATATAGAACCAGTTACTGCATTTATGTGTTAATTCTGTTCTTTTCTGCATCATCTTCCACATTTATATTCTTTTGTTCTAATTTTCCTTACTTTTTTTTAACTCTCTGGCAAATACTGATTTTATTTTAATTTTTTAAATGTTTCTTTATTTTTGAGAGAGAAAAAGAGAGTGAGCAGGTAAGGGGCAGATAGAAAAGAAAGGGAGACACAGAATGTGAAGCAGGCTCCATGCTCTGAGCTGTCAGCAGAGGACTATGCGGGGCTCGAACCCACAAACCATGAGATACTGACCTGAGCCGAAGTCTGGCGCTTAACTGACTGAGCCACCCAGGCGCTCCTATTTTCTTATTTTATGTAAACATATAGCATTATAAATTTGCCATTAAGTAAATTGGCAAATAGGTCTGAAATCTAAGACTGTAAAGAGCAAAAGACTTAAAGCTCTTCCAAAGTTCTAAGATTAGTGAAAAGTTCTTTGAACTTCACTTTTTATCTCTTAAAATTTATGTGGCCTTTTACATTCTACTTTGTGTGTTTTAATGTAAATATGATTTTTCTCAAGGTATTAAAGTAAAGTTAGTTGACAACTGCAGAGGCAAGACGGCTCATGTTTAGTTAGTGGTTATCTCCCGCAGCATAGTATCCCGAGGAACAAACGTGTTCAGAATAACTTCAGCTTTATCCTGCTAGCTTTGTAAGGACTTTATTACATTGTAGTCTAGTTAAAGTTTCATTTTTACCTCAGTACAATGCTTTCTTGGTCAAAGAAACTAATTTGTTAAGCACAGGAAGTGTACAAATATCTAGATTATATAAAAATATATCTGACTAAAAATGGAAGGGCAAGGAAGATAGCTCTCACTTTTAGATTGGGATATAGCTCTGGGACTGCTTCATTATATATTGAATATTCTGTCCAGGCAAATTAATAGCAACTCCGTAGCTATTTAGAAATACACTTTTATTTTCAAATGATTACATGCTCCTGGTTAAAAACCATATTAATAACTTTCAGATATATTGTGGTATGGATAGAGTTCATGACCTATATAATGTTGGCTTTTGAATTTCCTGAGACTTTCGATAGTCTAATCAATATATATAAAACATGTCCTGTCCCATTTTTAAAAATATGTTTTTTCCTAAGGTACCAAATTTTAAGTCAACTTTACTGATTATTCCTTATTTTAGATACTCTAGCTTAAGATTTACATTGACATTTCATATACTGATTACAATTTGCAACATATAATGACCTTTTAATACTGGAATTGGTTTTGGCCTTGACTTGTTTAAAATTAACATTGCTTAATTTTGCCTGAGATGACCTTGTGTTCTCATTATATTTACTTTGATCCTCCTTCATTGATTCCTATTATCATTTGCTAATCAATGGCAGTACATTTTCATAAATTTATAAGTGACGTGGGTGTTCTGACATTTTTTTCAGTTCTACATTATCTAGATCTAGGCTGGTCCTAGACTTCTTCTGCTGTGACTTTTCCTCTGGAAGTCTATAATTGCTGCATTGTTTCCTAACGGTTAGCGTTATGCAGAAGTCTGAGACCAGCTAAAATTTTTTTTCTTGGTAAATAATTTTTGTTTTCACTAACTGCTTTTAGGTCACATCCAACTTACATAAATCAAGTCACTACCTATTTCCCAAGTATGTCCTGAAGCTTTCCATCTTCACTCACAGCTCCATCCACTTCCTGTGCTTCTGTTTTTGGAAAATGACATCTACCATGAACGAATTCAAATGCCGCTTGCTCAAACACTCATTTCCAGGGTTCATAGTAGTCAGAACTAACCTATTCTTTACCTAAATTTATGCCACTGTCACACGACAGCAGCACTGACATCCACAGCGTTTTACTAAAGAATGTACACCAGTGGTAACAGTAAGCAGGTTCTGGAGTCTGAGTACCAGGTCTCAGATTTCAACCCTGCCACATTCTAGTTCTCTGATCTAAGTTATTGGGCTCCCTGTGCCTTCTTAACTCATCTGCAAAATGGGAATAGTACCGACTCGTGGAATGTTTGTGATGATCAAATGAGCTAACATGTAAATTATCTAGACCCCATTCTCTAAGAGTTAAGTGCTATACGAAGTCCTGACATGTATGTATAGGTATGTACATATGTACATGGTATGTGTTCTCCACTTGTAATGAGAAATATTATTACAAGAGAATGAAACAGGTGCTACCAGAGGGAGAAGTATTCAAAGGCTGGGACAATTAAACACGAATTAAATATAATCAGTTTAGGGAATGCAATGGCATTTTTACTGAATCCAAAATATTTTAATCCCATAGAATTTTAAAAGCACTTTAGTATGCACTAACTCGTTTAATCCTTACATTTTGGAAGATAATTTTGTTTTTCAGAAATAAAGTATGGCAACTCAAATTACCCAGGGTGCAGAGTTAGTTTAAGCTAAGATTAAGAGAGGCGTCATTTTACTTGGAGTTTTGCAAGGTTGCTTCTCTCTATACATCTGCATGTTTCCATCTAGGATGAATGGGAACGCAATAGACAGCTTGAACAGAAGGACCTGGGGTAGAGAACAGTATCCCAAGCTTTGGAAACTGCTCAAATAAACAAATAGTGCTGTGTAATTACACGGCTTTCTGAGTAAACTGAAAGTAATGTGCTAAAGATGGAACATAGCACACTGCCTTGCAAAGCAAGCCCTTGGCTGAATTCAATGCCACTGTTCAAATGTTGTTCTTTAGCAATCATGTGTGGTAAATAATCCCCAGGCGTCTGGCTGAGGAATCTATCAATATTAACTGTGGCCTCCATCATGAAAGAAAGGTAACAAGAGAGGGAGGGTGGGAGGGAGCAAAGAAAGGAAGGAAAGAAGGAAGGAAGGAGGGACAAAAGGAGGAAACAGAGATTGTTATTTGACTGCAGTACATACTGGGGTGTTTTAAATATTCACAACAGGAAGTTATATAAAATAAAAATAAGCATGACTATCCAAAGGTAATTCTTTTTCCTCACTAAAATGTTTCAAATAAATCTTAATTCTCAACAAGATTAACAATTTGACCAACTGACAACTGATTCTGAGACTTGGCAAGCCTAGTTTTCTAATCTTTGGGATAGAGCAAATTACATAAACAGAAATACGTTAACATTACTTCTCAGTGCTAAGAACCTAAATTCCTTATAATTCATCAGCTATATTATTAATCATCTGTGGAAAAGTCACTTAACTCCTCTGGGTCTCGGTTTCCTATCTTTGCAAAATATTATTCATGTTTTAAAGCAGTTTGAGTAGGACTCTGAAACTCTATCATGTTATTAATGAGAAAATACAAACAAAAGAGAAAAATATAACACATCTACATGCTCAAGCTTTTGAATTACTGCCCTTACAATACTTTCAAAATAACATGTAATTAATACCAGATATTGAAGATAGCTCAATGAGTCTCATCAGTCATTTATGAATAAAATTACCTTAAATTCAACATACTATAATTCAAATGAAATCTTCCAGTGTGTAAGCAGAATGAGAGGTCTAATCATAGACAAATGAAATATTTGTCTCAAAATAATGCACTTGAAAGTTACAGGTCTTGTCATTAAAATTCCTTTTATTTTTCCTTCAGTGAAATTTAAGCATTGCCAAAGTCCTGAATCAACGATTTCTTCTTAGTTTTCCAACAGCTGTGATTTGTCTTCTTTTGGTCTGTTCAGTAGAAAGTGAACTATCTGAAGTAGGACATCGTCATTAAAACCTTTCACATTATTATCTTCGATGGCTTCATAAAGAGGCTTACTTTGTGTCCCCCAACATATATTTTTACGAGGGTTATTTTGATCAGCTTGTGTAGTCAGTGCCAAAGTGTTTAATTGGTAGCAGAAAAAGGAAAAGTATTTTCCATCTGTGATCACGCCCTGAGAGACAAAAGGTCGAGTAACATCGGCTTCACTCCAGAATCCTATAGAAAAAAGGTTAACACTGAAATTTACACATAGAATATATTTTACCAAAACAAAACATACACATTAGAGGGTATCAAATACCATCTGAAACCTAGATATTTTGCCTACCAAATTCCTGAAGATCTTGAAGTCCTCTTCATTGTCTCCATTCTAATCCTACATTCTATTTCTGCATCAAAAATACTTTCCTCCCTGGGGTGTCTGGGTGGCTCTCAGTTGGGTAAGGCAACAGACTTCGGCTCAGGTCACAATCTCACAGTTCATGGGTTCGTGCTCCACATCGGGCTCAGTGCTGACAGCTCAGAGGCTGGAGCCTGCTACAGATTGTGTGTCTCCCTCTCTCTCTGCCCTTTCCTCGCTCACTCTCTGTCTCTCTCTTTCAAAATAAAATAAAGACATAAAAAAAAAAACCCTAAAAAAATTATTTCTTCCCTTCTAATATCCCCAAACACATGACACCATGGCACATTCTCAACAACCTGGGCCTTCAACAACTTTCAACTTTA
The DNA here is from genome assembly GCF_006229205.1 of Suricata suricatta. Taxonomy (NCBI): domain Eukaryota; kingdom Metazoa; phylum Chordata; class Mammalia; order Carnivora; family Herpestidae; genus Suricata; species Suricata suricatta. The sequence goes on from NC_043705.1 coordinate 113,776,337, forward strand.
ACCCACTTCACCTAAAAAAAGCAGCAAGCTCTATCTACGTCGATGTCCCCAGTATCTGGTAGTAACCACAAGCATCATCACTCACTGACTTCAAGCACGTTCCCACATTCCCAGCACCAGCGGCACCTGCCACCCAGTAACCAATACGGCCATTTACTTCACCCAATCTACAAAAACATACCTTTGGACTTTCTAAGGACTTCACTCATGTCCTTAGACAAATCCTGTCTTTCCTTACATATTTCAACCTTGGTTTAAGGAGCTGCCATCATTTTGTGTCTTTAGGTTCCAGGAGGCCTTTAAAACCTTGACTATTCAAAATTTGCTGACTGCTTCTCACTCTAGACTGACTGGTTTAAGTTTTTTAAACTGATTTTTAAATTTTTTTTAATGTTTTATTTATTTTTGATACAGAGAGAGACAGAGCATGAGAGGGGGAGGGGCAGAGAGAGAAGGAGGCACGGAACACGAAGCAGGCTCCAGGCTCTGAGCTAGCTGTCAGCACAGAGCCTGACGCAGGGCTCGAACCCACGAACGTGAGCTCTGACCTGAGCTGAAGTCGGAGGCTTAACCGACTGAGCCACCCAGGCACCTCTTAAACTGATTTTTAAATCTTATTGCCAGGTCCAAGTAGTAGTGTTATTTCTTTATACATATTTTCTATCAGCCTTATTGAAGACAGCTGATGAGTAATATTGTTAGCTTTTATAATTAATTATAGGAAAAAAGAAGCACTTTATCTTTAATGTATAAACAGTGCCACTCTAGCATTTTTTTTCAGTTTTTTAAATGTTTAGTTTTGAAAGAGAGAGAGAGACACAGAGTGTGAGTGGAGGAGGGTCACAGAGAGACAGGGAGTCACATAATCCGAAGCAGGCTCCAGGCTCTGAGCTGTCAGCACAGAGCCCAACACGGGGCTCGAACTCACAAACTGTGAGATCATGACCTGAGCCGAGGTCAGACACTTAATTGACTGAGCCACCCAGGCACCCCACTCTAGCATCTTTGAGAAAGGTTCCTCCCTCTCTGCTTCTGTCTAATCCTATTCCTATTCTCTCCATTTAGTCAACTGTGAGTAAATAATTATAATAAATTATACATATATTTACATATATGGGGGAAAAAAGGCAAGCTTGAAAATAATTAAACCAGTATTAAAATAAAATTCCTCCTAAAAACTCATATAGGATTAATCCGGTTACACAGTGCAGTTTATCATCAGGTCTTGTAATACAGTCCAAATGCTTCATAACGGGCCCTCAAAGTCCTAAGCGATATGGTTGCTGACTTCCTTTATCTCATCCTCCATCATCCTCTCCCTCCCTTTCTTCACCGTTCTTTAAATACTTCACGTCTGTTTTTACCTCAAAGACTTTGAGTTGTATTCCTTTTGCCTGGAAGTGTCTTTCCCCCAAGTTTATGCTTCGGCAGCTCCTCAGTAGTCAGGTCTTTGTTCAAATGTCATTTTTGGAGACCTCTCCTGAATGACTCCAGTTAGACAGATTCTGCTCCATGGCCCATCTGCACCCCAGCCACCATTCTATCCCTTACATAGTACTTTTCCTCCATAGTATTACCACTAGCTAAAAGTATTACGTTTACTCTTCTCACTATCAGCTCCAAGACAGCAAGATCTGCCTGCCTCATTCAACACTGTCTTCAAGGTCAAGTAGTACTTGGTTCATCAAAACCATGCATTCACTATTTACTGAATGAATAAAGAACCTCTTAATCCACCACATCCTGGAGATAGCCCTCAAGGATATTACGTAGGATAGTTGTAATTAAATCTAAAATTTCATCCACCATAGCACTTCCTTTTCCAGCTTCTGAAAACTGCTTTCATCTACAATGTTGACTTAGTTGGCTATAGTTTTTTCATATACTTGAGACCAACAGAATAAAATTCATTCATACAAAACCGGTCAAAGTGAAAGATCCAAATAACTATCTAAATGCCACTTGCCAGCTGCAAATGTAAAATATTTAATTATGAAGTTTAAAGCAATTGTATTTTGTGTCACTGCGAAAGTTTTCAAAATGATAAGATTCAACCTCCATTTTAACTCAAAGAAAACAATTTGAACTGTTAAATTCTTAAAATGACACAGCTCTCTTCCAAGGACAGTAACAGGCCCAAGATTAGCTTTACCTTGATACATAGCTTGTGCTCCAGTCCAAGCAAAAAGGCTTGCAAGAGCATTAGCTCTAAAAACAACTTCTATCTGGTCAGCACAGTTTTGTTTCCAAAGCCTTTCCCTTTTTAATTTGTCAGGTAACAGATGAAACTGGGTATGGCCATAACAGTGTGGGTCTGCTGTCTTTGAGCCTGAAGAGCAAAATACAAACATTTCAGATGAAACGTAAACGCGAACATCCGGAGCACATCATTAGTCTTTACTTCCAACTCATCCTTCTTGACACAGCATGTGATCAGTATTCAAAATACACAATTGGGAAGTTTACTTATTTATTTCATTGACTGTAATAAGGTTAAACTTCACATGAAAATACAATCTGCTATCATCAAGCCCACATTGACACAGGGTAAGTCAACAGAGTGTATGTAAAATTGACTGGAAAGTTTCCTTTACCATTTTAATGTAATAATTACATACGTTGTTCTTGTTTTTTAAAAAAATGACTTTTATACTATATTTCCAAATAAGGAAAAGAATAGCCAATATTTCATGAAATGCTGGTACTCTGGAGTTTAGCAGTCGTCTTTTCAACCAACAGTTCCCATAATTCACTCTAAGACCATAATGATTCAGAGGCAGCTGATAAAACCGGTCTGGAGGACTAGTATAACACTGGCTTCTTGAAACCATCAAGTCAACTAGGAATTAATAGACAAAAAGACAGCAAAAGTACAAGCTGCACAAGGACGGATATCAGGTCTTACTAATTTTTATATTCCTAATGGTTATCATAGTGTGTGGTCCTAACGGAAGGCTTTTATAAAAATCTGATTCTATCCTGGGTTACTTTTGAAAAAACACAAATTACTTCTACACAATAAATCAACGAGGCCTAATACATGCACTGTTTTTTAAAGTACTACTAACAAGTAGAAACGAGTAAAATTTTAAATGGTGAGCTGAAAGAATATTTTCTGCTCAGTTTTCATGCATATTGCAACCTGAGATTATAAATTATACTGATTATAAACTATCTGAAACCTCTCGGTTGTCAAGAATTATATAAATTTGCATGGGATCTTTTGGACGCATCGATGGCACAGTATTTCAAAAGGGAAACTTACCAATAAATATGGTATTTTCATACTGTCGTTTGAATAACGGAAGCTTGTCTGGCTTACAATTCATCACAGGGATTTCGATGGGTACAGAATAATCCAGTGGCACAAACTTAAGGAAAAGTCATAAATGAACTCACATCAACACTAGTATGTATCTATTTCACTCACATTCTTAATAGATTTTAAAATCTTAAAATGAGATTTTTTTTTTTACAAAATGATTTGATAATACCACTAAGTGTTAGCCAGCCACCTAATTGACAAATAAAGTTTTACTGCAACACAGTCATGCACATTCATTTACATATGGTACATAGCTGCTTTTACACCATAAGAACTAAGATGAATAGTTGCAACACAGATGTATGGCCCCCAAAACCCAAAATATTTACTGTCTGGGCCTTTACAAAAAAAAAAATTGTGCCAACTTCTGATACAGACACAAAGACAACACTCAAAATATACTTATTTTCTCCAAAAGAACTATGATATATAAAATGACCAGCTTATAATTATAAAAATGCCTTGATTTATGATTAGCAGTTAATCTATTATATATTATAATCATAAACTATTTTCAATTATTTATATTTTTAAAGTAAGAAAACAAAGATTTGTTGGTCTTGAAAACTGATGCTTTAATCTTACTTAAAAATGATTGTTCAACCTTTAAAGACTACACATACCATAACAGGTTAAAAACTAAAAAAGAATTTCCGATGAGATGTATTTAAAAGAAACTCAGGCATCCATCCAAAACTTTTTATCCTACTCCAAGCCCATTACCTATGACATTTCCTCACCAGATGTCAGTAGATACATATGCAATAAATTCTTACCTCTGGAAGTTGTTTGGACATTCGAATCTGGTTGTGTGGTTTATCATTTATTTGGTACCTCAAGGCATCGACTCGACCTTTCCGATGACCACTAGCAATAATTTCTTCACCTCGCAACCAGTAAAAGTGAACTGGGCGTTTACAGTCTGTCAAAAGATACCCAAAATTTTCTTACCTCAGTATTTAGATAAATGTAGTTATTATTAAAATACCAGCAATACAGAATTCAGGAATAATTGTGCAAATTAAAAATATATCAAAAATTACTCTGATGTAAGATAGAGTCTGGCTTATAGGATATTTTAACTTCAATGATCAGGACTTAATATATAATGCTCAAACACTCACTGTCTATTTGTGCGATCCATCATACACAAACACTGTAATGAAAGAGGTTTCTCAGTTAAGAATAAACAAAGAAAATAGACCAAAAGGAGTATCACTCATGAAAAATAGTAAGTTTTTTTAGTAGTCACAGAGCTGTCTTAAGAACTACTAATTCAAGGGGCTCCTGGGTGGCTCAGTCAGTTAAGGTTAAGCATCTGACTTTGGCTCAGGTCATGATCTCACAGCTCAGCCCTTGGGTTCAACACCCCCCCACCCCACTTGGGGCTCTATGCTGACAGCTCAGGGCCTGGAGCCTGCTTTGGATTCAGTCTCTCTCTCAAAAATAAATGTTAAAAAAGTTTTTCTAATAAAAATAAAATTTTAAAAATGAATTACTAATTCAATCTTCACAATGATTCTCAAAGGTAGGTATAGTGTCACCACCTCCATTTTATAGAAGAGTAATTTGGGTCTTGACAAAGTCAAGCAAGTTTTCCTAGGCCAACAATCAGGAGTCCAAATCGGTGAGGCTTCGCTCAAGACCACTTCTTTCCCAACTGAGAGGGAAGTAAAGTAGCATGCACATTACAAAACTCGGTTGAATACACATCTACTGTTATAATAATAACATTAATTCAATAGACATTTATTAAGACACCTACTAGACAGTAGACATAAAGAATATGTTAGAAACACCGATTTTAAAAACTATCCATTAATTTTTTTCAAGTCTGCACTAAGCAGTTTATAAAAGTTGCTGAGCATTTCCTGGGAACCCAAAATGGCCAGGTTTGAATCCTGAACTCAAATCTACCAGCTAGAGGCTCTCGCCTAGGTTCATTTTACCTCTCTGTACCTCAGGCTGTTTTTGCCCCATTTATAAAACAATACTACCTACTATAAACGGTTATTGGGAGGATTAAATTGGTTGCGCATATAAAATTTAGAACCGGGCCTGGCACACAGGAAGTACCGGCTAAATGTTAGGTATTTTAATCCCTATCACCTTTAACGTTCACAATTCTACGATGAAGTGAACTGACATGAAGTCACAGAACTTTTTGGTGGAAGGGCCAAAAGCCAACTCCAGGTCTGTTCCAGCCTCTAACAGCCCATTTTCCCAATCAACACTGCTCTTCCGTTTGGCTGGACCTTCACAAAGCAGAGCCAAGGACTGGAGTCGTGCAAGGTAGTACAGCTGGTAGGTGGCAGCACCAGCCCGAGAACCCAGTTTCCAGATTCCTAGGGCAGTGACAATTAAATCTGGCAGCGCCCAGCAAAGCGCGAAAGGACCAGGGGGAAAAAATGACAACGCAGAGAGAAAGACATGAACAGTCCCCACCACCCCCGCCCGACGTGTAGGCCCCAAGGCTCACCGAGGGCGGCGGTGGCCAGAGCGGGGTTGTGTGCGCTGAGCAGGCCCACGAGGGCGGCCACCAGCTGATCCAGGAAGGGCGAGGCGATGGCCTCCCGGTCCCGGTAGACGGGCGCGCGCCGCCTGCGCCGCAGGTAGAAGTGCTCCTGCAGGAGGCAGTCACACGCGGCGGCGCGCAGGGCCTCCAGGTCCAGGGCGGGCGCCGGCTCCGCGGGCGGCGGCGGCAGGCCCGACAGGAACACAGTCTTGGTGAAGCCCTGATACCAGCGGTCAGCGTTCAGGGCGAAGGTCTGCGGATAAACCACGTACTTCATGAACTGCATCTTGGTGAGGATCCGCAGCTTCTCGTCTACCGACTCGGCCGCGTGCACCGTCGCCTGCCACCGCTCCACTCGCCGCTGCCGTGCCGCCTTGCTTTTGGCAGTCAGGGAGGCCACAATTGGCGGGTAGCGCGCGACGGGGACCGCCGCGACATCTGGGCCTGTCACTTCTGGAGCCGCGACAGCGGCCTGGGCCGCAGTGTGCAGTGACAGCCCCGGCCCGCGGAGGGCTAGCCTGCAACACCTGGCCGCCGCCATCTTTGCTCGGGGTCTGGGACCCGGGGGTTAATTTCAGCAACTGTCTCTGCCCTCTTTGCCGTAAGGACCAATCGAAAGCGGAATTTGCGGAGGAGGCCGATTCTCAGAGGGCCTGAGATACGTTGCGTCAGTCTTTCCTTAGCCAATCAGATCACTCCGCCAACTTACTTTCCTGGGTCCCACAGCGTTTGTGGACCGAAGGCAGAACTTGTGTGCCCGTAGGTTTTCCACCAGCCTGGCCGGAAAGTGAAACCTTTGAAGAGTAATTCCCGCCACCTAAGTTGCTCTTCCCACCACGACATAAACCTCCAGCAGGAAACCATTTGGGAACGTTGTGCACCGAAACCTCTAGCCCTTGGTTAAATTTACTGGTCTCAATTGTGTGTGGCACACCTCACCTCAGTTCTGTATTAGTTCTTAAGGTTGAAATTTATTAAAAATATTGTTTTAAAATGTTTTATTGATAATCCGTGCTTTTCTTTAAATGATGCAAGCATCATTTATAAATGACCATTGCTAACCTTTGAGAAAATAATTCCGTTCTGTATGTTAATTGATATATAATTTGCTTTATTTGTTTTAATTCCCCCAATTTTTCAAAACGAGGAATATACTTTTACTTTGATTTAATTGTAAAAAAAAAAAGAAGGAAATAATAAAAAAAACCCACTAAAGAATTATGTTTAAATTTGGCTATGTGTTAAAACTCATTATTTCAACATGAGTCGATTCCTACTAATCTGCAAGCTCCTTGAAGAAAGGAACCTTTTTAATCCTTAGCCATCAATCAATACTTGTGCATAGTAGGTAATCACTACATATCAGCTAAAAATGACACCCAAATCACTAAAAATTTAAGCTTATTTCAGGTAATCTAGTTTATTGACTCACACTCCTATTACTAGGAGCTGGAGTAATATTTATTTGGATTTATTACAATAATTCTTGAGGATATTGGAAACCAAACATTTTGTTGCTAAAAGGAAGTTATAACTTATGTATACCTTTCTGTGAGAAGCGATGGTACAATTTAACTCTGAACTTGCAGATCTATTAAACTGACACTTAGAAATACATCAAATTCATTACAATAATATCTTCTGTGAGAATTTGCTAGCAGAATCTCAAATATCTTGACAATATAACAAAAGGAGGACATAAAAGTGTTAACATCTTTAAACTTTATTCAGTGTTTAAAAGGTACAAGTGAAGTGCTCAATATTACCCAAAGTGACCCTTCTTTGTATGAAGAAATAATAAATATATTTTTAGAGAATATATCATAGAAATCCTAGCTCAACAGTTGTAGGTATTTTCATACTATTCCAACATAGATTTTAGGATTAGAAATGAGAACTAGAGACCAACTAACACTGTAAAACAAAACAGTATTTTCAGAAATTGCTTTTATACTTTTTTGGTCTGTGAATTAAAATAATTTCAATTATCTAATATTTGCTAATTATCAACATTATGAACCAAGGAGGGAGGCTCTGGGGAAGGAAAGGGCATGCTTAGTGAAGGATGGGGCAGGACCACACAAGTATAAAAAGAGCATACTAGAGAGAAAGAGTCAAGTCAGGACCATGGAAAGAAGTAGGCTTTCTTTCCACTATGATCCAAAGCTTTTATATTACACACAACGAAAGAGATGTAAGGCCAAGTCATACAGCATGGTAGGGGCAGTACTGGGACTGAAATCCAGGTTGTCTGCCTCTCCATCAGTTTTATTTAGTGAATAATTATTTAACACATTTTATGTGGTAGGCAGTGTAAGAAGTGAACCGAACAGACAAAAGCATATACTCTAATGGAAGGAAACACACAATAAAATATAAAAAATAAGTCAATGATAGGACTTGTTAAAAGGAAGAAAACGTTATGGGAAATAACAGAGCAGGGGAAGTAAGGCTCATCAATGCAGTCTGCAGGGAGAGGGTTGCAATTTAAAGTGTGTAGTTCCGAGTAGTGTTCATGGAAGGGATGACATTAGAATGAAGGCCTGAAGGGAGTGAGGGAGGGACTCATGCTGATATCTAGGGAAAGAAGCTTCCAGCAGGACCCTGAGATAGGAAAATACCCGGTGGGTTCAAGAACCAGGAAGGAGGCCAATGAGATTGAAGGAAATGACACATGGAGAGTAGAAAGATAATTCAATTAGATTAGAAATGGTGCCAGAATGTATAGGTTGCCAGAGGCAATTGCTAATATTGCTAAGACTCTTCATAGTGGGGAGAAATGGGAAGCCACTGGAAGGTTCTATTCAGAGGGAGGTCCTAGTGTGTTTTAGGTTTTAAAAGAATTACTCCATGTATTAGGTAGCTTGTGTGATTAAACAACAGAAATGTATTTTCTTTTAGTTCTAAAGGCTGGAAGTCTGAGAACAGGGTGACAGTATGGTTGGGCTCCAGTGACAGCTTTCTTCCTGGCTTGAGGACAGCTGCCTCTTTCAGTGTCCTCACATGGCCCAGAGAGACTCGGCTTACTGGTATCCTTTATTGTAAGGGGAGAGGCCTGTCAGATTAGTGTCCTAACTGTATGACCTCATTTAACCTTAATTACTTCCCTAAAGGCTCTGACTCCAAATTGAGTCACATTGGGGGTTACAGCTTAACCATATGAATTTTAGAAGGCCACAACTCAGTCCAGAACATTATGGCTGATTGGGAAGTGAAGACTGTGGCCGTTCAAATTGGAAGCAGGGAAACCATTAGAAGATAATTTGGCATATTTCAGGCAAGAGTTGATTCTGGCTTGAAGGAGCAATAGCAGTAAAGACAGAGTGGTTGCAGATTCTGAACTGAATGTTGTTATGAGAAAGTCTCCAAAATTTTGGGCCTGGACAGTCACATAAGAGAAGACCTATGGACAAGAGGTGCATTTTTCCTGTAGTCTCTCATATTTCTGGGGTGGATGTTGGAGAGTGGGTTGATTTGGGGAAGGAAATAAGAGAATGTGTAAAAAGTGAATTTATCTATTTATATGTGTTTGTTTAATTAACATTCTCCTGGGGTGCCTGGGTAACTCAGTTGGGCATCCAACTTCGGCTCAGGTCATGATCTCATGGTTCATGGGTTTGGACCCTGTGTTGGGCTCTGTGCTGACAGCTTAGAGCCCGGAGCCTGCTTTGAATTCTGTGTCTCCCTCCCACACTGCCCCTTCCCTACTCGTACTCTGTGTCTCTCTCTCAAAAATAAATAAACATTAAAAACAATTTAATTGTCATTCTCCTAGAAGAAAATAGATATTAAAGCTCTTCCCTAGTAAGATTGCCACTGGTCTTCAATTTAAATATTGTAGTCAAAAGCTATGACATTCACCAAGGATGAATGAGCCCTCTCTACTTGATTCATTCAATAAATATTTATCAAGTGACTATTATATGCCAGCATACATGTGTTCTAGGGACACAGGATATGGCAATGAAATAACAGCTTTCGTGGAGCTTACATGCTGGTGGTTAAATTCATCTCACCAAATATATCAAATATACGTGCTCTATGTTAGATGGTGATAGGAGGTAATAGGGAAAATACAGCAGGGAAGGAGACCAAATAGTATTGTGTCGAGTGGAGTGATTTCAATAGACAGGCTAGAGAAGCCTCATTCTCCCAGAAGGATAGACCATGTGGACATCAGAGGTCAAATTTGAGAAGAGGTAAAAGCCCCAGTACACCTGGAAAGTGGGAAGAATAGCATGGAGGCCAGTGGGCTAAGGTGGAATGGGCACACTGCCGTTTTGTCAGTGCCTGGCAGTATTTAACTCAGAAACAGGTTCTGATGAGTTGTGTGATATTTCTAATCACACTTTTTGCCCCTTCTATGGTCTGGCATCAGTTCTGCTGAGGTCTGGATGGGACAAAAGCTGTCTAGTTGATTGTAATCCTTAGCTGAGCTTCTGACATCTAAAACTGAGGATGTGGGAAGGAAATGGCAACAGGATATTTTCTATGTACCAATATGGATGGGAGTGACAGCTGGTCCTTTTGAGCTGTTTCCTCCACATATATTTCTTTTTTATTATGTTTTCTATTTGTTTTTGAGAGAGAGAGAGAGAGAGAGAGAGAGAGAGAGAGCATGAATAGGGGAGGGTCAGAGAGAGAGGGAGACACAGAATCCGAAGCAGGCTCCAGGCTCCGAGCTGTCAGCACAGAGCCCGATGCGGGGCTCAAACCCACAAACTGTGAGATCATGACCTGAGCCGAAGCTGGATGCTTAACCGACTGAGCCACCCAGGCGCCCCGCCACATATATTTCCTACCAAAGGCATATTTCTTACCTGGTTGCATATAAAACAGATTTACTTAAAACTGAAAACATAAAATACTACTAGGGGAGGGTGTGTGTGTGTGTGTGTGTGTGTGTGTGTGTGTGTGTGAGTGAGTGAACAATTTTTGATGGTTGGTTTAGAATCCACAGGAAGCTAAATGTCTACAGTGTATGCCAGGTACCATACTAAATATTTCATATGTGTCATCTCTCATAATCTCATAATCATGCTCTAGAGGAAATATTATTTTTCTTCTGGTTTATTTGAAAATCACAGAACTCTTGCTCACAACAGACAGGAAATAGCTAAAACAATGTTGAAAAAGAAGAATAAAGTGGGAAGAGCAGGCTACTTGATTTTAAGGCTTTCAAGACCATAATCAGTGGAAGAAAGATAGCCCTTGCAACAAATGGTATTGGAGCAACTGGACATCAATGGTCAAAACCAAAACAAAAGAAAAAGAAAAAAAAACCTTTGACCTATCTCTTACATCTTTTGGAAAAATTAAAGTGGATCAGAACTTGAACATGAGATTATTAGACAAAAACCCCCTGCAAAGAACCCTCCTAAGAACTTGAAAAGTGTAAGTTTGTATTTATCATTCTTGGTGGTGGTGCTGGTACTTTGGGTAGTTAAGAAGTACACATGTAAATAGGAGTATAAGTCTTGTTTTGACAAAGTATATATGTTGGCCATTTTCATAATTGAAATTTTCAACTACAAAAATAACCACACATGAGAATATGTCTGTAATTTTCACTCCTTGAGATAAGTTTGATTAACAAGTAGATAGCATTTCAGATTTATAAGAAATTGCTAATTTGGCATTCTCCAACTTCTTAGTTAGCTTCTTTTATTGTTATTTTATTGATCAGGACTTGCTACTTTTCAGCATATTTACATAATTTATAATCGATGTTTTATAAAGGTAAATCAGAACCACTGGAGGGATTCAGTGTCTCCCTTAAAATTAATTTTTCTTTAATAATAAATGGCCAATCTAATTCAGAGTCCAAAGAATGGGCAGTCAAATTCTCTTTTCCTTCCTCATTCCCAGTCCCCCCTTTTCCTTCTCCAGAGGCAATTACTGTCAGCAGCCTCCTGTACCTTCTAAAGAATTACATGCCTGCATAAGAATATCTACCTACATAAACACACACACTCAAAGGACCTGTGAGATGCTATTTATTCTTCTTACTGACTGCCCATTCAAACCTGCTCTGAAAAGCCATTTCTTTCCTGCATCTTGGAGAAAACTTAGGGCAAGTTCCATTATTTTTCTAGTTGATCTTAGATATCTAAGTCCTCTAGTTGCTTCTAGGCACAAACATATCTTAGTCCTATGATTACAGGCTCAGTTCCGTGCAATAAGAAACAGAAAAAAAA
>NC_043705.1:113788473-113831611 GCF_006229205.1 Suricata suricatta
AAAAAAAAAAAAAGTCAGGATCAGAAGAAGCACTGATATGCTCACCATCTACTTAGAGTCTAGAAGTGAGCCCCTGACAAGAATGCATATAATGCTTTTTAATTTATTTTTAATTTTTTTATTTTTACTTTTATTTTTTAATAGTTTATTATCAAATTAGTTTCCATATAACACCCATTGCTCTTCCCCACAAGTGCCCTTCTCTATGACCACCACTTCCCTTCCCCCTCCTCCCCCTTCAACCCTCAGTTCATTTTCAGTATTCAATAGTCTCTCAAGTTTTGCATCCCTCTCTCTCCCCAACTCTTTTTCCCTCTTCCCCTCCCCCTGGTCCTCCATTAGGTTTCTCCTGTTCTCCTGTTAGACCCATGAGTGCAAACATATGGTGTCTGTCTTTCTCCACCTGACTTATTTTGCTTCTCATGACACCCTCGAGGTCCATCCTCTTTGCTACAAATGGCCAGATTTCATTCTTTCTCATTGCCCATGTAGTACTCCATTGTGTATATATACATATATATACAGTGAGTTTCCCTTCATCCTTTTCTCTATCAGCCAGTTGTTTCTGGTCCTCTCTCCCCAATGAGAACTTATAAGGGGGACACCAAGGAAACTGAATATACTTGTTTTCTTACATACAGGACTAGATTTTAATATTGCTTAGTATCTCACCAAACTGATTATACCCTAAGCATGAGGCTACATATTTTCCTATTTCTTTGTCATTGAAATACGAACATGTCTATAATATAAACTATCTGAAATGCAAACATATATTTCAAAAGTTCTTTCAACTTACACAACACAATGTTCCTTATGCACGTGGCAGTAATTTGTTCCATTTAAAACACATGGCTACATTTGATACATCAAGTGTCTTTTACAAGTGATATCATCCCAGTTGCATGGAAACTCATCTGCAACATGACACAGGGAAGAGACCATGATTTTCCTCTCATTAGTCATTACATTTTTCAAATTCACATCAATATAAGTTGCTCTAAAAATTCACTTTTCCTAAAATAACTCAAGTAGTTAAAATAATCTTAAACAACTTATAAACAGTCATCAAAGTATGGTATTCACAGTGGGAAAGGAAATTGTTACTGCCTTTTGGGAGAGTTCTTTGGTGACATAGTTCAGCCTCCTAAAATACCCATTACTGCTGACCCTTAGGAAATCACTCATAATTTCATAAAGAGGGTGACTCAACATAATTTGAGTGCTGCCCGCTTCCATGAAAACGTTGAGTGTTGCCCAAGTCGGGGCCAGAAGCTAACCTCTCACTGCACCACTACCATCACCCTCACCAACCTCAGCTGATCTAAGTCCCTGCTCTGTTATCAGGATGTTTGGAGATCCCAGAGACACTGAACTGCATATGGGATCAGTCCTCCATCTAGGACTGCCTGTCTGTGACTCCTTCCCAACTTCCTGGTCCTCCAAGTACACTCCCCCACTAGCCCCCTTTCCAATTAGTGTGCCCTCTGCCCTGTGAACTGTCTTCTTTCTTGCATTTGTGTCACCATTTTGCCTCTTCCTCTCCTTCCTCTAGGCTCTGTTTTATATGGTCATGCATGAAATGGAAAACAGCCCTGAAAACATGGCTTCCTTATTTCAGGGCAACAGGAATTTAATCACTGTTTCCCTCGCTGTGACCTCTGAGGTAGAGAAAATGGTCTCAGGATAAAAGTGAAAGAGAGGAAGAGGGAAAGACATCAAGGATAACTTGCTTGGCACTTTGCAATATAATGTTTATTATTATTTGTAGTAGGAAATTTGTGATCATAAATAGTAAACATTTGTAATAGCAAATATCTGTAATAGCAAATAACATACTTACACACAATATCTAATAACAAGGGATTGTTTAGATAAATTGTACATTTAAATTAAAAATACTATGAAATTATTAAAATAAAATTTATAAAATAATAAAATGCTGGGGCACCTGTGTGGCTCAGTCGATTAATGTCTGACTTCAGCTCAGGTCATGATCTCATGATTCGTGAATTCGAGCCCAGTGTAGGGCAATGCACTGACAGCCCAGAGCCTGGAGCCTGCTTCAGATTCTGTGTCTCCCTCGCTCTTTGACCCTCTCCTGCTTGTGCTCTTCCTCTCTCTCAAAAATAAATAAATAATAATAACTTTAAAAATAATAAATAATAAAAAGCTTTTGAAATAAAGATAAAATTTAAAACCAAGATTTACAAGAAAACCTGCATAAACTGCATGATCTAATAAGAACTACATGCACACAAAGACACATAGAAAAACCCAGGGAAGAACTGCAATTAAAATGTTGATACAAGTTGAAAGCAGGTGATGAAATTATTGGCATTTTTCTTCCCTGTAATTTCTAAGTTATCTTTATTCTTTCTTTCTTTTACAAATCAGAACAAAATTTAACTTAGAAGTTAAGAAAAAAAGTAAGATATTACTAGAATCTGAATAGGTGCATCATATATTATTTCATCAGGTGGCAAATTACTTGCTAAATATATCAGATCATGTAGTAAAATTCTAATTCTGGGTTAGAATGTATTGACCGTCCATATCAAACTTTAATAATCTGCTCACCCAAGTTCAAATATGAGAGGATAAACTCGAAAATTCAGGGGCTAGAAATTAGAAGCAACTATCAGAAGAAATGGATTCAAAACAGAGAATAAACTGAAAGAAGCCAGTGTGGAATCAGAACAGGTTAACAGTTACCCCGAAACAAGCTCACTTTGGTTTAAGTGCAGACTCAATGACCTACAACTTTAACTCACAAAAACAAAACAAAACAGCAACAACAAAGTGGCTTGCAGAGGCTTCCCAAGGAGACCAAGAGGACCAAGATAAAAGGCAGAATCTCATGTCCAGCCTGTCTGCTCTACATCAATGGGAGAGTAAACAGAATCGTAGATTGTGTCCACAAAGTGTCATTCTGAACTAGAGAGAAACTGATGTCTTTGACAGAGGAACCTCCTTTACAGCCACACCTCCATGATTCCCTGAGCCCAGCAGGCATCAAAATATGAAATCTGTGATGTGGGTTGAAGATTCTGGAACAGAGTTTATCCTTTATTTTGTAATGGCCATATCTCTGTGTAGAGTCTTGTATGCCATTTAATTTTGCACGTGATGTTTAGAGCAATGACCAACTATGTCAGAACTATGAGCAGAAAATTATTCCATATGAGAAAGTAACAGATGGCAGCAAAGAATAAATATAAGTGATCAGAATGGAGGCATAGGAAGTTTTAATAAAGCTATTGCAATTGTCAAGAGAGACATAATGAGAATCTGAACAAAGCTGGCTGAAGTAGTGGTGAAAGAGAAATCTACAGGAGAGACATTTTGGGTGTATAGTGAACTGAATTTAATGTGGGAAATAAAGAAAATGAGAAATCTTCTGGAATAGCTCTAAGGGAAACGATACACATGGTAGTATTATTTTCCAAATGTGAAAAAGAAGAATGTTTTTGTGGGAGAAGATGATGAATTCAGTTTTTGATAGCTTCTTATCAACTATTTGATATATGACAATGGAACTCAGGACACAGGATGAAGCCAGAAATACAGATGTTGGAGTCAATAAATATGTGGTAGGTTGAAACCATGAGCATCAGTGAGATTGCGTTAAGACATTATTGAGAATGAGAAGAGAGTAGTTTGGAAACTTGATGGATACCAATACTTTAGGGTTTGACAGATGAGAGAAACTTTGCCATGAAGGAAGAGAAACCTCTCCAGAGGTAGGGGGAAGGCCAGGAAAGAGTGGTTTGGTAGAGTCATACTAGAGAATCCCAAATAGTGTTGAACCCTGAAGAGAACTCAAATAAGAAACAGATCATTCCTATCAATTTGAGAACAAACAAGGTATTAATGACATTAGTGACATATCGAATACATGCAAGATGATATGAATAATATTTTTCTAAAATTTAAAGAACAAAACAAAATAAACAGCCAGGTACTGACTGCTCAGTTTAGGAAGTATTCTCCCTCTACTGAGACCCCAATGTCATCCCTTTTTCTCCCCACCCAGAGGTAGGCACTATCCTGAACTTTGTGTTTGCAGTTCTTTTGTCTGTATAGTTTTATCTGAGTTGGTATTCTTAAATATTTACTCCTCTAATGTCAGCCTTAGATTTGTACAGTGAACAACTGGGGTGACTGTTCAAGGTAGTCCTGGTTATATATTGTATAGTTTTGATGTTTTGGAACTTTTTATAAATGGAGTCATGCAAGTATTTTCATATGTAATGAGCTTAGCCATTCAACTTTAGGTTTCTGAGACATCCATTTTGGATATAATAATCATAGTTTGCTTTTAGAGTATATAGTATTAACTTTATGAAAAGACTTCAATAGGTTAGTCCTCCTGTTGTTCAAAATTTGCACTATTTCTCATTTTTGGGTATTTCAAATAATCCTCCTTGAATGTATCTTCCTTATGAGATATGCTGGAAGTGGACTGGTTGGGTCATCATCAACTTTATTAGAGTGTCAAATATTTTTTTCAAAGAAATTGCTTCTACTTACTAGAAATTTATCATCAGCAATAGTTGATATTGTCAGACTTAAACTTTTGCTGATTTGGTGTGTGTAAAATGTTATTTTTTGATGTGGTTCTAATTTATATTTCCCTGACTAGTGGTGAATTTGAACATGCTTTAATACGTTTATTGGTCATTTATATTTCCTCTGCTCTGACATGCCTGTTTGGGAGTTGTTCATCTTTTTAAAAATAATTTGTAAATGTGTTTTCCAGCTAATGACCTGACTTTTCACTTTCTTTATTGTATCATTTGATAAATATAATTTCTTAATTTCAGTGTGGTCATATTTATGTTTTGCTCATTTTTAAATCTGTTTGAAATGATACTTAGCAACCCTGATGTTGTAGATATATTACTCGTTTCATTAATTTTTAACATTTTAATCTTTACTTCATCTGGAATTGATTTTTTGTAGATGGTGTGAGATAAGGGTCCGTTCTTCATGTGTTTCTTTATGACTAATAAATCATTTCTTTCCATACTATAGGCACCTGACACCAATGGCGGTAGCATTCCTGTAATGCATTTCTGGATTTCCTGCAAGCAACTTTCCTGACTCTAATTTCCTGCATTAACACATTCTGCTCTAAACAGTCAGGCTGATCTCTGAGTGTTACAGTATTGTTGAAGGAATAGTCAAATGTAGAAACTTGAATTTGCTAACAATAATTTAGATGATTCTAAATTTTTCTCGAAGCAATGGAGTAAAAAAGACAGCTGGGGAGAGTATAGAAGGGTAAGCAAACTTGAAAAGAAAATGGGACATTAAGGTTTATACATTGAGTGATTAGAATAATGCACCATGAGGTCCAAAATGGATAGGAAGAAGGTGTATGTTCACATGAGCACACACATGTATGTACACAGAGAGGCAACATTCTTTCTTTTGTACATTTTTGCACATTATTCAGCAAATATTAATATTCCTCATATTGCCTTTTGCACAATGAAGTCGAATTTTAATGCATCAGAAGAGTAGACTTCAATCTCTAGTTCAAATAGTAGATGGCAAAGATCCTTAGTATTGATAGCACTTAGAGATCTATGAAGATCAGTGTAGTTTGTTCACAGATTTAAATTATTTGAATTATTGAGTTCATCTTTAAAATGGAAACAATAGTATAACTACCTGATAATGATATTAGGTTTAAATAAGATGATGCTACTTCAGAATGCTTCAAAGAATGATAAGCATATTGTGAGTGTTCAATAAAGTTTAGCTGCTATTATAATTATCTAGCACTCTGTCATCTTTGGGATAGGGATCAGGAAGATGAACTAGTCCATACATCCTACTGAGATAACAGACACTGTTTTCCTGAGCCTGTCCTCACTGCCTGATCCTCCAACACTCACACAATATCTATTTTATGTTTGTGAGACATTTTCATTTATAACACCCCCAACACATACACTTATGATCAGAAAAGATATTCTGTAGAGCAGTGATAACATTGTATGGTCCTGAAACTAACAATATCAGCATAACCTGGGTAGTAGTAAGAAATGTATATTTGGGAGCTTCACCCTAGATCAACTCACATAGAAACTCTGGCGGTGTGGCCCCCAGCAATCCACATACTAGCATATGCCTTAAGTCATTCTGATGCATGCTAAAATTTGAGAAACACTGCTTTAAGGGTGTCATTCTGGGTCACGGTTGGGAAAAGAATTCATCCCATACGGCACAAAAGAATTTAATTAACAGGCTACTTACGGAGGTGTGGACAGGGTTAATGGAGAAAACGAGGGATGGTGAAATAGTCAAAGACTAGCAACAGTAGCCAGACATGTCTACCTCAAGTTCTGAACAGGCAAAAGAAGAAAGCACATTACCAGAGCCCTGAAAGACCTGTCCTCTGAAGCAGGAACCACTTGATGAGACTTGTCAGCAAGGGAAATCTAAATACAAAACACAGAGGACATAAGGAAGAAACACCGTAACTTCTCTCTTCTCATACTCTTTATTCAAGCCAGCTACAAATCAGTCAGCCAAGGAGCCCCAAGGCAGGCAGTCCTCAGGTCTCAGCTTCCCAGTGCAGGGAGCATGGCAGAGAAGGGCAGAGAATAGATTTGGAAGCTGGGTGCAGATGGACAAGAATCAGCCCCTGTACTGTGAAGCCTGAGCAAAGAGGCAGACAGAAATGGGAGCTGAGGGCACCGTCATTAATACAGGTGGCAATTCGAAAGACAGATTAGGTATCTCCTCATTGTCTCCCTTCATACTTCCAGTTAGAAGGACTGGGATAGTAGACACCAGTTTCAGACGAGGAAATTTTAGTTTCGTCAAACTATCGAGTGCCTATCATGTGCATGGCACTGTACTGGGCACTGGGGATTCAGCCGTGACTAAAACAAGACTCTTGCTCTGATAAAGCTTATGTGCTAGCCAAGGGGGATGGAAAATGAACAAATATGTAATACGCCATGTGGTGGATAAGCACTCATGAGGATGATAAGATATAAGATAAGAAAACAGAGAGTGATGATGGAGGTTGATTTTTTAATCAAGTTGATTTAAAAAAAAAAAAAAACAACTTTACAATAGGGGCGTCCGGGTGGCTCAGTGGGTTAAATGTCTGGCTCTTGGTTTCTACTCAGGTCATGATCTCATGGTTTGTGGTTCTGATCCCCTGCATCTGGCTCTGCAATGGCAGCTATGGAGCCTACTTGGGAATCTCTCTCTCCCCATCTCTCTCTGCCCTTCCACCTGGCTCTCTAGCTCTCAAAATAAATAAATAAACACTTAAAAAAAAACTTCTGTAAGGGACATTTGAACCGAGAACTGAAGGGAATAAAGGAGTGAACCTTGAAAACACCTGAAGAAAGAGTTTCAGGCAGACAAAAGAACAAGTGCAAAGGTTCTTAGGGAGCAGAAGGAGGAAGTAAGAAGGAGGAGTATGGATCAAGGAGATGTGGTATATATATATACAATGGAATTCTACATGGCAATGAGAAAGAATGAAATCTGGCCATTTGTAGCAAAGTGGATGGACCTAGAGGGAGTCATGCTAAGTGAAATAAGTCAGGCAGAGAAGGACAGAGACCATATGTTGTCACTCATAGGTCTAACAGGAGAAACCTAATAGGAGACCACGGGAATGGGAAAGGGGAGGGAAAGAGAGAGAGGGAGTGAGGCAAATCATGAGAGACTGAACACAAACGGAGGGCTGAAGAGGGAGGGGGGAAGGGGAAGGGGCTAATGGTCCTAGAGAGGAGCACTTGTGGTGTTATATGGAAACCAACTTGGTAATAAACGATATAAAACTAATAAACTATATAAAAATAAAATAAAAGTAAATGAGAAAATAAAAAAAAAGAAGGTGGAGGGGTGGGAGAGAATATCAAAGGTAACAGAAGTTACTTCCATTGTGTTTCTAATCCCATAATGAAATCAGCTTGTTTATGGTTGGTACCCAGGGTTAAGCCCTAAGCCCTCTTTCTGTAAAGAAATAAGGTTTTTATTAATTGCATATTTACAGCAATATAAACTCACTGTATATGATCTGGAACATTTAGGAACTGTTATGATCTTTTTCTATCAGTAAACCTTTATTGTTGTTGTTTGGTTCTTATTTTCGGAAAGGGTGATATGTCCCATCCAATAAATCCAATCATACTTCATAATTTGAGAATATTTTTAAATTTAAATAAACTCCTAAAATATTAGAAGATGTTTAGATTTACAGAACAGTTGCAAAGATATTGTAGTATTCTATTTATGTAATAGCCCTCAACCAGTTTCTATTTTTAACATTTACATTACCAAGGTATGTATGTCAAAGAAATCAGCATTGGTGCATATTCATTAACCAAACTCAAGTCTGGATTTCTCTTGTTTTCCTATAATGTCCCTTTTCTGTTCCAAGATCCCATCCAAGCTACCACATTACATTTAGCTGTCATGTCTCTCTAGCATCCCCTGGTCTGTGATAGCTTCCCAGGTTTTGCTAGTTTCTCACGACCTTGACAGTTTGGAGGAATGCTGGTCAGTTTATTTGGAAACTACCTTTCAAAAGGGTTTGTTCGATATTTTTTCATGGTTAGATTGGGGTTATGGGTTTTCAGGGAGGAACACCACAGAGATAAAGTTCCATTCTCATCAAATTATATCAAGCATACATGCTATATTTTGTGGTGATTTTAAACAAGGAATTTAACAATTACAGATATGCATAGGGGATAAACACACACACACACACACACACACACACACACATATATATATATATATATTTGAAAGTGCAAGGATAAATTGGGTATTTTTGTAGTATAATAAAAGGATATATTTCTGTACTTTGCATATATCTACACACAAAATAATATATATTTCTATATATCTTTACATAGATGCCTACATATGCTTTTTTAAAAAGTAAAAACTGACCACAAGATGTCGCTGTTAACTAATGTATGACCAAGACAGTTGGCTCAAAGTGCACTTAGGTTTTGCAAGGCATCTGTGGTTAGAAACCATTATTTTAAAAACTTTGGCAATAATTAACCCCCAAAATGTTTCAGTTTTACAAAACCACTAGAATCTTTTGTGTTTGGGATGTTACATTTTTTTGTCTTTGAGTTTCACAAAAAAATTTCCCTTGAATTCACACCCAAGTCTGTCTATTTGGAAATTTAATTTAAAACAATACGGGTTTTTGATGAAGTTGAATGCTCTATTCTTAAATAGAAAACAAATCCACAGAAATCACTCTGAGTTTATATTATCCTTTTGGCCAGTAACAATAGTGTTATTTTCACTAATGAGAATTTCCTAAGAAAAATTTAATAGAAGATCAAACCGCATCATACACGATGCTTTACATAACTAGAATGGGTCTTATCCCAAAATAATAATTTAGAAAAAATTATTAAATTTGTATCTTTTACTTTTCCACTACATAATTTTTTAAAATGACTCTGCATGGAAGGTGGAAAGAAGTCTATTTTTAACCTCTTACTTCCAGCATATCCATATTTAAACTTTCCTGGATGTAACAGGTTTAATTTCCAAAGTAGACCCTATAACTCTGACTCGGTTATGGTTTTGTTGTTAACTCACCTTGCTTTCTCTAGAACCTTCTCTCACCTTGTTTTTCTTCTGCCCTGGACAGTACCTTTCATTTGCTCCATTCTTTGTGAGTTGAGGGTAGCCTTGTCCATTGTTGAATAGCATTAATGACCAGAAAGTTCTTCCCAGTTGAGCTAGCTATCTACCTCTCTGTAGCTTTTACCCACTGGCCCTACTTTCGTCCTTGGGAAACATGCAACGCTAAATCCTTTCTTGCTTCTACATAATAGATTTTCAAATACTCTGTGATAATTGTCTTTTACCTCCCTAAGCTTCTCTTTCATTTTCCTAAAGTCATCCAGAGTTTTTGGCCATTTTAATATTATTAGTACTACTTTTAGATCTCCACCATCCTGCACTGTCCTCTGATATTATAGACTTGCAATGGTCTCCTTAAAATGTGAAGCCCAGAACTGAAACTGAATACGGCAGACATAGCTGGAGGAGCCAAGAAAACATTGGGGCCATTTTGGTAGCCTGAAGACGTCACTCACTCTATTAATTCATCAACCCTTTGTGAGCCCTCTGCTAATGAAATACTGCCACCCAGGTTCCTAGTGGTTTGGTGAGTGTGCGTGCATATGTCTGGTGTCTGTGTGTGTGCATGTGCTTGACTCCCATCTACCTCTCCTGCCTTATTCTGAACATTAATGCTTCTGACATCTAGGCTATGGCTGACCAAGCAACTTTATTAAAAGTTTCATTTCCTCTTTCAATATCACAGGCCAAGATTTATAGTTTTGAGTTAAAATCATCTCTCTCTATATATATATGTATAGGTATGTATATATGTATGTGTGTTTGTGTTTGTGTGTGTGTGTGTATCTCCAATGAATTTTTATATCATTCATATGGAATCTTTCCATGTGATTATCAATAGTACAGAAAAAGGGAAAGCCATGTTTGCTAGAATTCTTTAATAATGGAGCCAAAGAAAGCCTTCTGAAACTGGACTTGAAATCCCAAAAGTTTCAATTGTCATCTAGATTTAAAACCTACAACGTAAATTTGCTTATGAATTAACAAACCATCTTGGAATACAACGTCTAGGCTTGATGGCTATAAATAAATAGAAAACAATGGGATAGTAGAATAATGAAGGGGCTTTGAATGTAAGAATAAGAAACAGATGAACTGGTTTCAAGTCCGTGTCTCCCACTTGCTAGCTATGATACTTGGGCGGCCCCCGTATTTGCTTTGATATCTACTCCCAGTGTCAGTGTCAGGGTTAATTGAGGCGAGGTGTATAGGCTCTTAGTATAGCACCTGGTCCATAGAGTGCACTCAGTAAAATATAGCTATTATGATTAATAACAAACAGTTCTTGAATATGTTCATACTTTCTGTATACATAAAATTGACATATTTAAAGAAACACATTGATGGATTTACAATGATGCCAGAACACCTTGCCCCTCTGGTAGTCCAGTTAGGGCTTATGAAAAAGCTGTCAAGAATTGGAGAATCGGCGTCCTGAGATGGGATGGAACTATCTCACACAGGACTGATTTTTAACTGAAGCCCAATCAACAATCTAACCAACTAATCTTCCTCCTTTCCTGAGTGTGGCGATAGTAGCATTTCGCTCCGGTTTGTTGGACCACCAAATTTGAGTCTGCATAGGGTCATGACAGAGAGGGTGGCTGGATCTCCTTCATTTCTCTCCTCACTACCTCTCTGAATTCTGCATCTTTTTTTGAATGTGGGGCTCTCAAAAAACTGAGACCCACTGGAGCAAAATAAAAACCTTCACATGATATACCACATATTATTTCTTCAGTATTCTAGAAAATGGTTCCATCAAAACCAAGGCCTCTGTATTGGTTCCTTTAAATGAGGGCAGTTTGGAGAATTTCAAAAGGCTTTCACCATTACCTCATTCCCTTCCCATGGGTGCTTTTAAATAGCCAGTTCAGCAGGAAATCAGATGATGAATTTCTCAATACTGTGCTATAAACTAAGGAATCATGGACTTTCCTCCCCTGTCCAGTATCCATTGTTATCAATCCTCCCCCAAAAGTTCACCATCTGGCACAGGTCTTACAATATGTTGCCCAGTGACAATTTCCTCTTCACTGATAATCCAGTGATTTGTTCCCACTGATTTCTGTCTGACGCTGGAATATGTCACGGTTACAATATGAATGTGTTATTATGAATCATGTACATTGTTGAGTTATTAGGAAAGCAGATTGAGCCATATTCACCTACAGGCTCTATGGCATCATGAAGTTTCAATTAGGCAATTTTATAAAATTTATGAATTCTTTCAGCAATGTGCTAAGTGCTGTATTCACAGGGTATATTGTCAAGTTATTCATATAGACATCCTGACTACAGTCCTGCTTTAGGGATCTATGAGATCTGTAGGGTTTACCCTGCTTTTCTTTGGATTTTACTCTGTTAAAAAGACAATGTTATTATATACAAGGCCAAAACTTTATTTTTGCCTTCATCATGTGGACCTGAAAGATATCTTCTTAAGTCAGGAAATTTCAAATTTGGATCCATAGTCCCCTTCTTTCCAGCTTGTGAGAACAAGTTTTCCCTTTGAAAGGCGTCTATACATTAGCTTGAGAGGCAACACTTAGAGTGTATTTATAAACAACAAGCACAATCTCATTAAGTTCTCTTTAATCTAATTTCAATGATAGCGATTTTATCTAAAGGACACATCACTCTTGATTTTTCTGATGCACAAGACTGTACACAAATTACTGTAAAACCCACTCTCTGGCCTTTTCCCTCAGAGGATGGTTGAGGTCAGCAATGATGTGTTTTAGGACATGGTCAGGAAGGAAAGTGAAAAGTCCTCTAAAAATTGTCTTCTCATAATTGGAGATGTGGGGGGAACTACCCACCTACATGGTTGCTGGCTCAAAATCTGTGTACCTCCTTCACTCTGGAGCTCAGTGGAATCTGAGCATTGGGACAGAATCTCTGTGGGAGTTGGTAGATGTTCATCACTCAACTCTGTGCCTATAGACCATAAATGTTTCAGGAAAACATCACAGAGCACTGGACCTGTTGGCTCAATGGCCCCAAACTCTCAATCAAGCCTCTTTGACGTAAGTGAAATAATATGGGTTCTAAAATATGATGCCTTTGCAATCCAATGGGTCACTAAGCAATTTATATTTTGATGTTGACTTAGCTTCTAAACTTAGTCAATGAATACCAGGAGTGGCGTGCTGACTTAGAATTGGAAGACAGACCTAGCTTTACTTCATGCTTGTTTTGTGTAACATAGCTAAACAAAGGAACTACCAACTTTGGCATATGGATATGAAATGGATATTTATATCACAATTTACTTATAAATGACAAATCTGTGAAAACATGAAGGGTTATGATGATTAATCTCCTCATGTGTATAAGGCTCTGTAATGTTAAAAAACTGACATGATTTTCCAAAGAAAGCATATTTTCCTTCTACTGAGAAGATTGCTCAAATTCTGCTCACTTATGCACTATGGACACTAGCAGGGAATCTGGTGGAGGGACTCTGCTGTTAATGACTTTGGACCAGGGTATTTCCTTGAAATAGATATTGGCACTACGAGTATCATCTTCACTTAATGTCTTGAGTTTATATGACTTGTTGGATTTGCAATGGCTCATTTTAATTTGCAGGTCTAGGTGATTTTCATGGATCATTGTGTGTTTTAAAATTCTGTTACTTAACTCTATCTATTATGTACTATGGATTAGAAGCCTTTCAATGAGGTAGAATGGATTGGCTGTGAATCTACTTCTGCATCAAAACGTAAGCGCTAAACTCTGACAATGCCAGCAGCTGGTCACTCACTGCGCTTGTCTCTGTTACCTGCCCCCACCCTCAGTGATTACAGAGACTAGTGTGGTTTGATCCCCTCCCCCTTCCTGTCCATCTGCCACATATTCACTTTTCACCAGCACTTAATTCTCTATCAAAATATTTTTCCAGGATGAGAAAAGAACCAACTTCCAGGCAAGAGAAAAAAAAGAGAATGAGTGATTCTAGTTAATGACTTCCAGATAAGAATTTGCTTATTTTCCTAATGGCCTACTGTGTCCTGCTAAGCTATCATGTCACAAACAGAATAGATAACTTTAATGGGAGAACCGCCTAAGGATCTTGGGACATAGCCACAGCCCCTTTGTCTACGTAAAAAATATTTTTAAATAAATAAATTAATGGGAGCTGCAAACAAGTGGAATCTAAGAATAATATAATTTAGTCTTCAGGGAAAATATTTTTTACAACATGCGAAATTAAGAAACATAAAATCTCTAGAGACTAAAGGCAAAGTTTTTTTGTCTATCATGAAAAAACATTTTCTGTACATGGGAGATAGTGTGGAAAAAGATATGAATGTGGTGAGAACATGTTCGTTCCCTCGAAGGCAAGATTGAGAATTCCAGGCTAGCATTGTGTCACTCAGACAGACTTCCCTCTACTGTTTTCCACCATGATTACCTAAGACATCTCCCAGAGTAGCCACTAATATGAAACCCCCTGCTCAACAAAATGTAAACACAACACAAACCGTAATGATGGTCTTCAGTTCACCACAGTGGGCTGCCCACATCGAACATGAATGAATAGGTGGTTTCCAGAACACTGTCGAATAACAGAAAACCATCTGTTGCTGAAAATAACATTGGGTGGTGGAAAAGAGATCCCCAAATTCTTTCTCCTCAAAACAATATATGAAATACAGTAAAACTATTAATAAAACCCCAATAGCAGACCGGAACTACCATTTAAGAAAAGCATTTTGGTATGTTTTATTATAGTTAACAATTATAGAGAGGAAAAGTTAAAAAAAAAAAAGAGCAGAATTGCGGTTACTATTTTCAGAACTACTCTACCATGGAGAGTACCTCACCTGCCTCCAAGAAAACACTTCCTTTTTTGCCTGGGGTTATCAATCTATAAATGATGCCCCAGGGGGGGAAAAAAGAAGTCCTACTTTAAAGAGATACTGGGTTTACTGTTTGTAAAGTGGTTTGTCTGCTTAGAAGTTAAAAAAAAAAAAAGTAAAGTACAAAGTACTGTTATAGCATTTGTGGTATTGAAACCTATCATTTAAGTGACCAAATATTTTCCATACCCTCCTTATATTCAGTTCTTTACAAATTTTTTGCAAGTTCATAATTTGAAGGTAAAACTTTCCACATTCTATTTATTAGTAGCTTGGAATCACTTGAAAATTATTCAAACAAGTTTACATATTGGTGATTTGTCTTGGATAATTCAAAAGCCACTGATGTTTCTATGTAAAGCAAAAAGAATTCTATATTTTGGATTAGACTTTTAAATTAAATGTAGCATAGAGGACACCAAAGGGAGAGTAAATACAGTTGGGAAATAATAGTTTAATGATAACAGTATCATTCATACATTAAAACCATGATCTAAACACGTTCTGTTGCACATTTTACTTTGGAAATGCATTATCGATACCTGGGTCAGTTCCTCCTCTCTCACTCGACTTCTTACCTCATCAACTGGTTGTTTGCATGCTGTACAGAAAACCCAGAAAATAATAATTATTTTCATATTTTGAAAAAGACTATAATTATAGAAATAGTATAGACTCCAAAATTTCCCCTTATATTATGTTTCTTCATCATTTAAGAACAATAAGCATATAAACTTTTAAGATGAATTATGATCTTATAAACATATACTATATCAAAACTCAATCAGAGGTTAATTATAATCTTTTAGTTTTTGCTCTTTAACACTTAACCAGTAGCTATTATGAGGCAAGGGGTACAAGATGTGGGCGGGGAGGAGGAAGGTAAATAATTCTTTCAGCTTTACGTATTATGTATACATTTCTTTTATATTTGCTTAAAGTCCAGTAACCAACTGGCTAGGCTATTCATTCTTTGTTATAAATAAAAGGAAATAAGCTGATGAAGACTTGTTTTTTTCATTCCCAGAGTTTTGGTAAAGATACTGCATATTTTGCACACTGAACTTGAGAGCACAGATCACTCACTCATCGTAAGCTTTTTGAGAATATTCTGTGTTCCATGGGATCAGGTAAAAGCAGCACCAAAGAATTAGACACAGATAGAGAGTTGTTTCTAGGAATTGAGAGAAACAGAAAGTAATTTTAATGCAGGGTGTTGAATGATACCTTGAAAGTAAATTTCCAGGGTTTGGGAGTAGTTGGAGGAGAAGTCTGTAACAGTTCCCTGGACAGTCAGCAAGGTCAGTTTAGAGGATGGTAAACTACTTCAAACTTTCACCAGTGAGTCTCCAAATGCTCTGGAATTGAATGAGATCCTTGTTTCTCATGTATGGTCCATGGACTGGCATTATTGCATTTCCTGGAAGCTTGCTGATACACAGAATTTAGGGGCCTCAATCCAGACCTTCTGTATTTTAAAGAGATTACTAGGTGATTCATGTGTATATTAAGTTTGAGAAGCATTATCCTAGATTCTGTCTTCTTAATAACCTTCAAACCCAGCTGAAAACAGAAGTTTATATTTCCTTCTATGTTTGAATTTTGGGAAGACATCTCTCAAAGAGCGCCTCCAGTCAGTCATGCAATGTATTTCAAGCAGAAAGAATGGGCCCAAGATAACCCTTGATTCTAATTCCCCACAGCCTTGTGGGTAAAATAGTTCACAAGTTTCTGATTGCCAAGAGCATGTGAAAGAAACAATAAGAGGTCTGGGGATCTGAAGCCACAAGAGATTAGGACTGGGAAAGCAGTCAGGAGTCGGCCTTTTGACTGGGGACTGTGGCTTGACCATGACTGTGGCAATTGCACCACATGCTCCGCGGGGAAGGGAACAGCTTCATCAATAGCGGAGTCCCCTTCTATCTCAGTGTTAGAAACTTCTCCTTCCCCTCAGACACCCTCCAGGAAGAGGTGAGGAAGGAGGGTGATGTGGAATGGGAAAATTAGCACAGGGGAGAGTCTTTGATTTAGCCAGCTCATCTGAAAGAGACTAAGTTCTAAACCAGAAGAAACTGGTTTGTCTTGCAGGGTGAAGTATATAAGTTTTCTCTCTATTAGCAGATAAGGACTATGAGCAAAAATAATTCTTTTATGGAGAATAAAATTGTACTTCTATACATCTGATTAATAATATGACCATTTTATTTTTTTAATGCTTACTTATTATTGAGAGAGAGAGAGTCCAAATATACAGGGTTAGATTAATAATATGACCATTTTATTTTTTTAATGTTTACTTATTATTGAGAGAGAGTCCAAATACACAGTTAGAGAGGGAAACACAGAATCTGAAGCAGGCTCCAGGCTCTGAGCTGTCAGCGCAGAGCCCAACATGGGGCTCAAACTCACTAACGGCAAGATCACGGCCTGAGCTGAAGTTGGACACTCAAACAAGTGAGCCACCCAGGCACCCCAATAATATAACCATTTTATTTATTTATTTAAAAAATTTTTAACATTTATTTATTTTTGAGAGACAGAGAGAGACAGATCATGAGCAGGGGAGGGGCAGAGAGCAAGGGACACACAGAATCTGAAGCAGGCTCCAGGCTCTGAGCTCCCAGCACAGACCCAGCCCGGGGTTCGAACCCACGAACTGTGAGATCATGACCTGAGCCGAAGTCGGATGTTCAACCCACTGATCCCAGGTGCCCCTAATATAACCATTTTAAACCACAATATAAGCAAGAGATATCTTTGATTAAAAATTTTAGTGACTTCTTATGGCTATGGAATTATAACTTGGCACACATCATTTTATTTGGTTCTTGCCCTCCTCTCTAACATCACTTCCTAACACCAGCATGGAGAAAGGAAAAAAAGTGTTAAAGAAATAGAAGGAAACTTCAATGCAAGTTCTAAGCCAGTTAGACGTATTGGCATGTGTGTGTATATGGATGTGTCTGTCTGACTGTAATACATATGACAACATTACTCCTTTACCAGTTAACCTTGCATTAAAAAATCATCCCAAAACTGAATAGGAGGAAAAATAGCCAAATATACAACTTGCATCGGAATCATGAAAAGTTTGTTAAAAATTCAAATTCTTGAAACAAAATTGGGTTAAAACACTGTACCACCTCTACTCATTGATCTGCACATTGGCTGACGGTTCTCTGAGCTGGGCTCGTTTGGATGGTTCCACGGGTCGTAACTGGACTCACTCCTGCTTCTGCAGTCAGCTTGGTCAGGCCCGGGTGGTTCCACACCACATGTTTGATAGCCTCCTCAGGAGACCAGAGGCTCGCCCAGGCATGCCCTGCTCCCCGTGCTGCCAGAAGTTCTAAACTGCAGAGCCAATCATGAGGCAGATTATAAACCTACTTATGTCATATATGCTCATATCCCCCTGACCAAAGAGAGCCACAAGAAAACACCCTTTGTCAAGGAGTGGGAAAGACTGCTCCTCCAACTATAGAAAAGCACTGCCAGAGTTACATGCCAAGGAATATAGATTTATAATTCAGTAACTATGGATGGAGTGAATAATGAAAAAGTAATCTACTCTGACACAATCTCCTTTTAAAAATAACTGACACCACATCATAAGGATCTAGCAATTAGTAGCAATTAGAGGTGCAAAATCTGGCCCTGGGGTGGTTAATCTCTCGACAATATGTTCCCATGAGCAAACCCTTTTTTGATTTTTGTATCTTTTAAAAAATGTTACTTATAATTATAAAACTAATTATCAAATCATGTTTAATAATTTACACATTTATAAATTCAATTGTATTACTTTCATGTTCTAGAGAGGGGCCAATAAACTACAGCCTGCAGGCCAAATCTGATCAACCATCTGATTCTGTAAATAAAGTTTTATTGGATCACAATCACTCTCATTTGTTAACCTATGTATTGTCTATGGCTGCTCTTATATATCGCTACAACAGTAGAGTTGAACAGTTGTAATAGAGATCATACTGCCTGCTGAAATATTTACTGAAAAGCTGAAAATATTTACTCTCTCACCCTTTATAGAAAACTAGACCCTTTTGATTATCCTATTTTAGGCATGATTACCAGTTAATTCCTCTTAGATACCACCAAAGATAATCTTCTTTCAAAAAAAAGAAAGCGTTTCTAACAGGACCAGGATTGCAAAGCACATCTGGCTAACTCTAAATCCAGTGCTTTTTCAGGATTTGCACTTTTAAGATTGCTACCCATTCTGATATGGGAGGGGAAAGAGAAGGACCGATGTATCACTTACATTAGAATCACGTGACAATTTTTTAAAATTTCAAGCTCTTGAAACAATTGCATGCTTGACACTTTGCTGTCTTTAAAAAAAAAAATCTTTTTTAACGTTCATTTGTTTTGAGAGACAGAGCACCAGTGCTGGAGAGGCAGAGAGAGGGAGACAAAATCTGAAGCAGGCTCCAGGCTCTGAGCTGTCAGCACAGAACCCAATGTGTGGCTCCAATTCAGGAACCGTGAGATCATGACCTGAGCCGAAGTCGGACGCTTAACCGACTGAGCCACCCAGGCGCCCCGAGGCTTGGATGTCTTAACAAATGGCATAGGTGATCCTTATTTACGTGAACAAGAAGGAATAAGAGGTGTAAGGGAAAGAAACTTATGAGGTTGGATTTGAGACGAGTTGTAAAAGCTTCACATCATTAGGATAGTTCATTGAGAATCAGTGAGGCAGGGGAAAAGGATTACTAAGGAAAACTGAGAACTTCATCTGAAATTGTTGAAAATATATCTGGAGTACATGATATTCCAGCCCTTCCCCAGTTTCTCTCCCTGGATCTACTTTTGTTAATTATGATTCTCATGTGAATCCCTAATCCAGAAGTAATTCAGATAAATAGAAAACGTAAGATTATAAGGGTAATGTCTGCATGCTATGTACACAGATGTCTGCTTTGTGAATGGAATATTCTAATCGCCCATCTTTTTAAAGAGCATTTGGGGCAGGTTTTAACAACAACAAAAAAGACGAGATACAACATTAACCCAGTGCAAATAGATTATCTTTGTGTATATCTATATTGTGAATTTTTATTTTGATTTGAAATGTTGAATATGACTTTTCTTTTTGTTTAGAAATTTCAGTAAAGGGAGGTACCTGGGTGTCTCAGTCGGGTGAGTGTCCAACTCCTGATTTCAGCTCAGGTCATGATCCCAGGGTCATGGGATTGAGCCCCATGTTGGGCTCCACGCTGAGTGTGGACGCTGCTTGACATTCTCTCTCTCTCTCCTTCTCCCTCTCTCTCTCTCCACCTTTGCCCCCCCTTGCTCTCTCTCTCTCTAAAATAAATAATAATAGTAATAATAATAATAATAGAGAGAGAAATTTCAGTGAAGAAATAGAGTTAGACAAATTATTATTAGCATTATATTTCTGAGGTTCAGAGAGATGTCTAGAGTGGGCTCCAGCATCTAAGCTGCAGGGCTTGGGAGAAGCGTCGGAAGCAGTCTTACTACCACTGCTTAGTTGGCATACATGGGGGCAGTGTTGCTTTTCCCGCCCAAAAGCCACATTAGGCACTGAAAATCTATCATAAAAACTGAAGAGTGCCTGCCCAAAGAGAGGCCTGGCAATTTGTCTTTCCCAATTCAAGGCTTTCTGAGACGCAGAGACAAAAATAGCCCAACTCAAGCCACCACTAAAGAACATTCCAGTGAGAAAATTCTCGGAATAATATTCTGAAATGCTTAGAGTATGCTTTCCTTCAGTTGCTTTCCCTCAAGTATGAGGGAAAATTAAAGATACCTGAATGCATCTTCAAATTTGAAAATAGAGACATATTTTTTCTTCTGGTAGAGAGATTTCTGAGGCATGGAGGTTTCATGGAATGAGCTATGCTTTCTGGTTTTCAAGGGCCCATGTATCTGGGAAGAAGATGGGGCAACTTTATTCCTGACCCAGTTCTCTGCAGGTTTTTATGAGTATGGGAGAGGATTGCAATGGTTCTTTTTTTTAAATGTTTATTTAATTTTGAGGAGATAGAGACACAAAATCTGAAGCAGACTCCAGGCCTCTGAGCCTGATATAGAACTTGAACTCACAAACCGTGAGATCATGACCTGAGCTGAATTTGGCAACCTAACCGATTGAGCCACCCTGATGATACATGCAAAGTTTGAGCATGAAGGTTAGTGGTAGGCTTGAGCTGCAGAGCTGCCCAAGAGGTCACAGTGGTTAGGCATCCATACCAGAGAAAGGATTGACGATTCTGTGCCTTTGGCCTGTCCAAGGGAGTCAAGGCTGTCCTTTGGAGAGGAAAAGGAGAAGAAAAATGAAAAGGCACAGAAAAAAAATATGCTCATATATCACCTAAGCATCATATTAATAGAAGATACTAGGAGAAGATGAGAGCAAGCAGTACCAGAGTGAGGCCAGACATTTGTCTCTCACCAACACTTATGGACCATCTTGCCCCCACTAGCAGAGAATAAGTAGCTAGTAAGGGAAGAGGATGAGGTTTCTTTGAGCCAGAACCTGCTGCCTTCTTCCAAGAGCTCAGGAGGGAAGATTTTTAGTCTATGGTGGATTAGGGAAGGGGATGGTCCTTGAACTGAAATGACATTAAAATTTTTATAATGAGGGCACCTGAGTGGCTCAGTCAGTTAAATGTCCAACTTCGACTCAGGTCATGACCTTGTGGTTTGTGAGTTCAAGCCCCATGTCAAGTTCTGTGCCTCCTTCAGATTCTGTGTGTCCTCTCTCTCTGCCTCTCCCCTGCTTGTGCTCTGTCTCTCTCTCTCAAAAATAAACATTCTTTTTTTTCATTTTTACAATGAAAAGGAATATATGCTACAGTAAACAAAGAGACATCTCAGCTAGTAACTGGAAATAACTTCTGGGAGAAAATTCTCCACGGGTCTCTTGCATTTCTGCACTTCTTGCAAGCAGAGGCACTTAACTGTCTTTGTTCTGGAGTACCTTTTCAAAGATATCTGTATACCAACCAGATACAGTGTCTCCTGAAGCCAAAGGCCTGTATAAGAAAACCAATGTCTCCCTTCCGAGCAGTAAGTGGATTCACTGCCCGTAATAAAAGATTTGGGTTCTATTAGCTTGGAGTTCCGCTCCTGTAACGTCACCTACTATGTGTGCAGGTGTAATATGGTCCTTAGTCTGTGAGGACTGAGACTTATGTAACTAGTGTAAACATGCTAATCATCTGGCAACTACCACTACTAAGAGTAACAATAATCTATCTTTTAGCTCCGACCAAGGTGTCTTGTACCTTCTACCACTATCAGTGAAAGAGGCTGATTGGTCTCATTTTTTACAGCTCCTGATAAGGAATACACAAGAGTGTGTATATCGGGGGATGTGCAAAAAGGGAACCCTTGTGCACTGTTGGTGGGAATATAAATAGGTACAGTCACTATGGAAGACACTATGGAGGTTTCTCAAAAAATTAAAGATGGAACTACCTTATGATCCAGCAATTCCACCTCTGGATATTTATCTGAAGGCAATGAAAATGTTAACTCAAAAAATGAACTCCATGTTCATCCTTAACATTATTTACTATAGCTAAGAAATGGAAGGATTCTTGGCTACTTTTTTTTTGAATTAGTGATGCAGTTATTGAGTTCCAAAGACAAATATAAATTTTTTCTCGCCATACGTAAGTATCTTAATTCCATAATTTCCTGTTAATGATATCCATCAGAAAGTATTACATTGAATTTTTCCAAGTTGTTGCTCAGGGGGAAATGTGTATCTATATGTTCTTATTTTGACTCGTTTCTTGTTAAGACTTTCAATCTTTACACAATTTCTTTTTCCTCTGAGAGCAACTGAATTATGAAAAAAAAAGCTATGAAATTAATTATGAGAGAGGTAGCCAAGAATCCTTTCCAGTGGGAGTGGTAATTTCAATTTTCAGATGGTTTTTATATAAATTATCCTATTTGATTTTCCCAAGAACATTAGATAGCATGACAGGCATTTTTATACACATTTCACTAAATTAATTCTTTCAGACTCTCAAGTGGGCTATTGTAGGGATTAGAAATAGAAATGAGAAGAACTTCACACCCTGTAATTTTCAATAAATGGTAGCCATCATTGCTAGTACTTCACATGTGTGAGAAGTGAGACTCAGGGTAATTAGGGCTTGCCACAGTCCCTTGACACACAGTCCAAAGTGCCTCTGAGGGATCTCCACTTAATTTTTCCCTTCCAAAAATGGGGCTTGATTTACCAGTAGAAAAGCAACATGAATAATCACACTGATAGTATTCTACCTGCAGGACCTCAGGGATTTAGGCTCAACAGTTTTACTTTCGGACAAAGGGGCTCTGCTGAGTTCCTGATCCTGCCAACTGCCAACACTCTCAGTGTTGCTCTTTAGAAGAGAAAAAAAGGAATCCCCTAGAAAAGGTCTTAGTCCTTTTCTCGTAAAGGTGGAGGAAAACACCTTTGGAAAACTAATTCTGTTGTCAAGGTCTAGGCCTTGATCTGTGAAGCCTGGTCTTGGAAAAGTACTAAATCAAAGTAAGATGGATTTACATTCAGAAACTTTGTTTCCCTGAAATGGGATTAGACAGACGATTCACATTAAACAAACAAAAACACCAGTCTGACATCAAGACAAGTAGAACAGTAAATTAACTGTACACAAGCTCGGAAACTCAGTGTGAACTTAGGCCTAGTTTGAAACTTTAAGATAGTTTGAAGAGTCAAAAAAAAATCTCAGAACCTATTCCTAGGTCTTCACACCTCCTCTTTACCTGAGCCATGTGCATTGTTGGGAAAGAAAAGCCACAAATGCAAATGCAGTGAAGTTGGTTGGAGAGCACTTAAAAGACAGGTCTTCTAAACCTAACCTTCTCCAGATGTGAAGATGTAAGTGTGAGAATTTAAATAAATTCAGACGTGCCCATTGAAAATCTTCTCAATATGCAGAGAAGACATGCACAACATTTTCCAGAATATAGCAGTAAAAAGTTTTCTTATTTAAAAAAAAAAAACATCTTAAGCATTCCCAAATAAATGGGCTTTGACTATTTCAAGCCATGGAGAACCTGGTAATAATCATTCTCATGACCCATTGTCTGTCTGCTCACACTTCTAACAGAATTTTGCGATCTTTTAATTACATCTGTTTACATTTTTATCTGTCCCCAAAGAGGACTCAGTGTTGTCTTCACTTTCTGGCCTCAGTTCCCATTGACATCAGATTTCTCCATGTGAAAATCAAGCAAAGTGTATAAAAGTAAAACGTGAATGATTTTTATCGTTCTGTTTTGTCTTAGCGGCTTTGCCTACATATAAACTTTGCAACTAAATTTGTAACTTCAAGCAATAGTGTCATTTGAACTGGGAGAGAAGGATCATGTCAGGGCTTGAGAAACTATAGCGCAGGTAAGGGGGTTGAGTTGATAAAAGAGGAAAGAGGCTAATAAGCCCATATTCTCAATCTAGAAGTTTAACTACCATAGAATAAACCTGGCAGATGCTGGAGGGTAAGATCAGCAAGGAGACTGGGCACTGAATTTGAGGATCAAGGCCAGGTAAGTGGCGTAAGGAAACACAGACCCCAATCAACTGATTGGAGCAACAAAAAGGTATCTGGGCATAAAGTCTTGAAGGACTAGGAAAAAGCTAGTGCAAATACACCGTGAGTGTCCCAAAAGCCTTTTTGCAAAGAGTGGCTATGAAACATTAAGAGGCATTTTAGGTGGGGGCCTCTCAGTGACTCAGTCAGTTGAGCATCAGACTCTTGATTATGGCTCAAGCCATGATCCCAGAGTCGTGGGATCGAGCCCTGCATTGGGCTCCACCGAGGGTGGAGCCTGCTTATGATTCTTTCTCTCTCTCTCTCTTTCTCTGTCTTGCCTTCTGCCCCTCCCCCCTCTAAAATAAAAAAAAAATTTAAAGAGGAATTAAGGTGCATCTGGCATTTTAGCAAACATCTCAGAGTGTATACATCTAGTAGATGTGTATTGTTCTGCATATGAAGCACCAAACAAAATTAATCTTTAATCCATTGAGGCTGCTGTTTACAAGCTCAGTTTTGAAATTCCTATGTTAAAATTGCCTTCACAGCCTGCTCAGACACCACACAGTGAGGTCAGTGATAGTTTTCATGGGGAAGGCAAGCAGAATCTATGTTTATGCCACTGCTTGTTCACGCTGCTTACCAAATCTCACCCCTACACTCACTGTAATCTCAGGTAAAGGTAAGAAAACAAATTAGCTAGTACCTGTTGCCCCAATCAGATATTTTTAAAGAAAAATGTGGAACTGCTGCCTCATTTACATGCCCAGATCACTAATAGTGGCCTAGTGAGAGCAGTACAGAAGGATTCTAGGCATGGAATAGCTCATTCTCAAAAGGTGCTAGAAAGTTCTAATAGTTACAAAGGCTTATTATGGGACTGCATCTCACGGAAGGGACTTGAGTTACCCCAGTGAATGTTCTGAAAAAATGCACTTCTCATCATCTTATTCTGCATCTCCCAATTCCATTGACTGGACTGCTGTTGGCCATTTTTGTATATTTGCACTCTGGCTGAATCCCTTCCCAGGACCACAAACATAAAGCACAGAATTCTTAGCCAAATACGTATTAAGTGCCAGGGAGGTGCTGCTGGTCTGAGATGGGGTCTCCTATACCTTAATGTTGAATTCAGTCCTCTGAAAAAATGTTTTCAAAACTTGAATATTCACTGTTGTCAGTTCTTTCTCATTAATGTCTTTCTATAACACTTCATGTGTAGGAATTATACCTTCTAGGTATACACAGCATCCCTAGACCACCTCTCTCTAACACATACACACACACACACACACACACACACACACACACATGCGCATGCACACACACACACATTCTTGACTAGTGTTTTCTATTTTTTATAGTTTCCAAAGAGATGTACAAGGAGAAAGAGTCATAGTAGTAATAGCTATTGGGTTGTGGGAAGCAAGAGGAATCTCAAAATAAGGCCCCCATTTAGTAGTTACCTAGCTTCTAGATGGGTAATTTACTTCCGAAACAGGAAAAGCAGCAGAGAGGAAAATTTTAACCTATTCTTAATTGTCAAAGTAAGCTCAAATACTGATTATAATTTTCTATCCAATTCTCTTAACTTTGTAGTTTATGAAAATTCTTCATGGATACTTGTAATGGGCTTATTGTCAATTCTGGTTTAGAGCATCCTAACTTTTGTGATTTTTCTCTGCCTTCACAGATATTTTTGCACAGAGTTGAGACCAGCTGAATCCTGGGCTGCAAACCATATGTCATTTACACCAGAAACCTCTTTCCCCTCTGGTCCTGTTTGCAATTACTCCCATCTTCCGATTTCCTGGATTTTTGGCACCTCAGTACAATTCTTACATCTGCTTCTCAACCATTTGGTTTGGTGAACATCTCTTTCTCCAAGCTTCTTGCACATGCGCTCTGCATACACCTCTGGGATCTGTTCATTCCTTTGGCTTTGGTGACATCTTATCCCCATCTTTTAACTTACTATCATTCCAGTTTTTGTACTGATACAATCACTAAATGGACTTGCCTATCACCACCCTCTCCCCACTGAATTACAGCCAAACAAAGGGTAGTAATGGTTATTTTGTAATATCTCAGTCTACATATAGTTCTTGAATCAGGTGAGTGTCTCTTTCTGGAGTGTAAGTATTATGTACTTAGTAATGTTTTTGTGTGTAGTCTATGGCCTTTTGCCACTAAAGACAATTTCCCTTTTGTTTGTAGCAAATAGAAAATGTGTTTATTTAGGCAAAAGCCTCAGTGAGATCTGGATTGCCAGAGAATATCTTATGTTTGGAAAACAAATAAAAAATTATACATGAGATAATTTGAAGACCTATGTGAAGAGCTGAAGCAAGACTATGAATTGTGATATAACTAAAAATTATTGGATGAAGATCTGTGGCTTTTATGTTTACAGTATTATTGTAAACCTAATGTAATGAAACTAAACTGATTCATAGGATGGATACCTAGTCCTGTTGAATTGTATTAATTATCACCTCTTCTTATCTTTTTGGAGTCAGAGATGGGAAGAAACAAGAATTTTGATATGCTTGGTGCTCTTGCCCAAGCACTGAAGTCCTTTACAAGTGAACAAAGGTTTGTGCTTTTGAAATGACCTCACAGTGGATCCTAAAACATACGAGTTAAATCTAATTCCAAAGTGCAACTATTTCTTTATTAAAATAAAGCACAGCAAGTTATATACTGTTAGTGGCTGAAAGAATACCAGGACTGATTTGGAGAACTTGGAGAATTCGTCAGACATCCACCAAAATCAGAATGATGTCACAATCTTTAAGGTGACTACTCTAGTAACATGATTTCTGTGTACGTCCTGTTTCTCTAACTCTTTACCCTTTTACCCTATAGCTAGGGCATCTACATTACTTATATATTTCTATGAAGCAGTACACATTTATTTTTTCATCTGATTTCACAATCCCTTTTGGATTAAAAAAGGCATGAGATAAACAAACAGCATACTTTTGAATCATCATGTTGTTACATATCTTTTTCCCCTTTGTGAAGGGATTTGAATTTCTTTTCCTTAAACATCTCCTTATTCTTTGGACTATGAGGCCAACATCCTTTAAGATATTACATCTTTGAATCTAAAGTCTTAATCTGATGTGAGTTACTTTCCCACTATATTTCTAGATACCTAATTAAAATTTTTTAAGTTTATTTATTTATTAAAGAGAAAGAGAGAAAGAGACAGAGACAGAGAGAGAGGAAGTGAGAGAGAATCTCAAGCAGGTTCTGCACTGTCAGCACAGAGCCCGACATGGGGCTCAAACTCACAAACCGTGAGATCATGACCTGAGTCCAAACCAAGCATTGGACGCTTCACCCACTGGGCCACCCAGGTGACCTAATACCTAATTTTTAAAACTGATCTTGTTTGCTGCTGTTTAGAACATTTAATTGAATTTATACTACTAATGAACAAAGATGCTGAGTTCTTTGTATTGTTTTTCTGTTTCTTTTTTTTTTAATGGCACATCCCCCACCCCCGAAAAGTCTATATTTCAGAACACATAGTCTGCTAACTTTGATCCACTTCATTGCTGCATTGATACTTCATTGTGATGCTGTGTTGAGAGAATTCATATATACTGAATAGGAGCTGCCCAGAGCTCAGTAGGTTAAGTGTCTGACTCTTGATTTCAGCTTAGGTCATGATCTCATGGTTCGGAAGTTCAAGTTCTACAGTGGGCTCTTCACTGATAGTGTGGAGCCTGCTTGGGATTTCTCTCTCTTTCCCTCTCTCTCTGCTGCTCCTTCTACTCATTCATCTCTATAAATAAATAAATAAATATAAAAAAATTGAAAGTTGTTTCTAGTCATCAAACTTTGAAATAAAAAGGAAATAATAATATAAATAATGTAATGCAAGTAAAAAGGGAAAAAGGATACTCCATTTACTAAAAGTCATTTAACTTGTCAGAGCACTTTCTGAAACACATGTTCAGATAAGAATTAAGACATTGAAACATATAACAGTTCTAATGCTTGATATACAATTCTTAATATACAAATAAAACAATTTATATTAAAAGTCATCCAAGAAATGCAGATTCATATTGCTTCCTAGAAATTTCTTTTGCATATAATTGGCAAAATGAGGAAATGTAACAACATCCTAGGTTTGTATGTGTATCTTTTAGTTGTCCAGAGAATGCAAAAATATTTAAGAACCCAGAGATGATATGGATCTAATTTCTGTTTTGCTGTCTTGCTAAATTAAGTAGATATAGATAACATGCAGGATATACCTGCTTTAAAACTGAGAATATGCTGTCTATGCTATTTATAACAGTTACTTTTATTTAAACAGAAAGACAAAGGTATTTATGTGATTCCTCAGGCCAGCACTGTTTTGATGTGACAAAGAAATAATCATCAAAATGCAGCTCCTTAAGTAAGTGTCTGATCTCACACTTTGGAAAACGTGCATCTTTCTGGTTGAGCCAGCAAGAATTGAGAAAGATTAAGAAAGTGTTTAAAGATGTTCATTAAAAAGTAGTTATAAAAATGTGAAAGAGACACACACTAAGCATGCCAAACAGAGTAAAACTGTCATCAAAAAGATTCAACAGCTATGAAAAGAGTTCTTCAAAATCTGCCACATTTTTTTCTAGATAACAAAGACTATCAATGCCAAATGTCCACATTAGTCATGCATCAAGGCACCAATGTTTCACAGAAAACAAACAGATCTACCCCAAGGAATCCTTGCTTTTTATCACATTCACCAGAGAGGCTAGAAAGAGTTGGAAGTTTTAGTTCTCAGTGAAGTTTTTAGTCAAGATGTTTTTTTCACAACATGAACATTCTAGCTATTCTGTTTACAGTGTTTTCACTGTAATTCTTATTATTCTATTTTCATTTTATTTATTTTTCAATGCATTGTTTTAAAAATTACAGAAGCACTACATACTCTAATTTAGAAAATAATACAAGCGATAAAAAGAATTCCTTCTCTATTCCTCCTCTCAAATGTCTATGTTCACTGCCCTGGAAAATGTCCTAACAGCCTGATGTGTTTCCTCCAACATGATTCTCCCTGCTCATAAATACTTATGAACTTTTATATACATGGATATTTATTTTTTATGTTTGTTCCTATTGCACTTGCACTTTTTGGAAACCAAAACAATAGCTCTGAAATTTGCTTTTCACTTATTTATTTATTTATTTATTTATTATTTACTTACTTACTTACTTACTTACTTATTTGAGAGAGAGAGAGAGAGCATGCATACATGAGTGTGAAACCATGGGGGAGGGGCAGAGGGAGAGGGAGAGAATCTTAGGCAGGCTGCATGCCCAGTGCAGAGCCTGACTTGGGGCTCAGTCTTACAACCCTGGTATCATGAGCCAAGCTGAAATCAAGAGTCAGAGGCTTAGCTGACTGAGCCACCCAGGCAGCCCTGAAATTTGCTTTTCAAATTGAACTACATGTCCCTACCATTCAGATCAATATAGTTGATGATTAGCACCATTATTTTAATAGCTATATAGTATCTATAGTATGGTTTATTCAATCATTTGTGTGTGACTCTGTGTGTGTGTGTGTGTGTGTGTGTGTGTGTGTGTGTGTAGGGTATTCAGGGATCTCCCCTCCCCTATATTTTCCCACTACCAACAATTCTGAAACAAATTTTGAACATGTATCTTTATGCTTTTATTTCTGTGAAACAGATTGTCAAAGTGAATTGGCAAAGTCAAAGGATGAATGTATTGTGACTTTTAAAATTATTTAAAACTTAATATCCAAAATGATCTCGCAGTTTACACTTGGACACTTAATTTGCATCTTTCTATCAGTGAGATGGAGAAATATTTTATGCTTATTGATCTTTTGGAATATTGTTTTTATGAATTACCATCATTATCTATGATAGCCAGTACTTTATATTGTTTGTCTTTTAATTTTAGACATTCTGGGGAGCATACAATAATGTATTAATTTCTTAGCTCTTAGAATCCCTAATTCTTTGTTGCTTTTTGATGTCTTCTGAAAAAGTTAATCAACTGAAATTCTTACCCATGAATTCATTATTTGGCTATTCATCCCCTCCAATGAGATCTTTAAACAATTTTATTTTTCATTCTCAGTATTTCCAATTGGATATTTTATGTAATTGCTCCTACTTCATGTTTTCATGGTCTTACCATGTATGAAAATTTATATTTATTTTAATTTCTTGATTTATTTTTTTCAAAGATCTTTATTCTATTACAGCAACTCATGGTAACAGGCACGTGTCCCACCGTGTACACCATTCTGTGGAGGTCTCTGCTCTGGCACTTTCTGAACCCACAGTTGATGGTTCACAGGAATTTCTCTCTGACATTTAAATCTCATTTCCATGACATAAGACAGTTCTTTCTCCTCTGTCCCAATTTGTTCCAAAATGGTTTTCAATGATCTCTAAGCTGTAACCACTATGCTTTTATTCTGAATAATTTTTAAAATTCACATTTCTCATAAAATTCCAAACTTTTAATTAAAAAATCATTTACTCAGGGATACTTACTAAATCTACATTCAACCTCTTTACCGCCTTCTTTAATTCTGTCAGGTAGACTTTATAACCATCCCAAGCCAGCAGTGAGGGCTGTAATTTAAGGTAATATGTCTTCCTCAAATAGAGTATTATTTTCCAAAACATACTGAGAACATGATACATTATTTGAGAGGCTTTGTAAGAGCTTAAAATATCTAATGATTCACTTATGAGGTGAAAATTGCACAGAACAAAAAAATGACACCTACCTTACATGCAAGCATTTATGGGGCACTTATTCCCCCGTAATTCTGAGATATTTTAGGTATTTAGATTATTTCAGCAATTCTCCCATAAGTGGAGCTTTTGTTATGTCTCCTAGATAAGTTTTATTTTCAGTTTCTCTTTGACTCAGGGGCTACTTATAAGTGATTCTTAATTTCCAATATTATGCCTTTTATTGTTAATTTCTAATTAGATTATCTATCATTAGAATATATGCAAGGGTTTTTTAATTTTTATTTTCTGCTCCACCAAACAAACAAGGAACTAGTAAACTCTTACTCTCCTAGAAGCCATGTGGGAGAAGTCTCTCTCCTCCAGGTTCTCTCTACATGCCAACTGCTTTCTCTCCCAAGTGCCGAGGCTGGAGAGAGTTCAGGCCAGTAGCACAGCACCCCTCCAGTTCTAACAGTGCTGGCATGAGTGAGCAATGCCACCAAGAGCAAGTCTGGGCTTGCTTCTCTCTGCAAAGAAATCAACAGGATTCTGCCACTTGAAGTATTCATATAAGATTTGTGCCCAGTTTCTAAGCAGTCATCTTCTCTGCCAATAGTATCTTGGCTTCTGCCTGGTACCAAAGAGAAAGAAGTCCCACAGCCCCATGGATCCCAGAAAGAGCCCCAGCCTGCTATGTGCCCTCCAGGGGAGGGCAGCATGCCTCTCAGTACTTTGGAAGTGTCTGGAGAGTGAGGAGGGAGGATCTTCCCCGGAGGAGACAGGCGGGGACCATGGCACCACGGAGTGTGGCCAAAATGCCATCCTCCTGGAGTTTCTCCAGCTAGCAGTCTAGAATATCTAAATCAAATGTTTCAGTAGCAATCTGAAACACAGACGAAATGATTGCATTGTCTCTGGTGCAGATCTACATGAATGTTACAAGTATGTTTTGTGAGATAGTAATAGGTGATGTCAAGTACAGCAAGATTACCCTAAATGTGTTTGCAAAACACTTAATTATATCTGAAACGTTTTTTCCTGCAATATTTTTAAAGAGGCTTGAGGAAGCAAGTACACATTATTGCTGTCAGAGGTAGAGTTGGTGGTGTTTCTGATTATTTTGATGTATTGTTATTTTTTTGTCATATTGTTATTGTGGCTGCCCATGGCATTGTTTTAACACCAGTTACAAGACTGTATTTCTAGAAAACATACTTTGGAAAGACTTGGCCTTTACTTTTGCTCCAAAAAATTACTGAATATATTTCTATTTTAATTTTCAAGAGGGTTATTATACAATTATAATTTTAATACAATTACACAATTTTAAGTATTGAAGTAATTTATGTATTTGATAAAGGTAATCAAACCATCACTAATTATTTCACAATTTTAATAGTCAAACCATAAAATAGGGTATGGAATATAGAACTAGTCTACTTCCCATCCTAAAATCCAGTCTGACTCCCCAGAAGTTAACACACACACACACATACACTCAGGCACAAACACACACAGATTTTCTAATGAAATATTTTTTAAAATTTTGGCCCATATCCTAATCCTTGTTTGGGTCATTTTCAAAATACTCTTTTTTTCTTAAGTTTATTTATTTATTTTAAGAGAACCAGTGCAAGTGGTGGAGGGGCAGAGAGAGAGGGGGGAAGAGAGAATCCCAAGCAGGCTCTGCATTGACAGCA
This sequence comes from Suricata suricatta, assembly GCF_006229205.1. Lineage (NCBI taxonomy): Eukaryota > Metazoa > Chordata > Mammalia > Carnivora > Herpestidae > Suricata > Suricata suricatta. The sequence continues at coordinate 113,820,966 of NC_043705.1, forward strand.
CAGAGCTTGATGCAGGGCTTGATCCCACAACCAAGAAATCACTACCTGAACCCATATCAAGAGTTCATCACTCAACCACCTAAGCCACCCAGGTGCCCCTAAAAATAGTCTTAATTGTACCTTTGGATGTCTCTGCATTACCTGGGCACCACTCACTTCTAATAACTTCATAGTATTCCATTCTATGGGTACATTATATTTTACTTAACTACTCCTCTATTGAAAGACTTTTAGATTGTTCCAGTTTTTGACAATTACAAACAGAACAGAAGTGAACAATCCTGTAAATGATTTAGATACACTAAACAGTATATGTTTTTGTCGGCAAGATTTCTAGAAGAGAAATTCCCGTGCTATCGAGCATATTTTTAATTAAAAATTATCTTTGAAAGCAATTATAGCAATTAAACTTCTAACAGTGTAGGGGATTGTGTGTTCACTCATATTCTTGCCATGGAATTCTCACATTTTAAAATTATTACTACTCTGAACCCTGGATACATGAAAACACTGAGAAATAATGAGTAAGGCTAGGGATCTTCTTGCAGCAATAAGCTGTTTCAGTTCATTATTTGTGAACACTATTTTGTACATTATTCTAATAAATTTTTATAGTTTCTTATTTATTTGTGAAATATTTTCTCTGTTAAGGGAATCAGCTTTTATAAATACTCTGTTGTATAATATAAATATTTCCCAAGTCTGTTTTTGTGCTTGTATTGTTTTTATTTTGTTTATGATGGCTTTATTGCACATTTTAACATATTTTTTAATCAAATATACCTACTTTTACGGCCTTTGGATTTTGCGTCTTGCATAAAAAGGTATTTTCTATCAAAGATTAAAAAAAGAAATCATTTATCTAATATTTGCATGTGTGTTTACAACTCTAGTCATTAGAATTTTATTTTGGTATAGTTATTTAGAAATCCTGATGAGCTTCGAAATGCCTGTGAACTCAACACCTTGACTAAAGCCTTATGAGGGACCCTGAGTCATGGGCACCGAGGTAAACTCCTGAATTCCTGACCCACGGAATCTGTGCGATCATAAGTACTTTTATTTTAAACTTCTAAGCTTTGGAGTAATTTGCTGTGTAGCGATAGATAACCAATAATATCCATTTAACCAAGTTTTATGTAAGTTTTTTTAAGAATCAAGATTGGGGGCACCCGGGTGGCTCAGTCGGTTAAGCCTCCGACTTCGACTCAGGTCAGATCTCATGTTCGTGGGTTCGAGCCCCACGTCAGGCTCTGTGCTGACAGCTAGCTCAGAGCCTGGAGCCTGCTTCCTGTTCTGTGTCTCCTTCTCTCCCTGCCCCTCCCCCTCTCATGCTCAGTCTCTCTCTGTATCAAAAATAACTAAAACATTAAAAAAATTAAAAAAAAAAAGAATCAAGATTGGATGGTAAATTTTGCCAAAAGGTCTTATTTTTTGGTCATTCAACTTATTAATATGATGAATTATATTAACAGATTTTTAAATAATGTATCATCCTTATGTTCCTGGAAAAAAGTCCTTTTTAAAAATATTAGTCTTTAGATTCACTGCAGGATTATATATATATGTGATTTATTTAAGGCTTTACATTAACATTCATAAATGATGTATCTATGATTGTCAAAAGTTTTGGCAGTTCCACACTCGGAAAAAATTTTAAAGTATTGGAATTTTCCATTCCTTCAAAGTTTAATTGACTTCACCTGTGATTCCCTTCAGGACTGGTGTTTCTTAAAAGTGAAATATTTGAAAATCCTCTCAGTTCTTCACTATAATTGTGTTTAGGTTTTATATCTCACCTATGGCAAAATTTCATATATTTTTTTTTAGAATAAACTACATGACATCTGTGTTTTAGAAACTGAATAGGTTGTGCAAAAATACTTTCACATTTCTAGCTATCCCTGGTCATGTCCCCATGTTTAGCTCTCAACCTTTAACTGATGTGAGCTGGAGGGAAACGCCCCCACTTCATGCTCACTCAGGTGGGACAAGCTGAGGCATGATCTATGGTTTGTCATAATCCCTAGCTGGACGGAGCCCTGTTGTCCAGGGCGGGAGCCTATTCCATATTGTACTCCATTCCATCTGGTGCTTTTCTGGATCGCCTCCCAAAGAAGCGATTTGGACTGAAATCTGAGTCCCACTGTCGAAACCTTGGTGAAAAGAAGCACAGACACCCTCCCCAGAGAGACTCTTTTTCCATAGCTCCATAAGCTAAATTCATTAAAGCTTTAGTACTATTAATTCTGAATCTTATTCTCCTTTCTGAGGGTCAGAAGAGAGAGAAATCAAGCATTGTGGGATGACAGTCAGTGATGAGAAGAGAGTTCTTCGTAGGAACACTATTTTCAGATTCAATGAACAGAAAACTAGCTCACAAATGGGGTTGCTCATCATTTCACGATTCATTATGATTTTTTTTTTAAAAATTGAATGTCTATTTAATTTTGAAGAAGAGAGACAGAGCACAAGTGAGGGAGGGACAGAACAGAGGGAGATACAGACTCCAAAGCAGGCTCCAGGCTCTGCGCTCTCAGCTCTTAGCACAGGGCCTGACTTGGGCTCAAACCCACGTACATGAGAGATCATGACCTGAACCCAAGTCGGCCACGTAATTGACTGAGACACCCAGGTGCCCCTATGATTCACTATGATTACTGGGTAACAAAGATTTTCAATATTGGTATAAAATATTATATTATGTTTTAAAAAAGAACAATTGCCAAAGAAAATTAAAGCTGTCGTAATTCTAATTTGCCCTTCTTAATTGGCTTTATAGGAAATCTGCATTTGCCTATGCTTTATCTTCAGAATCTAATGTAATGTGTTCTACAATTTGAAGAGCTTTATGATTACTAACAACAACTTGGGATTTACAACTCTCTATACAGTATGGGCATATTTCAAATAATGAAAACTGATGCCAAATAAAATCAAATAGAATCTTAGTATCTAAAAAAGTAGTCACAGTATAGAAAAAGGCAGACATTGAAGAAATACTTAGTGATCTGTTACTAATGTAACAGAACTAGTCGACCCTTAGAAGATGAGTTTCTCTTGTGACTTACCTTAGTTATATTGGAGGACTGCTCTATGCAATACACAGGGCATTGTGACAGCCCATCTCTTCCAGCTTTGGTATTGGCTGAAGAAACTCAAAGCAGTACTTACGTTTTCAGATGAGCAAACCTTATTCTTTCTGATCATGACAGGCTTCCTGCTGCCAACATTTATGCCTCAAACACGTTGATACTCTCTTACAGGGAGCTGATGATCTCAGGAAGGCCAGACATTTCTAATCTATTTCAAGTGGATGCTTATAGAAAACAAATTTTTTGAGGCATTTTCCCTGAGAAGTGATTTATTTTTTCCTTGATCATTTAACAATGCATTTTGATGCCATGTTACTCTTCGTTATATCTCCTCCATCCAAATTCACACTTCTCAAGGCTGCTTGTGGATTTTTAAGATTGACTCGGCCTGAAAATTCATATAAAGGATGCCCTTGTGAGCATCTATTTTTATTAATCTGGACTCAATTCATGTTTATTCTCTATAGGTTTAATAATTTCACTCTCATAAGATAACAACAGACAATTTTACAGGAAAAATAATATAATTCTTTTCACTCAAATTCTTTAATAAAATCTACATATGTAAGAGGAAATCATTTTGAATGAGCTTTGAAAACTGCTATTTTCATTAATGTAGGCTTTTCCTTGAAAAGTTGACCCATTATTTGCAAAAGTGTAATTAAAAAAAAACCTTCTAGTAAATTAGGGATAAAATTTATTGTTAATAGGCTTATTTATCTTTCTTTGCTCTTTTTTTTTAATACAGTGTATTTTTGAGACAGAGAGACAGAGCATGAGTTGGGGAAGGGCAGAGAGAGGGAGACACAGAATCTGAAACAGGCTCCAGGCTCTGAACTGTCAGTACAAAACCTGATGCAGGGTTCAAACCCATGAACCATGAGATCATGACCTGAGCTGAAGTTGGATACTTAACCAACTGAGTCACCCAGGTGCCCCTTTCTTTCTTTGCTCTTTAAAAATATAGCCTGAATCAATGTAAGCTTGCAGAAAGAAAATTTAAAGAAGTTCAGTAATTACATTCTTTAAGTCATCTTTTTAACTAAATTGTGTTCTGTTATAAAAATTAACTGTGGTGTTTAACATATTTTTTTCCTGTATGTAATGTTCTAAGGAAAGTATGTTTCTAGAGAACACTTTCAAATATGATTGCAGACATAATTAGTTACTATCTATGGACAGAGGTTTGGTGAAATAAATACAAAATTGTATACAAAATGGTGAAATGAGTAAAATTTGCCATGAACACTCACATACCACTTATTTTTTTGAAGGTAGGAGAGAGGGGGCCCTGAACACTGTCCCAGAGCCTTGGATAAAGTGTCAACTCCATACCCAATACTCAAAATAAAATAGGACTGGAAATGCCAACTGCACATTTCACAAGTGAGTCAAATAAGACACAAAAAGAACAGGTAATTGCTCAACTTCCACAAATAGAGTTCAAATTAGAAAAATTCATGGGTCATGTTGCAATTCTGATAATAAAACCAGTGATATTCAGGAAGTCACAGATATTATTATTGACCTACTATGAGTCAAAGAAGTTAACTGCGGTATTTTTTCATTAATATAATATGAAAAATATTTAACTCTATAAGGCCATATTACAGGGTGACTTTTAAAATTTAGCTCATATTCAGTCTCCTCTAGGAAGCTTCCACATTGTTCCCTCCACTCAGTCCAGGATGGATGTCCTTCCCACATTGTTCTGTGGTTCCCTTTTTCTATGATACTTTCCTTACTTTGATTGCCTTATTTCTTGCCTGTCTCCTTCAGTGAATTCTATGCTCTTCGAATATACAAATCATACTCAGGCATCTTTATGACCTAAAATTAGATTATTGCCTCAAATAAGATAAGTTCCCATTCACTGCTTATTTTCTAAATGAATGAGTGAATGACAATTCACTGTTCCAAGACCCTATTACCACTAACTACACTGATCATCTGCTCACAGCTTATTCTCAACTAATTAAGATTTTAGCTGATATAGGTTGCCATGTTTTTCCTTTTAAGCATATTTGAATTTTCACAGGGGACACATTAGAATCTAAAGAAATCTGATAACAAAACTTTCAAAAATTGTAATATTGTCGGGGGGTACTATTTTAAACAGAGACATTCTATATAATCATATTATATAGATAGCCTGTGCCATCACTTCATAGAACTAGCCTAGCTTTATTGTTACATAAACATGTACAGATATGTATATTTGGAGAGAGAACCAATGAGTCTGAGGGATGCTAAGATATATAGAACTATACTGCTGCATTTGAATCTGACCAGATTAAGCTCCCTTTTGGTTTGCTTGGTAAGGCCCGTGGTATGAGATGCAGTGAAAGAGAGGAGGGAAAATACCCTGTCCTGTCAATAATGTCTAGTTGCACCCTTAGTAAACATGTGTCTAATGGTTGCTGAGACATCTACTTTTTGTTATTTTGCTTCTTACCTGGTAATGATTCCAAATGTATGACATTTGAAAAAGACATAAATCATTAGTTCCCAGTTAGACTAGCAATTCTAAACCAAGCAATGTGTTTGGCATTTTCAGAAATGCTTTATTGGAATGATCAAGGGGTTGAAGGCTGGGGTTAGGTATAATGATTATTTCCCTTAAACGGGAGAAGGTCATGATGAAAGTTGCTTTTTATCAGTAATTAGAGTTCTATAGCAGCAACATGTCCTAATTATGATATTTAGGCCATTAGCAGATGAACAAGGTTATTTAGATTCTGCTACGGAAAATCCCCCCAGGCCGTGCAGCATCTTATGGAATGATGGAGTATAATGCTATTTGTGGTCTGCTCACGCACTTACCCAACCCGTCTCCCATACACACTCCATCTGGACTCATTTATTAAGGGCACTTTTGTGTTCAACACAGAACTTGAGAAGTGGCACCTCAATGGGCTTGGAGATGAAAACAAACATCCCTGTATTTTATTAAATTTTGCACAACGTGGAAAACATTATGAATGGTGAGATAGAGTGAAACTTTAGTATATAAGGAGCAACAAATATTTATGAATCATCACATTCCCCTTTGAATTATACTTTCAGCAACACAGGCAAGGAAATCAGGAGGATCCAGAGTCAGAAATCAGAAAATATATAGAAGTTGTTTCAAAATTATTTGCCCTAACATATTTTTTAGGCTAACTTATCAGACATAGTCACTCATCATTCATATTCAGTGTCATGCATTAAGGCATTAAGGATAGAAAGAATCCTGCCCAATAGATGCTTTTGCTTAGAAGACTCTGGAATGTTTAAAAAAAATTCTGTCCGGTAGACTATGAAGATGGATTGTTGGCACAGTTTCCTGGACAATTTTGCACTTTTTCAGAGTGAGAAGGAAATAGCACTGGTCTGAAGTTCCCACAGACACAGCTGGGTGTTAAGCATCATGGAATTTCCCGGGTTTGACTTGTGCTGTTAGTCCGGCGTGGCTTGCTCTGGGCTGGCAATCTAGTGTCACTTGACCCAAGCAGAGGCTCAATCACTTTGGTCACATGACGACAGTACTTTAGAGTTTAAGAGCTCTTTTGTTTCAGGAAATTTTCCCAATTATTCAATCTAAGGTTTCATTTGTTTAATGACTTCCTAATTTTGCCATCTAATGTGCTTCCCCGTTCCTTCATCTTTTTGCCTTTTTATTTTGTTTAGTTATTCTTTGGTCTAGTTATGGTTAATTTAATCTTTCCTCCTAAATCAATGCCTCTAACCCCTGGAGGCACAAGGCCAAAGGCCAAATGACTTTAACTGCCAATATATAAAAACTCTCAAAGCTTCGTGAGGTGGGTGTCATTACTGAAGACGTGTAAGTGGAGGTGGGGGTGGGAGATGTCTATACTGTCAGGCATAGGAAAGTGTCAACTCTGAGTTGCAATCATTCAATATGAAGTCCTTTTATTGGGGGTAGTAGAGCTTTTAAAGGTTTTTCCTTTCGTGTTTATTTAGGCATTTTGTCCCATTAATTGGGTGGGAGGGATTGAGTTTATAGGAACAAGTTCAATGAGCACAAAGCCGAGTTACCAACCCTGGGTGATGTGTGGCCACTTGCAGAGCTCTAAGTGCGTTTTGTGGAAAATACTTAAACACATTTCTATAAAATGTTTAACAGAATTGTGCACAATATAATAATATTTTAAGAGTTTTATTAAGCAGCTTAATTCCAAATTTGTAGTATGACAAACATATAGAGCAATGGAAGAAATCTCACAGGCTTTAAATATATCAATATGTGCCCATTGTTCCTTTGTCAAATATGTGATTTTTCTTTTAGTCAAAATCAATTCCAGATGCAAAAGAGTACTCAATAAATGTTAGTTAAAAGGACTAATTTTTATTTATATTCATCCCAATTTTCTTTCTTTCATCGTTTGTGGTTTTTATTCCATGAATTCTAATCTTATTTTGTCTAAGTTTTAATTTTGAGCTTTCTTTACATTTTTATCCAATATCCTCAGGTTTTGTTGTCAGAATTTACACTTTGTACTCTTTCTGTCACTTATTCATGTTTGTGTTTGTTCCATTTTGGATATTTTTCTTTAAAATTCCTTGCCAGTGTGTGTTGCCTCTGCAAGTGAGCTTACACTAATTTTCATTTTAAATGGCTTAGGAATGCCTGGGTGACTCAGTCAGTTAAGTGTCTGACTTCAGCTCAAGTCATGATCTAATAATGGTTCGTGGATTCAAGCCCCTCGTTGGACTCTGTGCTGACAGCTTGGAGCCTGGATCTTGCTTCAGATTCTGTGTCTCCTTCTCTCTCTGACCCTCCCCACCCCCTCACTCTCTATCTCTCTCAAAAATAAACATTAAAAAAATAGGGACACCTGGGTGACTCAGTAGGTTAAGTGGCCAACTTCAGTTCAGGTCATGATCTCACAGTTCATGGGTTTGAGCCCAGCATCAGGCTCTGTGCTGACAGATCAGAGCCTGGAGCCTGTTTCAGATTCTGTGTCTCCCTCTCTCTGCCCTTCCCCAGCTCATGCTCTCTCTCAAAAACAAATTAAAAAGAAAATCAAAACCCTTAAAACTAAACAAATTTTTAAAAACAGCTTAAAAATTCCTAGAGAATTATTCAAGTCCTGTTTTAAAATATGTTTCATAAAGTGGTTTTTATAGAAACCAGAGATTGAAAAATGTGTGGGAGTAGCACAGTATATCACTTTTTTTCTCTCAATGAATCCGCAACTGTTTTGAAAATCCTAGTTCATATCTTTTAAGACAATTTTTATTTTTTAATTTTGTTCTTAACTTTATTTTTGAGAGAGAGAGAGAGAGAGAGAGAGAGAGAGTACACAAGTAGGAGAGGGGCAGCGAGAGAGGAAGCTAGAGGATCTGAAGCTGGTGCTGTGCTGACAGCAGAGAGCCTGGTGCAGGGCTTGAACTCACAAAGTTCAAGTGAGATCATGACTTGAGCCAAAATTGGACACTTAACTGACTGAACCACTCAGGCACCCCTTAGACAATTTTTAAAGTCAATATTTCCTTAGCTGGGAAGTGATTCTCATTAGTTTATGCCAGTAATTTTCATAATTTATAGTCTATCTAGCACATAGTACCCATTTAACAAATGAAAATTACTTTGCTTTCTGATATGCTTTGAGTTCCAGGAAATCATTTTACATACAGAGGAGAACATAATATTTGGTAAATTGTCAGGGAAATAAGGTGGATTGTCTTCTGTTTTGAGTCAATTTATCTATCTTTCACACTAATAATCAGTCTCAGAGTACTGAGAGGAATTTGTTGGTTCCTTTATTAGAGCCAAATGAACATCTACCAGCAAGTGCAAGAAAATTCTTCCACTGTTTCTATTAGGTTAAACTAATTGGATTGAGGATTATTTTTCATGGAAAATAACATATATGATGTTTCTAAATATAAGTGCATGCAAATTGTTATTAAATATTTCTAAGCATCACAGGTTGAACTAGGTTATCACTCTCTGTGCTTTCTGATATCTTGACAACTGATTTGAAACATCACATATTTCCTTTAGTGGGAGCAGCCATCAAAATAGCCAAAATTACTACACTGGCATGTCAGGTCCAGTCTGGAGGAAACACATAAACATGATCATCATTAGCAAATACGGGACAGATGGTCATCCTCTAAGAATCTATGGGAATAATTACTTGTGTTATGGTGTATAGTCAGTCTTGACATGAAAAAACAAACTTAATTTAGCATAGAAGAAAGTACAAAATTTCAAATGATCCTACTGCACCTCTGGAGAAAAGAAACTCTATAAGATTTTTTTAGGTAAAGTTGGTATTTTTGGATATTGATAACTATTAAGTTGTCCAACAAAAGTAACTTTTCCATCTATTCCTAATTGTAATCTCTTATTGTATCATCTGATCTACTTTATTAGAATGGCCTAATTAAAAATTTTTCTAATGTTTATTTTTGAGACAGAGAAAGAGAGATAGAACATGAATAGGAGAGGGGCAGAGAGAGAGGCAGACACAGAACATGAAGCAGTCTCCACGCTCTGAGTTGTCAGCACAGAGCCTGACACGGGGCTTGAGTTCACAAGCTGGGAGATCATGACCTGAGCCAAAGTTAGATGCTTAATCGACTGAGCCACCCAAGTACCCCTGGAATGGTCTCATTTAAAAGAATGAGAACTTTTTCTTTTCTTCTTCTTCTTTTTTTTTTTTAATTGGATATACCTCTTTTCTTCCAGTTACTCTAATTTCATCTACTAAGTTTACTATGGGAGACAGTCAATGGATAATTTCTTAACTATTCTTCCTTGTTTAAAAAATTACTACTTTTTTTAATTTAATGACTACAGTCTAGCACACCAATGGGCTTGAAGACAGAACTTCATTAATAACTTTATAGAACATATCACTTGTCATTATTTTGGTCTATTTTGTTTTATTCTCATCAGAATGAAGGCCAGATAAAACTATCACTTTTTTTTTTGAATAACATCTCTGTTCATGGCTGGTACTTTTATCTTATGTTATCATAGAAATAGAAGCTCAGTATTGTACATTAAAATATGGCTGCAAAACTAAAAGAATATAGAAACTTCTCCTGCAGAAAGATTTTCAAACAGTGTGGTCAAGTATCAGACTATGGTGAATTATACCATATTATAGTGAAGTATGTCACTGAGTCATGATTGCACAGCCATTGAATATTAATTGGGGGGCATTATCAAAAATTACTTAAGGGCATGTATCAGATAATTTTTCATACATCTCAATTCCATGTATGTGGAATTTCACTGGCATATTTGGAGCAAAGGTTTTCAGTGACGCTGGATATAGATTGTCTATAGAAATCACACTGAAAAGAACATTGAGACTCAGTTCAAGAGTGTATATTTTCAAGTCCTACCATAATACAGTTGGGCAGTCTATCACAGTCTTAAAACGACTTTAGAGTCACGTTTGCAATGGCTGAAGATTGCTAAGTAGACAGGATTGACCAAGCAATGTTCGATAACTTTGAAAGCAGTTTGAATATTATCTATGGAGCATATGAGTCACAGAGTCATGAACACTGGTGGATATCAAAATC
>NC_043705.1:113831711-113841962 GCF_006229205.1 Suricata suricatta
AACTGTGTCTCTGGGAAAGACCATGATCAATGACAATTAAATATAAATTATATAATTTATTTTAAGGAATTAGCCCATATGATTATGGATGCTGAGGCTGAGATCCAGAAAAGCCTGGGCAGGGCAGGGTGGGGGAGGTACGTGGGTGGCTCAGTCAGTTAAACATCCGACTTCATCACAGGTCATGATCTCACAGGTTGTGGGTTTGAGCCCCATGTCAGGGTCTGCACTGACAGCACAGAGCCTGCAGCCTGCTTCAGATTCTGTGTCTCCCTCTCTCTTGCCCCTCCCTCCCTCACACTGTTTCCCTCCATCTCTCTCTCTCTCTCTCTCTCTCTCTCTCTCTCTCTCTCTCTCTCTCTCAAAAATAAATAAACATTAAAAAACTTTTAGAAAAGCCAGCGGTATAGTTCTAGTCTGAGTCCAAAGGCCTAAGAACCAGAAGAATCGGTGATTTAAGTTCTCATCTGTATTTGAACCATGATTTTTCCTTGTGTCTCAGTCTGAAGGCAGAAGACTGATGTCTCGGCTCATAAAATTAGTGAAAATTGTCTTCCTTCTTCTATTTTTTTGTGTTTAATTCGGGCTTAGTTGATGCCCAGTTACATCGGCAAGGGCAATCTACTTTAGTCTATCCATTCAAATGCTGGTCTCATCTGGAAATACCTTCATAGACACAGCCATAAATAACATTTACCTAAATATCTGTGGCTCTGTCAAGCTGACACATAATATTAACCATCACAAGCAGATGGGAGGACTGGGCGAAATCATTGTTTGGACAGATATCCCAAGTCTCATAAGAAGCACCTTCACCAGGGCTAATACTGTCATTCTTTCAAGAGACTGTAGACAGCAGGTGTTGAGGCACAGGACTAGATCAGAAGTGGAAGAATATAAAGACACATGTCATATGGTGACTGTGGCTGACAGTCTGGGTTGAGGGTAAGGCATCCTTTGGATAACTCCTCCAATAGGTGGAGGGTACATTGTAAATGGAATTCAGGCATTGCATGAGTGGATGGGCACCAGATGAGGAACCTGAGTTTGGGGGATTAAATGACTAATATTAATATGATTTAATCTGTACCATAGGTAAGGCCTGATGATATTTGGTTTATACGAAAGAAGGAGCATTTATACTATAAAGTGTATTGCATGTTATAATAGTTTCTATATATACTCATTTCTGTCTTACCTTTAACATGCTTCTAATCCTTTCTTATGTCCATTCCTAACTGCTTTGCACATCCATTAGCTAGTCTCCTTTTTGAGAGGTGAGAACAGTAAAAAAAATGTATTTTAGGTTCCTACTAGCATATTTAAAACTACTCAATTTACAACATTCAAAAAATATTAACTGATTTATTTCAGGAAGGATTTAAGGTAATTTATAAAGATAGCTGTGGAACCTACAGGACTAAAAAGAAATAAGTGAAGACGTTACAGTAAAAAAAGGAAACACAGATAAGAAAATTAGATTAAAACTTGGATAAAGATTTACCCAAAATGTCTTGTATATCCCCTAGGGTATGCCGTACATGTGATTGTATGCTTCATGGTAACTAAGATAAAACTGGAATCTTGATCTGTTACATGTATCAACATCCATAAAATAAAAACTAATTTCCCTGAGTACATATGGTTAATCCTACTGAATTCTGGGGGGAATTTCTTTCATAAAATGAGACCCTGTAATATAGTGAGCATCAACCATGTCGTAAATATGATGATGAGATTCTTAGAAATGTTTATTCTAAGTTGAAATGTAAGTAGAGAGGTAGTAAGAAAGCCAAGATTAGTGAATTCTAATCTTTGAGGGACCAAACAATCTACCACATGTGATTCAACACCCTGTAGGTCTGGCTGCATCCCAGAGTAACATTTAGAGCGTCTAGAGCAATCAGACGATCTTTAGGAGTATCATCTCTCACAATCATGTCTGTTAGCCGGCGTCAACAAAAGCTTCAGGTTGTATTTCCCTGCAATGCCCTAAAGAGGTGAGGTGATTGTTACATTGTCTCCAGTAAAAGAACAACAGCATCACCAACAACAATGTCAGTATTGTCTTATTACGAAAATTGCAGAATTGTATCAGGCAGAATGCTAAGACGGCCCTAAAATCCTGCCCACAGTCACTTCCAATACAATTTCCTCCATTTGGATGTGGGCAGGACACATAAAGATGACAGATATCATTCCTGGGATTAGATTATGTAACATGGCAGGGAAAGGTGAAGGGATTTGGAGATGTAATCAAGTCTGTAATCAGGTGATGTTGACATAATCAAAAGGAAGATAATCCTGGGTGGGCCTCACCTAATCAGGAAAGCTCTTTTTAAAAGGCTTACAGTAGCAGCCGCAGGCCAAGGATCTGCCCTTCGTGGGTTTGAACAAGCAGGTCTCCATGTTGTGGAAAGGGCCATGTATCTTGGACACAAAAGGTGGCCTGTAGGAGATGAGGGCAATCCCTGGCCTGGGGAATAGGCTAACAGAAGATTCAGTGATTGTTAAGCAGTTACGTTTTCAAAATTTTAATTAACGTTTTCTTGAAATAAATTGATAGAAGATTTAGAGATATGTGGCAATGATAAAATACCTTGGATGCTTCTAGGTTTTGAAAATTAAAACAACACAGCAATGGGTTCTTCTGAGGTTTCTGTTTAGATACTCTGGATTTTAGTAACTGCTATCTCTAATAACGGCTTGGAAACACTGAAGCCCGAAGAAAGAAGAATGAGGAGTTATTAGAGGTCAACTAAACTTTTTTTTTTTTAACTTTTGACCTGATTTAAGGTATAAGTAAAGCATAATGTGGTATACCAAAATACATTTAAAAGATGCAGGCAATGAGCATATATATCAATAACCATATGGATGTTTTGAAGGGTTCCTATGGAAAGAATAGCCAGGAAGAAGAAAGATAATTGAGGCGTTGTTCTCTGAAATATCCCAGGGTTATTTTTTAAAAAGCAAGGCTGTGGGAAAGAATAAATTGGGGTCCAGAAATACAGCAGTAGCTGCCCATTGCAAAGCCAGACTGAGTCAGGGAGATTGCTTGGTAAATGTGGATCAGAATGAGATTTTTATTCATAATGGTTAATTAGAAGCTAATTAGGCCAGCTAAGAGGATCTTTTGACCTTAGAACTCCCTATAGTCTTTGTATAACCTCCTGCCTGCTTCTCGGGAGGATGCGGCTTTGCCCTGTGGCCAAGAGTCAGATGTTAATGGGCTGTATACATTGGTGAGTAATGCTTCGTATAATAAGGAGACTGCCCAGAGCACGTACAGACACAAAACAAACCCTCTGGTTGCAGGGAGTCTTGAATTGTAAGCAGTTGCTCTTGCAACAATAAAAGCCTTCTACGGGACCCTGCCATGCCCCCTTGAGCTGGCCAGGCTGCCTGTGGCTTTGGGGCGCGCTCCACTCTGACAGCTAATGTAAACATGCTAATGCAGTCATGGAAGGAAAGAAAATTCAGGAGAGAGGCATGTGATAAAGGTGATCAAGCCCTCAAGAAAGAAAAAGAAGTAAAGAAAGGGGGAAAGTCACATTTTCTTTACCCCTTTTAAATGCAACAATCCACTGAACAAGAGGGAATTAGAACATTGAGACCCCGTATTTTCTGCTAAAAAACTATAGATATAGATATATACATATATCCTTTTAATATATATATGTGTGCTTTTAATGATGAATTGGATGAAGGCTTTAGTTGTGTGAAAACTGGTTTCACAAAGCTAATGTGAATTACATTTTCATTCTTTTAAGCAACAATTATAATTAGCATGAAAAGGATTGACTCTCTAAGAGTTAATACTTGTGTCAAAGATTTTTATATTAATTGCTTATTTTTCCCATAAAACCCCCATGAGGTTTATAGGGCTAGCATCATTATTTTTATTTGAAAGACAGGAAAATCAGACTGATGTGGTTAAAGAACTCGCTGAGGAGGTGTGGGGAAGCTGGTATCAGAGAAGCTGGGTCTGCACGTTTTGCTAAAAGAGAATAAAACATTATTATTATGGTCAAGAGAAAGCAATTTTGCAAGAATATTACTAATTTCATTTTTAACTATAACGGGAGTCTTGCGGTGTTGGAGATAAAGCGATTTAGCTTTTTAAGGAAAAATAGAGAAAAAATGACAGGCTAGGGACAGTCACTCTGTAATTAGCAGTCACAGGTTTCAGACTTACTCTCCACCTCTTTCTAAGGATTTAACTCTCAGGGTGCTGTGTTTTGGTCAAGTAGCATCAAGTGGCCTCTTCAGGAGCACCTGAGTGGCTTAGTCATTTGAGCATCTGACTCTTGGTTTCTGTTTAGGTTATGATGTCAGGGTTCATGGGATCAAGCCCTGTGTTGGGCTCTGAGCTAGTAGCATGGGACCTGCTTGGAATTCTTCCTCTCTCGCTCTGCCCCTCTCCCACTCATTTTCTATCTCTTTCTCTCAAAATAAATAAACCTTAAAATTAAGTAGCTTATTTAACATGGAGGGCTCACTTGACAAGATGAAAGACTATACAGGGAAATACACAATCAAGAGCAGGGTAGTTGACCTTAATATTTGCAGAATTTTTTAATTTACTTTTGACTATTTACAGAAGATTTACGATGTGGAATTTGTCATGTCATCAGGCATGTCTTTCTGTCACTTGCAAGGATACCTTGCTAAAGCAGAAATTGTGTGGAGAGCGATAGTCCATTGACTCTTTCTGATATAAAGTCACCCTGAAGTATCTTAGGACTATTATTTTAAGGGCAGTTTAATAGCACTGCAGATGTGTGGAGGCTTTGAGTATTACAAATGCTGGGTGAGCCAGCTTTTACTCTATCAGGGAGAAGCAGAAACAGCATTTGAAATTTTGTGCAAATTATTTTGTGTTTTATTAGTATGTGGTTTTAAAAACTTCACCATGTGTATTCTTTCTAGGTCACCAAAGACATACACGCGTGCGTGCGTGCGTGCGTGCGTGCGTGTGTGTGTGTGTGTGACTGCAAATCCTGAGGGCCCTTTCTTTGTTCTCCATCTCTTTACTGATTCTGTACCTTTTAAAAAATATTTTTAATAAATACTTGTTCCATTTTGAGAGAGAAAGAGCATGCCCAAGTGGGCGAGGGGCAGAGAGAGGGAGACAGGGAATCCCAAGCAGGCTCCGTCACTGTCAGCGCAGAGCCCTGATGCAGGGCTCAGATCATGACGTGAGCTAAAATCAAGAGTTGGACGCTCAACCTGCTGAGCCACCAGGTGCCCTGATCCCATAGCTTTTGAAACTGATGATCTCACCTTTCTTGAACTGTCTTACTCCATCAGTTTCTATAAAATGAAGTGCTGTTTTTCTTCCTGCTTCCTTGATTAATCTTTTGTTTCCTTTGCTGGCTCCTCTTTGACCACCAATACTTCCTTGCTTCAGGTTTTGAATCTTAGTCTTCTTTCATATGTAATCACTTTTCAAGCTATGTTGATGACTTTCAAACCTGCATTTCCAAAACTTTTTCTTCTAATCACTGGCTCTCTCGCTTTCCTTTCTAATGTTTTTAAATGGGCTCTCTGGTGTTAACTGCAAACTCAACATGTTCAAAGTGAACTCATAATCTTCTCCACCACACACTTGTCAATTCTTACCTGGGACTGAAGGCAAGAAGTTATCTTTAATTCATTCGTTCCTTTGATATATATAATTAGTCAATAGTGAAAGCAGACTCACGTTTTGGGGGGAATTTTTTTAAGTTTATTTTATTTATTTTGGGAGAGAGAGAATCTCAAGCAGACTCCATGCTGTCAGCACAGAGCTGGTAGTGGGGTTCAAACTCAAGAACTGCGAGATCATGACCTGGGCGGAAATCAAGAGTCAGGAGCTTAACCGGCTGAGCCACCAGATGCCCCAGGGAATTTTTAATCCAATTTTATTTCCACCTAAATGCATTGCTATAATAGAATTATTTAGAGGGATTTCTGCTTGCAAAATCAATGCCAGCTGGACTTGACCCACCACTTTAATGAGCTCCCTTTTACTCTGAAACCTGCGATAAGATCCTATTTCCAATAGAAGCCAGGGGAGGCTCCTGCAGGTGGGGGTAAGGCATTCATTACCTGAGCCCACCCTACCTGTCCTATCTGCTTCATTTTATTTTCGGACATACGCCTTTCCCTTTCATAAAGGAAGGCTTGTTTTTATTTCTTCAGTGAGCACACCACTCTCATTCTGAACTCTGTGTCGTTACTTTGTTAGCTGACCTGCCCGGGATCCGCCCTCATTCTCTTCACCTCTGTATCGTCCACTTATCTTCCAAGTTCCAGATCCCGTCCCACTTCCTAATGACAGGAGACCTCCACAGATAGGACCTTCTCTGAAGTTGTTTAAAATATGATGGCGCGCCTGGGTGGCTCAGCCGGTTGAGCGTCCGGCTTCGGCTCAGGTCATGATCTCACGGTTCGTGGGTTTGAGCCCCGCATCAGGCTCTGAGCTAGATGTCAGCTCAGAGCCTGGACCCTGCTTCGGATTCTGTGTCTCCCTCTCTCTCTGACCCTCCCCTTCTTGCGCTGTCTCTCTTTGTTTCTCAAAAAAAAAAAAAATAAATAAAAAACATTATAAAAAAAAGACATCACATTTGATGAGCCTTTATAAGAAAAAAAATGATGTAGAGGGTGTCTTCCACAGGATACCACTGAATCACGTTACTTAATATATTTCAGATTGAGAATCTCCTGAGGCAGGAGATATGGTTAATAAGTAGTGTGTCGTTTCTGGCTCCTAAATTAATGCATACCAAATTGGTGGTCCATAATTAATTGAAAAACCTGTGTTTGCAGATTTTTCAGTACTTCATATTATGTCGATATCCCATCTGGTCATTTGAAAAAATAACGTAGCACCTGACAGCTTTCAAGATAAATGCAATTATATTCTATTGGTTAGTTAAGACTATAGCTTTCTAGTTTAACGTTGGGAAAAGAGAATAAACAGTAAACTCTTGATGTTTTAAATTAATGGAAATAATTTCACGAGTCTGGCCCTAAGTTTAAACTTATTTATTTATTAACAGGAAACACCTGAGAAATAATTGCTTTTTGGCTTATGTATCCTGCTTTATTTTTTTAGACTTTTCCATTTAAATACAGATATAGCTTTGATAAATATAATCACTTCTGTTTAGAAAATAGAGCACTTCTTGTTTCTATGGCTGGCTGAAATTCTTTAATTAAAGGTGATTTTAATTTGGAAATTCAAGATGTTGTGAATTAAATTCTACTGTATTTAGAGGAGAAGGAAAATATTTGAAGTGCTACTCTGGCATTTTGTAAGCTCTGGAAAAAATGCCCAGTATATTCTTAATATATTCTCATTAAACTGAAAATTATGGATTTACAGAAGTAAATTTTTCTTTGCAGCTGTAGCTGAATAGTTTATTATGTTCTTCCAGATTTTTCCCACTAAAGTCCTATTATTTAAAGTTTTAGATTTTTCAGGACTAGCTCACATTCAGTAACATATCTTTTACACATTAAAATGAGTTCAAATTGATACCTTTGTTTAATTCTTACTAATTCAACACAGGAGTAGAGATTCTAGCTGCTAACTGTTGTAGGGTTTTGGGTGGAACTGGCAAGATTTAGGGAAGGTGAAGGGAAAAAACAAAGTGAGTCAGATGTCCTAGAAGTAACTCTTAGGTATCTCATAAAGCAGGAGGGCTTTATGAGTGAGTGTGACACATTATCTGTGGGCTGAGACTTTACATTATCAGATCAAGTTACTGCTCAGTGCAAAGATGACATTTTTGGTGGCATTTTAGTGCACTTCCTGGGATTTCACTTTGCGCTTGGCAAGAATACATTCTAGACGCACCTTGTTTTTATGTTTTTTTGTTTTTTTCACAAGATTTGATGGTGAGACACTCAATGAGAAGAGGGATGAAGAAATCTGAACCTCCCTTTATAAAAGTAGCTTGATAGGTCTGATGTAAAAAAAACCCTCTATAAGAGAACAAATTGCTAATTATACTAGTAGTACAAAAATACATGCTACCTGGGAAGAGCTGAAAGTATCAAGGATATGAATCAAGTCAATTTTGAAAATATTGTTTTCAAATCTAGTTTCCTGTCTTCTTTCTCAGAAATATAGTTATCAACTTGGTGTGTGAACATTTACAGTTAATTTATGTGCATATATATGCTCTTATGAAAATACATAATATTGTTTTATAACATTTCTAGCAACTTTATTGAGCTGTATTTCTCCTATCATACAATTCACTCATTTAAAGTGTGTAATTCAATGGTTGTGCATATTCACAGAGTTGTGTGTCTATCACCATAACCAATATTAGAACATTACTCCAAAAAAGAAATTCTGGAAAATGAGAGCAAGATGGTGGAGAGGAAGGGAGCTCTGTAAACTCTGTCCCATCCATTTATCGAACTGAGAAGGATATTACTCTCCTCTGCGAGAGCGGAAGGAGAAAATACGGACTCCAGAAAGAATAGAACCTCAAGGATACCTGAGTGAGTGGGGGCGAATGGGGGAGATCTGAAAACAGGCCAGGCCAGGACGGGCAGGGGAGACAAGATCCCCAGCCCAATGTGGGGGAAGTGCGTGGAGCCCAAGAGACAAAGGGAAGAGACAGGGGAGCGCACTTCCCAGCAAGAAGCGGCCAGAGCACGGCTGAGCCAGGGGAACGGGCTTCCCGGCGAGAAGCGGTTGGGGCTGCGGCTGTGCCAGGGGCGAGCAATTCGAACTTGGTTTTGGGAACGAGACCACGGACCGCATTTCCACGGCGCACCTCGCCCCCTGCACAGACTGTGCGAATCCCGGGTGCCCACAGGAAAAAATAGGGCCCACACCTACTCGACCCACGACAAGGCGTCGGTGGTGGGTGGAGGCCTGGGCATGCACTTAGACTGCAGGAGCTCCCAGCTCATTTCCAGCAGCGCACAGCACCTTGAGCAACAGCTATCGGAAACCAAGAGAGACTCAGGTTTTTTTTTTTCCTTTCCCCCACTGCAATCGCGATCCTGGCTGGGGGTGGGGACTCTGAAGTTGAGTCTGTGAAGGTGCACACTTCACCTCCTGCTGCTCATTTCACCTCAGGCAGGGGTGGAGCCTATGAGAACAGCCTCCAAGACCTACCACATCAAACCACGCCCATCCACCAGGAGGAGATGCTGCTGTTATTTTTTTTAATATAAAAAAAGTTTTCCTTCTTCACTTGTTTTGTACTTATTTCTTTGTCATTATTACCTCTTTTTCCTTTTTCTTTACTCAATTCTTTTAAATTTTACTCCTTATTTTACTTTCTCCTTTCTCCCTTACTTTCTAACCTTCTTGCAACCCAGATATATTCTCCTGTATCTCATCCTTACCTCTCCCCTAAACTGGTCATACACTTTTAAACGGTCTACTGTCCTTTGTTGTCTCTGACCCCCTTTCATATATATATTTTTTCTTTTCTTCTTTCTCTTTTCTTTTTATTTTCTCTTCTTCTCTTCTTTTCATCTATTTCCCTCCCATTTTCTTTCTTTTCTTTTCCCCCTGTAATGTGTTTCTTTGTATGATTTGTCTGTGTGTATGGCTGCTTCTGTTCCCTCTGTGTTTGTCAGTCTGTCTTCCTTCTTAGGACTACAACAAGAAACAAGCCAAAGTGTGCAAGAAGGCGAGTCCCAAATATTGCAGAGTAGGGAAATATAATACTCACAGGCACAACAAGAGAAACTGAGAGACACATTAAGAGAATATTTCCTGAAAAGGCAGGCCCTGGACAGTCAATAAGCCTCCTTTACAGAGAAATATTAATAGATGCGCAGAGCACAATGAGCTTTCTAAAGGTGACAAGAGACAAAAAACTAGCAAAAATGACAAAACAAAGAAACTCTCCCCTGAAGAACTTCCAGGAGGGAGTCACAGCCACAGAACTGCTCAAGGAAGATCTAGACAACATATCAGATCAAGAATTTAAAAAGCTTGTCATAAGATTAATCGCTGGGGTCGAGAAAAGCATCAAAGAATCAACTGATGAATTAAAAAAGGCTATAGGTGAGATGAATAATAAACTGGAGGCAGCCACCTCAAGGATTGATGAGGCAGAGAGAAGAATAGGTGAATTAGAAGATATAGTTATAGCAAAAGAGGAAGCTGAAAAAAAGAGAGAGAAATTAATCCAGGAGCAAGGAAGGAGAATTCGAGATCTGAGTGACACAATCAAACAGAACAACATCCGGCTCATAGGAATTCCTGAAGAGGAAGACAGAGAGAAA
>NC_043705.1:113842062-113863323 GCF_006229205.1 Suricata suricatta
GCTCTGGAAAACAGTGTGGAGGTTCCTCAAAAAATTATCCATAGAACTCCCTTATGACCCAGCCATAGCATTGCTGGGGATTTACCCAAGAGAGACAGAAATGCTGATGCATAGGAGCACATGTACCCCAACGTTCATAGCAGCAATGTCAACAATAGCCAAAACACGGAAGGAGCCTAAATGTCCATCACCTGACAAATGGATCAAGAAGATGTGGTATATATTCACAATGGAGTACTACATGGCAATGAGGGAATGACATATGGCCATTTGTAGGAAAGTGGATGGACCTTGAGGGAGTCATGCTGAGCGAAGTAAGCCAGGCAGAGAAGCACAGAAGCCATATGTTTGCACTCATAAGTCTAGCAGGAAAACAGGAGAGACCTAATGGAGAACCGGGGGAGTGGAGGAGGGAGAGAGAGTTGGGGAGAGAGAGGGATGCAGAACTTGAGAGACTATTGAATGCTGAAAATGAACTGAGAGTTGAAGGGGAAGAGGGAGGGGGGAAAAGAGGTGGTGGTGATGGTGGAGGGCACTTAAGGGGAAGAGCACTGGGTGTTATATGGAAAACAATTTGACAATAAAATATTATGAAAAAAAAAGAAATTCTGTTCCCATTAGCTGTTATTTTGCAAATTCTCAACCCCACCAATATCTTCCAATATTATAATTTACTCTCTGTCTTTCCAGATTTACCTAATCTGAATATTTCATATAAATGGAACTGTACAATATGAAATCCTTTGTGATTGCCTTCTTTCATTTCAAGATTCATTCATGTTGTAGCATGCATCAGTACTTTATTGTGTTTTATGACTACTATTCTATTTTATGAATATGTATTTTACTTATCCATTAATCAATTGATGGACATATAGTTGTTCCTTCCTTTTGCCTATTATGAAATATGCTGTTATGAACAGTCATGTACACATTTTTGTGTGGACAGGTGTTTTCTTTTCCCTTGCCTGTATATTTTGGAGCAGAAGTACTGGGTCATAATGGTAACTCTCTGTTTAATGTTTTGAGGGACGACCAGACTATTTTCCAGAGTGGATGCACCTCAAATCATTATGTTGTATACCTGAAACTAATGTAGCACTGTATATCAACTATACCTCAATAAATAGAAACTAAAATACAGAAGAGGGAGTATGGTTGGCATGTTACTATAATAAGGAGAAAAGTATAAAAAACAAAACAAAAATAAGCCTAGAGTGGATGCATCACTTTATATTCTGACTAGCAGTGGATGAGGATTCTGATTTCTCTGCATTCTCACCAACACTTGTTATTATCATAACTTCATCCTTAAAATAGAATATCACAGTTTCTGATTGTTTCAGAATTTTCCTTCTTTAGTTAGCATATAATCATATGTTTAATGGCTATAAGTCCCTCCACTACAGATATGCAATAATATCCTTAGTCATTGTTCTTTCCATGGACTTTCAGTTTGCTTCCAATTTTCCACTGTTAAAAATGATGCCACCTGTACAGTGAGCATCCTTGTACAACAGGGTTTTTTTCAGGTATATGTGTAAATATTTCTCTAGAATAGAAAACTAGAAGTTAGATTACTGGCACACACACACCCACACCCACACACAGAAAATGCAAATAAACTTTAAAATGTATGTCAGAATAGGGACGCCTGGGTGGCTCAGTGGGTTAAGCATCTGACTTCGGCTCAGGTCATGATCTCAAGGTTTGTGGGTTTGAGTCTTGCATCAGGCTCTGTGCTGACAGCTCAGAGCCTGGAGCCTGTTTCAGATTCTGTGTCTCCCTCTCTCTCTGCCCCTCCCCGACTCATGCTCTGTCTCCTCTGTCTCTCTCTGTCTCAAAAATAAACCATAAAAAACATTTTAAAAAAGGTATGCCAAAATAGTCAAAATATATTGTTAAAAGTTGGTATTTAAACTATAGGTCTGCTAGCAGTGAAGGAAAGTCTCTGTTTACCATCCCTTACCAATGTGTCACTTTATTAAGCTATTTATATTTTTATAAATCTAATTTATTTTGTTATATCAATCCATTTCCTAGGTTACTAGCTATTATACATCATTCATGGGACGCATGGGTGGCTCAGTCAGCTGAGTGTCTGACTTGATGTTGGCTCAGGTCCTGATCTTACATTATAAGAGATCAGGCGCTGGCTCAGGCTCTGCACCAACAGTGCAGAGCCTGCTTAGAATTCTCTCTCCCTCTCTCTCTCCCCTTCCCCTGCTTGTGCTCTCTCTCTCTCTTTTAAAATAAACATTAAAAAATATCATTCATGATTATTGGGCATTTGTTTTATGATCATTGCCAGTTTTTTTATATTTCTTATTCATAATAGGTATTAAAATGTTTGTATATTAATCCTCTGTCAGTGATATGTCAGTTTGTTACCTATATTTTAATAATTTAGAAATAAACTTTAAATTTAAACATAATGAAATGTATCAACTTTTCTGTACTATTATGCTTTTTTTCACCTAAGATGATTATTCCTCTGATAAATTTATGAATGCAATTTCTTATGCTTTCTTCAATTTAAACACACACACACACACACACACACACACACAGGCACACACACACATCTGGTAGCCATGGGAACGAACCACTCAGATCTGCTGCAGAGCATAGTTGATTGAAAGTCCATGTGCCAACCCTCAGGATCCACCCTATCCCCCCAGGGGCAGCTCCCAGTCAGTCCCAATCAGGGACTAAGCACTAATGCAAGCTCATTTCTGAGACATGGGACTTCTCAAATGGGCAACTTGTCTCAAAAGACTCCCAGTTGCCCTCCCTGAAAATTCACTAGAACATGTAGTAGAATACTACAGCCATTGAGTCTACCTACCTAAAGTTTCCTTCATCCTTTCCTCTCACAGACCCACACTGCTTTAAAGAGGCTTTCTTGGGGCACCTGGGTGGCTCAGTCAGTTAAGCATCTGGCTTCGGGTCAGGTCATGATCTCACAGTTTGTGAGTTCGAGCCCCACATCAGGTTCTGTGCTGACGGCCAGCTCAGAGCCTGGAGCCTGCTTCAGATTCTGTACCTCACTCTCTCTTTCTGACCCTCCCTTGCTCGTGCTGTCTCTCAAAAATAAGTTTAAAAAATAGAAAGGCTTTCTCTGCCTACTGCTGCTTCTTTCATTTTATTCTTCACGTTTTCCCTCCAATAATTGTCTTGCATGTCTAGTCCCTTCTTGGTGTCCGCTTTTCGGAGGACCTCGGTTTACAGAGACCAAGTGGCTAACAGCTCTGTTCTGGCCAGTACTGGATGTGCCAGGGCAGGTACCATGAGAGAGTAGCTGAGGAAGCCACCGCTGGGGGAGACGTACAACAGGACTCAGGGCAGGGGGGAAGTTCAAGACAATTAACATGTGCCTCTCCCTGCCTCTGACGATGCCAAACATCCCCTTTCTATTAAGTGAGAAGTTTATTATTATTCTGGCATTATCAATATTGTCATTTTGAAGCACGCCTTCATGCTGTGATGATTGAGTGAACTCTTTTTAATTAAACAATATGTTTTTACTAAACAAGTAATGGATCAAAAAAGAAATCAAGAGAAAAAAATTACCTCGAGACAAATGAAAATGGAAATACAGCATGCCAAAACTTTTGGATGCAGAAAAAGCAGCTCAGGGAGGGAAGTTCACAGCAAGAAATGCCACATCATGAAACAAAATCTCAAATCACTTCAAGAACCGTGAAGACGACCGCTCTCCACTGTTCTCACCTCTTGTTCCAGCCATGACATCAGACTGGATTTAAAGAGTTGATAACCTGTTGTACTCAGCTTCTTGTAGTTCCCCAGGGTCATATCACTGTGTAAGTTTCTCTAAGAAGGACCCAGAACCATCCACTCCCTGAAGTGTGGTGAAGTCCACAGGCACATCACCAAAGGTCACTGAATGATGGCCAGCAAAATGCCTTTGTAGCCCAGTGATTGAACTTTTGAATTATAATCCAAACCAACTGATTTTATCACTTCTCTCAACCCATTTATATGCTCACAAAGTCCCAATAATATCATTCTTAAATATCTCTTCCTCAGTGGGAACCACCTTAAAATGAGCATTTTTCCTTTGCCTTGACTATGAAAAAATTCCCAAATGGGTATGCTTGCCTTCAATCTGTGCCCCCCTTTTAATCCTTCCTCCTCCTTTCTGATGATCTTCTTTTAAAAATAACAAATCTGTGTTTGTATTTTTCCTCAGTGGCATTCTACCTATGTTAGAAAGCCCAGACTTCACTCTAAGATCCTTCATGATGTGACCATGCCCTACTCCTCACCTTTTTGTAGAGGCTCTTGCCACACTGAATGTTCTAGCACACCAAATTATTTCTATTTCCCCAACCACAAGATGCTGTTTCAGTCTCATTGTTTTGCACATGAACCCACTTAACCTGAAATACTATCTCCTTCGGCGCTCTGCAAGTGTCCCATAGTGATATAACCTTTAAAATACATATGCATGATACTAAATCAAGGAGGGATGTGCAGTACATATGACAAATTAAACCCTATGCAATACTGGTTTCTACTTTAATGGAGTCCATGAATGACTTGGTTTTCTTGGCATGTGTAATTAAAACTTACACCAATATAAATTCTAATTATATCCCTACTGTGTCTTCTCCATCACATCTCTAAATTTCTATATGAAACAAACATTAAATAAATACATAAGAGGAACTATGGCTTAGTAATGGAAAAACCTATGTTTAATTTTTTTTAACGTTTATTTGTTTTTTGAGAAACAGAGACAGAGCTTGAGCAAGGGAGGAGTAGAGAGAGATAGATACATAGAGAGAGAGAGAGAGAGAGAGAGAGAGATAAAGAGAGAGTCACAGGTTCCAAAGCAGGCTCCAGGCTCCGTCTGATGTGGGGCTCGAACTCACAAACCATGAGATCATGACCTGAGCCGAAGTCAGATACTTAACCGACTGAGCTACCCTAAAAAAACTGTGTTTAGATGCTAGTTTTTATACTAATTCTACAACTCTAAAGCTTTCCAATCAAAAATGAAGTTAATATTGGCAGTTCATCCATAAAGTTATGGAAATATTATATGAGATAATGCATATGCAGTGTGTAGTGCTTTGTACAAAGTGGGAACCTTATATTATTAGTCTGTATCAAGACCGACCACTTAAAGGGGTTATCTTTTATATTTTATTTCAACTCCAATCTTTGCATGATAACTTTGTACTGCATCAGCTACACTCTAAATATCATCTCTTGTTATTCTAGGTTTCATCTTCAAACTAGCAAATTTCTGGCATCTCCTGGAAGTTTATGAAGATGCAGATTCTTAGGCACCACCGCCTGAATCAAAATCTGTATTTCAAGATCTCTAGGTGATTTGTATGCACAGTAAAATTTGAGAAACACTAAATTCTAAAGCATATTTCTTCTAAACTTTCTACTTTTTATGCGTCACAGCTAGTAATATTCAGTACACTGAACTGTCCACCACACACTCCTGACAAGCATTATCATACAGTTGCGGTGATAGATTTAAATATAACAAAATATGATCATATATGTGTGTGTGTATATATATATGCAGGTTCATATATATAAATTGCAGGAATCCTGAACCATCCATGATTAACCATCCACTTGCCACATTCGTCATCATGTAGAACTTTAGGACCACTCTGCATGTTGCCCTGGCTGCACGTTTTTTGTTCCAGCTTCAGAGACCCCAGATTTCTGAGGTAGCTAGTAATTTCACTCATTTCAGATGATTCCTAGATAGACAGTGTATAGGTCTGTTTAACAGAAATTACTCTCACACATGTTAGGACTTGTTCTGAAAAATTATGCGCTTAGTTACTTTGAGACAAAAAATTTTCATATAGGCAAATGCACCTTTTTTAATGTTTATTTTTATTTTTGAGAGAGAGAGACAGAGTATGAGCAAGAGAGAGACAGCGGGGGAGGGGCAGAGAGAGAGGGAGACACAGAATCGAAAGCAGCTTCCAGGCTCTGAGCTGTCAGCACAGAGCCTGACTTGGGGCTTGACCTCATGAACCCTGAGATCATGACCTGAGCTGAACTCGGAAGCTTAACTGGACTGAGCCAAACAGGTGCTCCTGGGCAAATGCATCTTAAACGTAAAATTCAATGATGTGCAGGACTACATTTAGACATTTTCATTTAGATGAGACTTTTAGATTTCAAGACTACTCTTATTTTCAAATTACATAAACATAATGATGCCATTAAAGGTTGCAATAAATGTTGGTAGGAATTACTGCATTATAAATTAAGAATTGTAATTACAGATAATAAAAGATCATTTTGAATCTAATTGAGCAGAAGTTATTCTTAATCCAGATATAGTTTACAATTAAGTTTATCTTGCATTATCTTGAAAATAGCATGGATTATTGAATATGGGCTTGTAGCTAAGACCTTTTTTTAAATTTGCAAACATTTATGAATTTTAAAATGTTCATTTATTTGCCATGCTTTGAAAGGTTACTCATCTGGGGCACATGGGTATCTCAGTAGGTTGAGCATCTGACTTTGGCTCAGGTCATGATCTCACCATTTGTGGGTTCGAACCCTGCCTCAGGCTCTGTGCTGCAGCTCAGAGCCTGGAGCCTGCTTCTGATTCTGTGCCTCCCTCTCTCTCTGCTCCTTCCCTGCTCATGCTCTGTTTCTCTTTCTCTCTCTCTCTCAAAAATAAGTAAACATTAAAGAAAAGTTACTCATCCAATCAAAGCCATAAAGATCTTTACGACATAATAAAATTCCTTTTAAGTGGGACATCCTTGAAACTATTATAAACAATATAATTTTTCTAAATATTCTATCATAATGTAAATTCTAATAATTTAGATTAGTTTTCTTCTAACTGCGATGATTCATTAAGGTTTTGTATGTATGCCTTTTAACAGTCCTCTCATAAACTAGCATTTGTAAGAGGTATTTTGTCTTGTTCTTTATCTTTTGCAATACAGATTTTTATAGAAGAGGCAGAAAATGTGTTAGGCATTAAGTTATGCTCATGTATGGTATGTATTTCCTCTGATATTTGTGATTAAAATTGTGTTTTGAGGGGACAGTGTGGGACGAAAGACTGGGGAAAGATGGCCAAAGACGGTCTGTATCCCCTTTTTGAAATCATTTCAAATACCGGAATGGTACCTTCCAACGGAGCTGTGGTTTTCTGTAGCACCTGCACGCGGGGGACAGACTGTTCTGGGTCAGTCCATCAGAATGACTGTTCTTTGAAAGACTCAGTAAGGCTGTGCTTAAGACTGTCACTGAGCATTCCGCAAGCTTGCTGATTTCTCTGTCTGGCTGTACATCTGTGTTATTCTGTTTTCAGGTCAAGTTGTTCTCTATAACAAGGTAATGTTTTCTGAGTTCTTTGTAACTTGCTGCCTTTATATGTCTGTGATTGAAACACAGAAGTGGCTTTGCTCAGTGAGGGGCCTGTTCACGTTGGGAACAGGGAGGAGATAAGGGAGGCAAAAAGCAGTGAACCAACTCACTCAAAACAATGCCAAATGACCTTGAATCTGATACTTTACTTATCGTGGTGCAAGGGAAATAATGGAGACTTGATTGTGGTCTAACAAGAATGAGAAGAGGACATATAAGAGAACAATAAGCTTTCCTCTTTAGGAGCTCTTCCATCAACTCGTGGAATCCATTTCCCGTTTGCAAGCACTCATCTATGACCACCTGGCAGTAGGCAAGCAAACTTAAAAAAAAAAGAAATAGAAGAACATTTTTTTCAAATAAAGCACTCAATTTGAATAGAAAGTAAAGAATAAACATAATTTTAAATTGTATAGAACATTTTGGAGAGTGTTTAGTTTCCTAGAGATATTGTTAAATTAGTGGAATTTTTTAAATGTTTTTTAAAATTTATTTTTGAGAGACAGAAAGAGACAGCATAAGCTGGGGAGGGTCAGAGAGAGAGGGAGACACAGAATTTGAAGACAGGCTCCAGGTTCTGAGCTAGCTGCCAACACAGAGCCCGACACGGGGCTCGAACCCACAAACCATGAGATCATGACCTGAGCTGAAGCCGGACGCTTAACCAACTGAGCCACATAGGTGCCCCATAGTGGAATATTTTTTATCCTCAGATTTAAGTGACACATATATATTTTCCCCTATTTTAATACCTCCAACATATTTTTAAAGTAATGTATGACAGTTGAGATACTTATCCTTAAATGTGTGAATGTTTCTTTGACTGTCAAAGCCTGGTTCTGATATTAAAAGCAGAGGAAGACTATATAATATATATATATTAAAAGGAGAACTTTTAAAATTCAGAGAAATGACTTCTGTCCACCTAAAAAGGTAAAGTATTCACTACATGAAAATGTTCAAAATTCTCCCCCAGGGAAGTAAGTCTGCCAATTGCGACTCTCACACTGTGCAGACCTCCTGCGGGGGTTGGAGACAGTAACCCCAAGTGTTCCGCACCTGAGATGTGAAACAGTGACATGAAGTGTGGCTCACATATGTCCCATATTAGTTTCTTATTTCTAGTCAATGAAATCATCCCCTCTAAATCCAAGACCTGTTCATGATAGAATAGTTTTTGCCAACCTCAGGAGCCTTAGGGCCTACATTTATCCAGATGTTTTGGTTTTTCCAACAGATGGTCCTCAAAAATTTATTCCTATTTCAGTTGCTGATGCCACTTTAAGTGTTTCCTGAAGATCTCTAGCATACCCTTCTGAGAGCTTCATAGCATAACAGGCAGTACCCAGGGACTTTTAGTTGTGCTAGGCACATATTCACACAAAATGTAATGAAATATAGACTGATCTAAAGGACCAGCGATATTAACTCTTTTATTTATAAAAGTGTGCTTACACCTCAAAAAGGTTCATGTGCTTAAGGTTAGATCACTACCACACAGGTGAAATGCAATGAATAATCTTAACAAATGTATATTGCAAAAGTGTTCATTACACATTTGTGAGCCTTTGGTATTCCACACAAGGAGCTTGATTAATATCACCTCGCCCATCCCACCACTTAGTCATTTTCAGCCAGTTTATGGTGGTTATGGTCCACTAATATAATGTGTAACTTAGACTTATTTGATGAAGGGAGGATGCCTGCAGTTTACTTACAATATAACATTAGCACGTTTAGTGCTCCCCGCCAAGTGCTAGCTCAGGCCTGTTACGGACAGAGAGTTATCACACAATCTGTTCTCAGATTAGTTTTAAGTTTTTTAAGGTTTTGCTAATCCAGGCTATATGTAATTATGCACAGGTTGCTAGTTTCCTGAATTGCTCATTTATTTTTTTTTAACTTTTTGAGTGTTCATTTATTTTGAGACAGAGAGAAAGTGCAAGCAAGGGAGGGACAGAGAGAGATGGAGAGAGACAATCCCAAGCAGGTTCTGCAATGTTGGTGCAGAACCTGATGTGGGGCTCGATCTCATGAACTGTGAGATCATGACCTGAGTCAAAATCCAGAGTTGGACGCCTAACTGACTGAGCCACCCAGGAGCACTGCACTCAGGTTTATAATAGGAATTCCAATTATTATATGAGTTTTTTCCTTTCCAACTGTAGATATATTGTACATTTTTACATGACTGACAAAGACTTCAATATTTATTTAGAACTAAATATATTTCAGGGATATCAGAAAAATGACTTAGGAAAATCTTAACTTTTGAAAATACTTAGCACATATCAAGTCTCTTATGATTTTTCTAACTTTTAGAGGTCTTTTCAAGTAAAGGGCCAGATTTGTGAATCAATTAATAGTATAAGCAGACTGGAAGTAAAAGAAAGCAAGAGAGAATAATGTAAGCTATGCCATTAAGGGCAGAGCTTAAGTGGACAGTGCTTAAATGGCTAAAAATCCAAGTGTAATCCAGACAAGAAATAGATGGGGAAAGAAAAAGAATACTGAAAGAAGCAAGTAGTACAGAACCAGATACTGATTATTTATAAAGATTGAACAATACTGTTTGACCCAAGGAACAAATAGAAAATTAAAACAAAACTCCCTAAACCTAATTGGGTTATAACTGAGAAGTGTTCTAGCTTTCTGAGTTCCTCACTAGTTCTTCATGTCTACAATCCACTCATAATTGCAATCACAGTGTGGATACATTTTTACTCTGCTTCTTCTCATACATCCTCTATCACAAGACATTCTCAAAATATACCTGCTACTCTATTCATATGCACTGTTTTGGTTCTGTAACAGAAACTGTTGAACTACAGCCCATAAGCCAATCTACCTGTCTTCATAAATAAAACTGAAACACAGCCACACCTACTTGTTTCTAAATTGTCTACAGTTTCTTTTGTAATACAACAGAAAAGTCGAATATTTGCTACACAGACCATGAGGTCTGCCATCTAACAGGTTTACTAACTTGCCGTTTAAGAACAAGTTTGCTGATACATCTTACTATACTTTTTTTCTGCCATTGGACAGTAAAATTCTTTCCACGTCTTTTGCATAGTATAATAAAATCCCTGTGAGTATTTATGTGTATATCTATTTATCCCTTTCAAATTTTTTTCCTAAAGACATACAAAGGGTTACTGAGTCAATACACATATTTTTGTTCAATACAAAACCAATTTCCAACAGTGTTATACTAGTGGACATAGTTCAAATTGCCATAAATAAGGTAGTGTTTCAGTTTGTGAGATCCAATAGAATTTTGCAATACTGAATGTTATTATGTATTTTAATTTTTAACAGTTTTGTTACCATTTACATGAAAATTATATTTTTGATCATAAAAGAAATACAATACTGACAAGATTTTCAAATAAAACTTGACAAACTGATTCTAAAATTCAGATAGAAGAGAAAAAAATACAAGATTAGTTAACTAAAAAATTTAACTGGGAGATGGGTGGCAGGAACATTTTACCAAATGTCATAACATACTATAAAGCCATGTTTAACAAAACGCGGTGATATTGGCACCAAATTAAATAGATCAATTAAACACAAGACTTCTGAAAGACATAGAGCTTCATAATTTCATATGTGTATATTGAATGTAGTATTTGAGATATGTGGGAAAATTATGCATTGTCCTATGAATGGTGTTCTAATAACAGACTATTAACAAATGTTAAATTCTTACTTCACACTATACAACAAATTCTAGAGGACCAACTAGATACACATTTAAAACGCTGTAGAAAATGAACAAATTAAGAGACTATAGATGCTGGCGAGGGTGTGGAGAAACAGGCACCCTCCTACACTGTTGGTGGGAATGTAAACTGGTGCAGCCGCTCTGGAAAACAGTGTGGAGGCTCCTCAAAAAACTATCCATACAACTCCCTTATGACCCAGCAAAAGCACTGCTGGGGATCTACCCAAGGGATACAGAAGTGCTGATGCATAGGAGCACGTGTACCCCAATGTTCATAGCAGCACTTTCAACAATAGCCAAATCATGGAAAGAGCCTAAATGTCCATTAACTGATGAATGGATCAAGAAGATGTTTATATATACAATGGGATACTACATGGCAGTGAGAAAGAATGAAATCTGGCCATTTGTAGCAAAATGGATGGACCTAGAGGGAGTCGTGCTAAGCGAAATAAGTCAGGCAGAGGGAGACAGATACCATATGTTCTCACTCATAGGTCTAACAAGACAAACCTAACAGGGAACCATGGGAAGAGGAAAGGGGGGAAAAGAGTTGGGAGAAGGAGGGAGGCAAATCATGACTCTTGAATACTGAAAATAAACTGATGGCTGAAGAGGGAGGGGGCAACGGGAAGGCGGGTGATGGTCATGGAGAGGGGCACTTGTGGGGAAGAGCACTGGGTGCTATGTGGAAACCAACTTGGTAATAAACTATTAAAAAAAACAAAAGGGAAAAAAGGCTGTAGAAATAGGGACGTCTGGTGGTTCAGTCTGTTAAGCATCTGACTTCGGCTCAGGTCATGATCTCACAGCTTGTGAGTTTGAGCCCCACATTGGGCTCAATGCTTACAGCTCAGAGCCTGGAGCCTTCTTCAGATTCTGGGTCTCTCTCTCTCTCTCTCTGTCCCTCCCTTGCTCATGCTCTATCTCTGTCTGTCTGTCTCAAGAGTAAATAAACATTAATTTTTTTAATTAAAAAACTGTAGAAACATTTAAAAATAATTCTAAGGAAGATTATCTAGGATTGGCGAAGGACTAAATTAAATAACAAAACATAGAACGCAAGTATCTTAAAAACAAAAAAGACTAACAGGTTTTCCAAATTGTAAAGGAAAAGAAAACTTTTCTGGGAAAATAATCATACTCAGAGTTTTAAAAAAATAGTAACAAGGAGACGTTGTTTGGGACATGCTTATAACATACAGATGGGTAGCTAATGTATGTATATACACGCATATTGACTCAGTTCAGATAGAAACGAATCAACTTGCTAAAAGAGCATTTGCAATGGCATTAAAATGCAAGGGCCTATCTTTAGATTGAATAATTCTACCTCTAAATGCATATTCTCTAGAAATACTTACACGTGAAAAGTTATAAAGTCTTGTAATAATGAAAACTAAAAAACTAAATCAATATGCAATAATTAAATATACTTAATCTATCCATAGTATCAAACAATGTAGATTTAGATGAACCAGTGTGGAGACTCTCCAGCATATACTGTAATGCAACAAGAGGAGAATTGTTGACGTTACTCAGGATGAGGTCCTGCTCCTATAGGTATATTATAAGAGTATTCCAATTATTTCCATTCTTAGATGTACACGTATACTTACATACTCCCGTATAAGCATATATGAAGCTATTCCACATGGACTGGGGAAAGTAAATCTAATTCTTCTTTTTGATTAATTATTAAAAAGTCCTGGGGAAAAACCCCAGTCCTGGAAGTCTGGGAATTTAGAAGGAATATATAATAAGGTCTAAAGAGAGAATGTTCATTTTTCCCACGTGATACTGGCAACAAGTACACATTATCAAAAATATTCTTTCACTCCACCTTGCAGCCTTAAAATGCTTTGTCAAATAACTTAAGAATTCATGTAAGCTTCTTCTGCC
This sequence comes from Suricata suricatta, assembly GCF_006229205.1. Classification (NCBI taxonomy): domain Eukaryota; kingdom Metazoa; phylum Chordata; class Mammalia; order Carnivora; family Herpestidae; genus Suricata; species Suricata suricatta. Next base: position 113,855,093 of record NC_043705.1, read on the forward strand.
CTGTTGACCACTATATTGTAAAGCAACTAGGATAATGTCTGGTGCATAGGAAGCACACAATTTTTGCCAAATGGGTGTAGTATAAAATTACCAACATAAAAGCATGTTTGGAGACAGGGTTTATAAAACTAAACTGCAGTTTGGACACTGCATACACTTCTTCGATCCACTTGTTCAACTAATATGTATGTATATATGCAAGTATGTGTTTATTATATCCTTATTATTATATATAAGTCAATCACAGTTTTTGCTTTCAAGGAGAAGATAGATAATAATCAGGTACATCATTGAGAAAGAAAAGATGAGGTGGTTATAGTGCTTTATGGTAGGTAATGGGGGATAGATGGTGAGGATAGTGTTACCTTTGGTTGAGAAATGAGCAAAGGCTTTTCTGAGAAAATAACATAAAGCCAGTGGTGTGTTGGGAGGAGGGACAATTGCGCCCCCAAGGGGACATTTGGCAATGCCTGGAAACAGTCTTAATGCAACTTGGGGGCGAGGAGAGGCTTGCTATGGGTACCCAACAGACAGAGAGCCTAGCGATAATCCTGAATATCCTACAAAGCACAGGACCTCCTCCCCCACAACAAGACAATTACCCAGACTAAAATGTTAAATGTACAGAGACTGAGAGATCCTGCATGAAGTTAAAATCAATGTGGCAAAAATTGATCCACCTTGAGTCGTTTGCTGGAAAATCATTCCAGGCAGAGGAAAGTGTCTACAGCAGCTATCTAAAAATAAGAACTCGTGTAATGTGTTTGAGAAGTGAGAAGAACCCTTTCTTGGGAAAGTGGAAGGAGAGGTAAAGAGGAAGCAGGTGGACAGTTCATGGTAAGGGATTGGATATATTATGTAAAGTGCAAAAGACAAGGGAGAGACTAACTCTGTGGTGTGTCATGATCTGCCTCGCATTTTTCAAAGATCACTTTGGCTGCTGCTTGGAGGAAAGAAAACAGGGAGAGAGCCAAAGGGTTAAGTAAGTGATAAAAAGAAATCATTTAAAGGCAACAGAACACATTGGTCACTTATACAGAATGCTGCTAAAAGTTCATTTTGCGACACAAGCATTTTTGATTTTGTTCTTTGCATTATCCAGAGCTACCATATACTTAGTTGAGTCTAGCACTGAACACTGTGCTAAAACATGTACATACATCATGTATTAGAACCTTTGTAACAATCTGCAAGGAATGTACTACTATCTCAGTTAACAAAAGAGAAGACTAAGGTCAAAAGAATTTAAGTAATTTATCTGTCATCACCCAGATAATAAATAGTAGAGCTGATTCAAACTTCTCTTACATTTCTTCATTTCTTGTTCTTAAGCACTATGCATGATCTTCTAAGGGAGTTAAGCATAGGCGAGAGTAATGTGTTGCTTTAGCGAGGAATCCCAGACTTTTTAAATTTTTATTTATTTATTTATGTTAAGAGAGAGAGAGAGCGTGCTGGGGAGGGGCAGAGACAGGGGGAGAGGGAGAATCTCAAGCAGTCTTCACGTTGTCAGTGCAGAGCCCAATGTGGGGCTCAAACTCACAAATTGTGAGACCATGACCTACCTGACCCGAAATCGAGAGTTGGACACTTAACCGAATGAGCTACCCAAGAGCTCCTCCCAGACTTTTTAAATGGCAGTTTGGTCGCAACCAAATGACACATAATAACATGCTTTAACATTTTCATTCTTCAGTCAATCATGCAGGCAATGAAAAAAATCTGCATTTCATGATTATCATTGGATTTTCAAGGTTCCCAGAAGTTATCTTTAATTCTATATCTTCAGTAGTATAGGTGTTGCTTTCAAGTAGCTACGACTTTTATTTATTTATTTTTTAAATATTTATTTATTTTTGAGAGAGAGAGAGAGCATGAGCAGGGTTGGAGCAGAGAGAGAGAGGGAGACACAGAGTCCGAAGCAGGCTCCAGGCTGTCAGCACAAAGCCCTACGTGGGGCTCGAACTCACGGACTGTGAGATCATGACCTGAGCTGAAGTCAGACGCTCAACCGACTGAGCCACCCAGGTGCCCCTGATACATACATCTTCGACCATTTGATCTTCCCTGGTGTCCCGCTCCACTCCTGTTGTTTTCTGGGCTCTCATGCTACCTTGTATCCTCATCCTGGGTTCTCACGCATCATCGTTGTCTTTTTCCTCCCCACCCCCAACTCAGTGAGATGCCCTCACAGCCAGCCACGCATTCAAGCAGGTACAGCTTGTTGGAACAGCCTGCCTTTGTGAGTACAAAACAGAGCTGGATCCTGGCTATGCCTTATTCCCCATTTTGAATAACTACAAGAAGCAGAGAACAGGAAAAGGGGATTTGAGGAAGCCCACCCATTGCTGTACAAAGAAATGTGTTTTTCCTCCTTGTTAAATGGGGGATCAATATCTTCTGACCATCTTTTACCTCCAGATAAGTTACCAACTATTCCTGGGTAACGCTGGCTCTCCCTGCCCCAATTGTACCCTCCCCTCCCCTTTTTTAGAGTGACTTTTCATGACTCTTATTCATGAGTTTTATTCTTACATTCATGAGCCGTATTCCCAGGGTCTCTGGAAGTGGCCAGCGTTCATGCATTTGTTGAGATTCTATTTCATCATGTCTATATAAACATCTAATACGTAAACAGGAATCCTAGGGCCCTCCTGATGTTAAAAATTGCTAGCCAGATGTATGAAAATTAGAACTTCTCTATATCTTACTAGTAATAACCACTAAAAATGCCATGCTAAAATGGTAGTCATTAAAATATAGAATATGATTGATCAATAAAATTAAACCATACTCCAACACTATCCATTTCTAGAGCTATTGATCCTTATGATAAGTATTTTCATTGTCTTTCAAGAAAGTGGTAGGATATAGGTGACTGTAAATATTCTAGACAAATTTCCAAACACAGTGAAAACTGTTTATGAAGTTGCCACATCATTTAAACTTACATAAGATTTAGAGACAGGCTCTAAAACTTGCATGTTCTGTTTCTTCTTTTTGTTTTTGTTTTGTTTTGTTCTGTTTTCAAACATTTACCTAAAATATACCACAGAACTGTTGTGATAATTAAGAGATAATATAGTTGAAAGTGTTCTAAAAAGTACAAAACTAAAAATCAGTTTATTCTTAAAAAGAAATGGAAAATAGCTTCAAATTTTCAGATGACCTAATTGCAGTCATAGTAGAGTCATAGTAAAGTGACTGTAGTTGTAGATGCTATGCATTTAACATTTTAGGCAATCACCATCTAGTCTGAAAAAACAAAAGATACCTCTTTCTACCAATAAGCATCCTCACTTAGCAGAGATCAAGTTCTACTGCAACCAGTTTGGCACCAGTGGTAATCTTTGTGTTTGATGGTGGCATTCTATTGTAAAGATCAAAGTTTTCCAGGGATGAAAGAGAAAAAAAATCAGACATTGATTTACCTGACACTGAGGCATGTATACATAAGCTATGTTCCCAGTCTCTAATAAAAAGGCTGACGCTTTGTTCTCAAAAGCATTCATAACAAGATTCCTCTTTTCTCCACTGCTGAACTGGACAGAGGATTGCAGAGGAAAATAAGAGATTAAAGGCCTTTATTTCTATATTGTTAAATTATAGGAACTTGAGAATATTGTTTGGTTGTCATCTAATTGAGAAATTCATTCAATGGAAGTGGTATCCAAATTCACCTTGACACCTGATTTGTCATGGAAGATAAAAATCTAACATTGTTTGGGTCAGTTTTTAAGAACCTGGCTAAAAAGGATTTCTGTCATATCTTTTTTGATTCTTCCTTGCTTACCAAATTATACTTCACTATAGTTAGGTAAGCAATGATGACATACGAAAGGTCTTCCCTAACAAACCTGATTATCTAGTTTTTCCCAAAGGAATTCCTTTGATGCTGCATCATGTAGAGGGTGGCTAGCAAAGGTTAAATGCATGAAGAAAATTAACGTTTCGGCAACTGGAAAAGACAATTCAATGCAACATTTTGTACAATGATCACTAAACCTAGAAAAGCAATGGAATAATTAATAATTTTGTAACTCTTGCTGGCAATTTTTAAGTGAAATTTCCTATGTCTTTATCTAATGCTGACAGCAAAAACCAGCTTAGCTCTTCTGTCTTCATTAATCAAACAGTTAAATTCAATAGATGCAGACTGGGACTTATGATACGACATCGGAATATGCAACTATCGCTCTTTGCCAGCTAGCCATACAATATGGACCAATGGATTTGGAAAAGGCCACTTCAAAGCTGCAATTGATAAATGAACACTTCTCAGTGCCAGCTTCATAATGACATCATAAAACGATTGTGGCTTATCCCAGTTTAGAGCTCTCTGGCTTAATGAATTTAGGTGTGGCTAAAAGAGTACTTTCAATAAAAGCACTTGCCAATTTATGATACTCAATTTACTGTGCCAGTTTTAAAACATTTAAAAAATTTTTAATGTTTTTTTTAAATTTATTTTTGAGAGACAAAGAGAGCGCAAGCAGGGGAGGATCAGACACAGAATCTGAAGCAGGCTCCTGGCTCTGAGCTGTCAGCACAGAGCCCAATGTGGGGCGTGAACCCACAAACTGTGAGATCATGACCTGAGCTGAAGCAACACTAAATCGACCGAGCCACCCAGGCACCCCAGTTTTAAAACACTTTAGTGCACAGTATATAACAGTCATCTCTGAGGTAACCTGAGCAGTGGAGGAAGATACCTAGACTCCGAATCACAAGGTCATGAGCCCAGAAAAGGAAATGGTGGCATTCACTCCTTCTGTTCAATTTAGTTTCCATATAGTTTTAGTTGCTTATTTTCCCTCAGTATGCTGTGACTGAGGATTTCTCTTTTTTAATATTTAGCTCCATATACAAACAATACCTTCCCCTCCACCCCAACTGGGTCAACCTTTGTTTTTACATTTCCATCCATGACTCCTTCATCTCCTTTCTACTTTTATTTCCTGGAGAACGGATATGGAATGTTCTGCTGAAATCAGAAGCCCTGGGCTAAACTGCAGTCTGGGTCCAGCCCCTCTCTGAGCACCATTTTTTATACTTGGGTTTTATATGAGATCCTTGTGAGGATGAAGGGAGTTGGCATAAGTAGGTACCTCGGGCAGAATATAGAAGGTCTCACTCCTCACTCTGACTATAGAACTTAAATATCATTTAATCTTTACCTGCCAAAAGGTAGTTGCTTCTTACATGAAATATCCTACATTAGCAGGTGGACGGTATGCTCAGAGACGACCTGTATTGTACACACATTCAGTATCCTTCACCTGTCTAACAAAGCATTTTGTATACAGGAGATAAATAAGTGATTACACAGATGAATAGATGAATGAATAAACGTTCTTGCTCCTGACCCTCGTCCTAACAGTGGCTGCAAAGCGGAAGACATTCTGCACATCTGCTGGTGCATCCGTTTTAGGAAAAGTACTGCACAGAGGAATGTGTTTAGGATCTACGTGACCAAGATAGAGATGCTTCCTAAGGGGCACACAGGGCGCATGAATCCCTGGGACACTCTGGGGTATTTTGAACCAAATACTAAGTGTCTATTTTAATTCCCTTTTCACACTGTATTCTCAACTGATTTGCTGCTGATCCCATGTAGAACCATTAGCAAAAACAATCCCCTGCACAATAAGCACATCTAAGTTTTCCTGGGCCTGAAAAGTCTCCTTTGAGATACCTTACAAATAGAGGACATTTTTAAAAATTCACCATTTCAAATTTGTAATGCAAATTCACATTTATTTCAGTTTTCTTTCCTCTTCATTTTACCAAAGACAAATAGCCAGGTTATTAATAGAGCAAAGAAACAATGGCAAGAATTGCTTTTCTCCCTGACAACATAAACTTCAGATTTATGTGCCTGCTGTGTCTCATCTACTGCATGCCTTATACCAGGTATCCTTTCTGTTGCCATTCAGGATGTTCCCAAGCCACCCTCTGAAGCCGTGTTTGGTCAAGTTGGCATTGAGGATTTTTCTGTTGGTATCCTGCTCAATGTCTCATGCCAAAAAAATTAAAAAACAAAAAAAAATAATAAAACCATTAGCAGCAACAAACATAACACATAATAATAATGCCATACCTTCCCAACGCCAACAGAGAGGATTTTTGGATTATCCACTATTCAGGATAATCTTCGCTCCTGATCTCCCCTATTATTAGCGTGCATAATTGAGAATTCCCTGCATGTAACCTGACTTCCTTGCAAGAGAGCCATAAAAATCTCTGGCCCTTCGAGCAATTTCAATGAATGAAATTAATTAAGAAGAAGAATTTGAGGTCCTGGGATGGGAATCATGGTAAAGCACTTTTAAATTATAGTGTCATGACTGGATATTGGAGTAAATTCTTTGATCTCCTTTCTCGTTAACAAGATGATATGATATTTTAAAGGCAATCATTCTATTTTGAAGGTCTGCTGACATCACCAACCATCAGTGCACAGTATGGAAATAAGATACCCACTTCTCTCTGCTTCCTCTTACTGATTTCATGCAATGACCTTGCAGTTATTAAATATAGGCCAACTTGCACTCTCAGACCTCAGGCAACCTCTTTTTTAAGTGATTGCTTACTCCCCAACATTTCTACTAAAATTTGATGCTTAAAGATCACTTAATGGAGGTAACCAATTTACCCCTGTCCCTTGGGTGGTCCCCCAGGGCAGTTTTTGCTGTTTCAATACAATTACAAAATGCTTCCAGGCTCTGTGAACTTGGTTATACAAGAAGGTTATGGCAACAAAGACTGTTTTCTTTGGAAAATTGTTACAAAGTGCTGACCTTCCTAAAGTCTATAGCATTCTGCAAAGCCTGAAAGCCCAGATGCTTAACACTGTGAGAGACAGAGCCAAATTCTAGAACCAGGGGCGCACTGAACCAAGACAAGAAAGAAGAGAACTTTCTTTCAGGAACACTTATTTCATGTCCTGTAGCCTGGATTCAAACAAAATTCCTTTGTTGACTCTCAAGTATGTTTAGGAGAATCTGACCTAGGAATGGCTTTGAGTCTCGTACATGGATCAGAGAGTTGTAGCAAAGCCAGGATGGTTTTGAAGGACTGTAGTGAAAAGCAGGATCTCATTTAATGACTTGGTTGCCTTTCTGTTAAACATCAAGTGCTTGATTCAAATAACTAAGTATACAATCCAGGCAAGACAACAAATAAATAAGATAAAAGCACTGGTCGTGGTCTCCGGTTTTGTATATATTCATTACAGGGCATCCACATGGAAGTCACATGTTATTTACTGAAAAATGCATATTTCCTAACTTTGCAGACCTATGTGAGGAAATGTGTTCCCTGGGGATGGGGAGGGGCTGAGGGGGGCGAGGCAGTCGGTGAGAACCTCTGGGGCAGCAACAGTCTCCCCATCTCCCTCCACCCCCTTCTCAAAGGCCAAACACTGTGGAATGCACTGAACACTGTTCAGATCCACAGGGCTCTTCCATTTCTATTCAGCTGATTTAGTGCCATATAAAAAGGACATAAATGAGGAAGACCATAGGCCTTTCCTTGAGACCGGAGGGTTTCAGAAAGCACCTTTTCAGAAACAAGTGGCCTGGGTAATGCTGCAAGCCCTAAGGCTAGAAAGTTAATACTTACAGCATAATGATTTTGTTATACATCAATTTTGCTAGAACTTTAAAATGGATTTACAGTAATTTAACAAGTGGTTAAGCTGTAATCATAGGACTAGAACTGACTTCAGTTAATGTTCTGCCATTGACTTGACGATTGATTGCCTTATTAATAGGCATTTAGATTAATTTCTTTCTTGCGTATTTTCTTACATTTTATCGTGTAGAATGTGAATTGCGTCATTCTCCCCTGATCATTTTTCTTGTATGAAGTGTTTGTGGGACGAATCCGTAGGGCAGGGTTACTGAAGCAAAGCGCATGACTACTTCCATAGTTCATGGATATATTTAGATAATCTAGGGTTAAAGAATAATAGAAGGAGTAGCAATCTTTTCCAGGCTTCCCCTTCCTCCTGAGTGTAACTCCTACTGAAAAACAAAACGAATGCTGCTAAGAGAGCACCATCATTTTCATAGCTCTGGTGATATCCATCTAACCTGTAAGAGAGGACAAGCTGTCAAGGTACTTAGAGAACTGCAAAATAGATTGCTAAAACTGTCTATTCAACTAGTAGGCTTGTGAAAAGATCACAAGAGAATGGAAACCAATAAATATCATCCTTGTCAAAAAAC
>NC_043705.1:113863423-113864774 GCF_006229205.1 Suricata suricatta
CACATAATGGTGATGTATGTTATTATGTGAAATATATATTATTATGTGTATTCTTTATTAGTATTATTGTATAATTAGTATTATTGTGTACCCTAGATCCTAGGTCTAGGATCTGCTGGCACGTCACATAACATAGGGTCCTTTGCACCCCCGCTCCAGGCTGAGATGGGCTGCTGGTGTTCTTTAAGAGCCAAGCATGAAGGCAGCCCCTGCTGGGACAAGCCAGTTTTGTGGCAGACGGAAAGAGTAAGAGAGCTGACGGGACCAGGCAAGGCCTCTTGAACATCTGCTCAGACACGACACAGGTCCCACATCTGCGGGCAAGATGGCCAGTGGTGTCATGGTAGGCACTCAGTCAGGTGATAACAGGAGATATAAACTTTCTACAGCAAGCACAATTAAATATTTGGAAACACAAAGGTAATCAAGCACCCTTTGTTTATTTAATTCAACAGATACATTTTGAATGCATCCTATGTAGCGGGCACCACACTGAGATTCAGGGATTTAACTCTGATTCGAAGAGAGGGGTAGCTCCTACTCCAGGGGCCTTAATTCTAGAGTGGTAAGTATATACGAAATCAATAAATTTTGTAAATAGCTGTATACTTATAACCATAATCCATGCTAAAATGCAACAAAGAACATTAGAGAGGGTATGGTTTTTGTGTTAAAACATTTGAAAAACCGTCCACTGGGAGAGTTGAGAGACTGGGTCTATATGCTCTAAAAGACTAAAACAAGCACAAAGAGAGATGGAACGTCCTGGGAAACAAAATTGGCTCAGCTTAAGGAGGCACTGAGGAACAATTCTAAAGGTAGACTGGATGCTTAAGAGGTAGTGAGTTTCCTATTACTTTAAATGGTCAGTGTCTTCTTGGTGATGCCATATAGAAACTCTTGCTGGGGGCAAACAACTGAAATAGGTGTTTTACAAATCTTTTAGTACCTTAAGGTTATATACAAATGAGCAACCTTTAGGTAAATAAAGTAATTTCTAATGGAGTTCTCCAAAATCAAAACAGTAAAATCATACAATGCCTTGGAGTTTGGAGGTTAAAATGAAGCTATCTGATTCCCTTGTATCAAAAACTATATGGAGGAAAACTATTGGATTTCATTTTCAAATGAATATTGAATTTAATATTTTTTTATTATCAGAGCCTTCTAGTCATTTTGGTACTTTTCTATCAAGTAAGGAGATGTAAAATAGAATAGAAAACATGAATAGTGTTTTTGAATAAGACATGTTTATAATTTGATGTTTTCAATGATGTCCACTAAACCTGCCAAGTAAAACTCTTCTGAATTTTTTTTCATGATGAATGAGGACCCCAAGAATCTGATGGGT
>NC_043705.1:113864874-113869451 GCF_006229205.1 Suricata suricatta
CCATTTGATATTATAATGATTCTATGTAGAAAGCACAATTAAATTCTCTATTTTTATAGATATGAATGCTAAGACATACACAATTTAAATAGTTAGCTGACATTTACAGTGTTAGGAAATGGCAGACCTGGATATAGCATGGTAAAAAGCATTTGGAGTTCCAGAGGAAAAAATCAAGTTTTAATTTTTTGTGCCTTTCCTTGATGCTTATGACATAACAGGAAAGTTGTAGAAACTCTCTCATATAGAGCACGTGACTCAGAGAGAGCTTTCTACCTCATTATACTAATGAGACACGGTCAAGTATTTTAATCCCTTGCTATTATGTAAGTGTTTACTGGTACAGTCTCAATTTAAGATTTTAATAAATGATATCATATATAAATTAAAATCCAGAAAACACTGTCAAGCATTTTTCATTAAATAAAGAGTATATTTCTATTGCTTCCAAGCAACCAAATTCATCTACCCCATTAAAAGAGAAAGCTAGGAAATTGAACCAAAATCTCCTCCAAGCTTATATTCACTCGTCTCCTCTGTCACTAGAACACAAGCTGCTATCAGACACCAATCATTATCTGAATGATTTGACTTCAGGACTTGATTTTGGACTTGCACAGACATGGAATCAAACCTACGGTGGCTATACATTAGCTGTGTGATCTACACAAATTATTCATTTCTCTGACTCCCAATTTATTAACTATAACATATGAATAAGACCATTCATTCTCATGGATTATTAGGAATTTGAAATAAAAAATAGCATTAAGTAATAAAAACACATTTAAAAATTTTTAATGTTTATTTTTGAGAGAGAGAGAGAGAGTGCGAGCAGGTGAGGGGCAGAGAGAGAGAAAGAGGGAGAGACAGAATCCAAAGCTGGCTCCAGGCTCTGAGCTGTCAGCACAGAATCCGATGTGGAGCTAGAACCCACAAATTGCAAGATCAAGAACTGAGCAGAAGTCAGAAGCTTAACAGACTGAGAGCCACCGGGTTTCCCACAAATAAATCTGTAACCTGGTGCTTGCCAATGTCATTATTCAAGAAGGTCATGCTTAAGGTGTCAATATGACATTCTAATTACCCTTTTTTTCTTTTTTTAATTTATTTTTTTAATGTTTTATTTATTTTTGATACAGAGAGAGACAGAGCATGAGGGGGGAGGGGCAGAGAGAGAAGGAGACACAGAATCTGAAGCAGGCTCCGGGCTCTGAGCTAGCTGTCAGCACAGAGCCTGAAGCGGGGCTCGAACCCACGAACGTGAGATCTGACCTGAGCTGAAGTGGGAGGCTTAACCGACTGAGCCACCCAGGCGCCCCTGCCCTTTTTTTCTGACCAAAATTAGATCTCCTTAAAATGGTGTATAAACCTTCCTAAAACAGAAGTTGAGAAGCCATAACCATCAAGTTGCTTGGTGGATAGTGCTGACAATAGAGAATCCATTGTTTTTTACCTGGAAAGTCAGTTCACTCAGTCCCTTTATAAAAGCATTAGAAAATAAGTGGCAGGAAGTAGCAGGACAACATATTATTCTAAATATGATATCGATATCTAAAAACAGATACAATATCTAGAATTAACTTACAATATTTGGCTCTCAGTTCAGTCGGAGGCTTGAAATTTAAAGCCTAACAAATTTCATAGGAGTTTGCGTTTACTTAGTGAACAATGGGCTTTTCCTCTAAGGTGGAAAACAAATGTTCAGACAAATCCCACATGGATTCTAGGACTGATACCATGTCACACAGAATATATATATGGAAATAGTGTTCGCTAGTTAAATTTATGGGAATTCAAAAAGAACTCTGCCAAATGCAAAATACTGAGTAATACTCAAATACTCAAAATACTAAGTGCAGTTCATCCTCTTGCCCCTAAATTTTGAAAGAGCAGTCTACAACAGGATTGAATTTAAGAATCACTTGGAGAATTTTTGAACCTCCCAAGAACCAGACCACACCCAAGCCCACTCAGATTAGGCATCAGTGAGTTTTAAAGTTCCCAGATGATTCCAATGTGTATCCAAGGCTGAGAATCTCTGTTTTAAGGCAATTTTATCCTTGTTTTTACCTCCAACCTGTTTTATGATAAGCACATGAGGATAAAATTTGTGGGAAACTAAGGTAAAGCACTTTTCAAGAGGAAAGGTCTCCAACGAAATATTTTAGAATCAGCTCTTTCAAAAAAGCGTATGTAAAATTCTAAAGACATTAATTTTTTTCAAGAAATAATTGGTGGATAGTAAGGTGGTTTCAACACAGATTTCACGTGATGTCAGCATCACCCCATGTCACCACTTTCAAAGATGACGGAATCATCTGCTTCCATTTTTCCACTGATAAAAACCTCATGTCAGAAGTGGAGCCTGATGCCTTGAGCCTCATTTAGCCATAAACATGCAAAATGACAGGCAATTCTGATGGATGCTTAAGAAAAGCCAAACCACTATGTACAGCTCTTTGGCCTCAATGCAAATAAACAAGGATTCATTTGTGCCCAGTTGGTATCTGATGGGCCCGTTTTGGAATGCTCTCAAAATGTGTGCAGCACCAGGAAACGAAGCTGCTGCCAGTTAGCTCCGTCAGTTGGAGCGCAGTAACTAATGAGGTCAAGGTTGTGGGTTTGGCCAGTTTGAATTCCTCTGTTCCATGGCCACAGACTTTACCACTAGCCTCAGCCAGCTGTCCACAAGATATGTGCCCTTGGCCACAAAGCAGAGTGGGTGAGAAGGTGCAGACAAACCAATTCAAATCTATCACCACAACTAAAACACAGCTCAGAGCACATGGCCCGCTGACTATAGATGTATTGCATCATCTTCACGCATGATGCACAGCAAACGCACTCCAACCAGTTGTGATTTTGTTGGCAGCCATGTCAGTACTGCCTGTGGGTGGTTTATTTTCTGTATGCCCTGTATATATGCTTTTCGAATACGATTATGAGCAGTAGTTATAATTATGTTGTAAATCTCACCGAAAACACATTTTACAAGAACAGAGGAGTGACAGACATTTCACCTGACTTAATCTTTTCCCTTCTCCCTTTGGTTTGGCTTCAGAAGTGAAATGGTGCCAACACCACATTCTACACATGACTCTTGACCTACCAACCACCACTAAGCTCAGGAATTTCATGTCCTTAGAGCATGATTTGGCTTTTTGCCACCTTCCTTTGCCTTTTTAGGGGACTTTCTTCACTTTGACACTTTAGCCCTCTGTCAAGTTTAATCATCTTCTGGACCAATTCAACGTTTATATGATGAAAGGAAATCTCACAAGGCAAATTACATATTGGTAAGTAATTTGCTAGTACTCAGGGTACTTACTTATATTGGTTTACTGTTACTTCTATAAAGGCCACTTTAAAGGAACATTTTCGTATCATACAAACTGCATGGTCAGTGCTCCATGCACAGAATATAGTCTGACTTATGCCCAAAGAAGGGAAGAATAAACAGGTAATTTTTATAGAGATATAAATAGCTATGTAAATATTATAATCCATACTGGCTTTTAGGAAGTTCAGTAAATATTCAGGCACACACACATATCTACTTCTAATATAATTTAAAAATAAGATCTATCTATAGTGACTTGGATAATACTTTTTAAAAAATTATTTTATTTATTTTTTGAGAGAGAGAGAGAGAGAGAGAGAGAGAGCGAGCAGGGAAGGGTCAGAGAGAGAGGGAGACACAGAATCTGGAGGCAGGCTCCAGGCTCTGAGCTAGCTGTCAGCACAGGGTCTGATGCAGGGCTTGAACCTACTAACTGCGAGATCATGACCTGAGCCAAAGCCAGACACTCAACCAAATGAACCACCCAGGTGCCCCTGGAAAATACTCTTAAAAATGAGTGAAAAACCTATGCTTTATGTTTTTTGTTAATGTGTATATTGGTCTAACTTTGCAAATTTGCACAACAAAACACATATCACAAAAAAGTAGGTTGAATTATTATTACTCATAATTCTAAATTAAGAGATAATGACCTCATTATGAACATTAACTATAAAAAGAATTGGGTCTTATTTCTTCTGCCATCTTCTAGAATTGCATTTGTAACAGATGAGGAAATCCAATTAGGCAGCCTATTTGTTATTCTTATTCTCCAAAGTTGCATTTCTACTGAACTTTGTAGTTTGGTTTTAATGGAAGAAATGTTAGCAATATTAAATTTAAAAATGAGAATATGGGGTGACTATCAAGCTTGTGGATGGTTATATAACTTTAAAATAGCTTGCGTATAAAACAGTTCAAGGCTAGTAAAAGTTTTAAGTCATGGCAAACAGAAGATGAGCTTATCAAAAATGTACTACCCACGATTCAACTTGTAATCTCTTAGAGACCCACTTTCATTATTTAATATGTGAACAAAATGTTACTGAGCAGCTAGTAAACACAATAATTCTGCCATTAGCAGGAAATACAAGTTGATTACCAAAAGGTCTCTTCCCTCCAATTTAATATCCAAACAATATCCAATTTAAAACAGCATGCAATTCACGGTGAGTTCTACAGTACAGGCATATACGGGGGACAGTGGTGCCCCCAGGAGGACTACTGTTCTTTC
>NC_043705.1:113869551-113870896 GCF_006229205.1 Suricata suricatta
CACATAATGGTGATGTATGTTATTATGTGAAATATATATTATTATGTGTATTCTTTATTAGTATTATTGTATAATTAGTATTATTGTGTACCCTAGATCCTAGGTCTAGGATCTGCTGGCACGTCACATAACATAGGGTCCTTTGCACCCCTGCTCCAGGCTGAGATGGGCTGCTGGTGTTCTTTAAGAGCCAAGCACGAAGGCAGCCCCTGCTAGGACAAGCCAGTTTTGTGGCAGACGGAAAGAGTAAGAGAGCTGATGGGACCAGGCAAGGCCTCTTGAACATCTGCTCAGACACGACACAGGTCCCACATCTGCGGGCAAGATGGCCAGTGGTGTCATGGTAGGCACTCAGTCAGGTGATAACAGGCGATATAAACTTTCTACAGCAAGCACAATTAAATATTTGGAAACACAAAGGTAATCAAGCACCCTTTGTTTATTTAATTCAACAGATACATTTTGAATGCATCCTATGTAGTGGGCACCACACTGAGATTCAGGGATTTAACTCTGATTCGAAGAGAGGGGTAGCTCCTACTCCAGGGGCCTTAATTCTAGAGTGGTAAGTATATACGAAATCAATAAATTTTGTAAATAGCTGTATACTTATAACCATAATCCATGCTAAAATGCAGCAAAGAACATTAGAGAGGGTATGGTTTTTGTGTTAAAACATTTGAAAAACCGTCCACTGGGAGAGTTGAGAGACTGGGTCTATATGCTCTAAAAGACTAAAACAAGCACAAAGAGAGATGGAACGTCCTGGGAAACAAAATTGGCTCAGCTGAAGGAGGCACTGAGGAACAATTCTAAAGGTAGACTGGATGCTTAAGAGGTAGTGAGTTTCCTATTACTTTAAATGGTCAGTGTCTTCTTGGTCATGCCATATAGAAACTCTTGCTGGGGGCAAACAACTGAAATAGGTGTTTTACAAATCTTTTAGTACCTTAAGGTTATATACAAATGAGCAACCTTTAGGTAAATAAAGTAATTTCTAATGGAGTTCTCCAAAATCAAAACAGTAAAATCATACAACGCCTTGGAGTTTGGAGGTTAAAATGAAGCTATCTGATTCCCTTGTATCAAAAACTATATGGAGGAAAACTATTGGATTTCATTTTCAAATGAATATTGAATTTAATATTTTTCTATTATCAGAGCCTTCTAGTCATTTTGGTACTTTTCTATCAAGTAAGGAGATGTAAAATAGAATAGAAAACATGAATAGTGTTTTTGAATAAGACATGTTTATAATTTGATGTTTTCAATGATGTCCACTAAACCTGCCAAGTAAAACTCTTCTGAATTTTTTTTCATGATGAATGAGGACCCCAAGAATCTG
>NC_043705.1:113870996-113872769 GCF_006229205.1 Suricata suricatta
ATTCCACTTCTTAAATCTTCTGTGTTCCTGGGGGGATATCTACAATAGCCTCCAAGTTTTCTGCTTCAGGTCTGTCCTCGATTCCCATGTCTTCTCTTCACTGCATTCAGAGTCATCTTTCCAAAATACCAACTTCATCATGTCACTCATCAACTTACAATCCTTCCTATGTCTTTGCAGGTGAAATTTGAACTACTTTCTATACTTTTGCCCCTGACATCTTCTCCAGCTTTGCCTCTTTATTACTCTTCCATTAAACATCTTTTCTCTGGCAAGGGAGAATCTTACATTTCTCTAAATGTACCAGTCTCTTACATTCTAACCCTCTTTGTCTGCCTGTCTCTCCTACACACACACACACACACACACACACACACACACACACACACTACACATTTCTGCACCTGCTGTTTCCAAGTATAGTATTCTTCCCACACCCTTCTAAATGTGATGAACTCTTCTTTGCCCTTCATCACATAGGTCAATCTTCGGGGAAGCCTCTCTTTTTGGCTTCTCTCATTTTCTTTCTGAATCAACTGGGTGAAGTTCCCTTTGCTGTTCATACATGACTGTAATTATTTCCTTTTCTAATTCTTCTGCCAGACTGCAAGCAATTTAAATGCACCACTGGTCTAAATATTTACAGCAATAAACATTGCACTGAGCACATAGCAATAACTTAATAAACATTTCTTGAAATGAAGTCAAAGACAACCCCTTGGTCGCTGTATCTTTCTCATATGAATTCTTCTCCTTCCAAGCCTCTTCCTCGGCTCACCTGCTGCACCCCACCCCCACTTATCTTCTTCAGGGCCACCACATATTCCTCCTAAAGAACCTTCTCTGCTGCAAGCCTCTTTCATGTTCCTTTGTCTACGATGGTGCTTCTCACATGGGGATGGTTTTGCCCCCATACTTGGAAAGATCAGGAGACATCTCTGATTGTCACAACTGAGAATGGGGAACGCTCCTGGCATCTAGAGGACAGATCGGGGAAGCCGGTACACATCCTACCATGCAGAGGACATCCCCCCACAATAAAGACTTGTCAGGTTCAGGGGCCCCTGGGTGGCTCAGTGGGTTAAGTGCCAACTTCCGCTCAGGTCACCATCTCGTGGTTTGTGAATTTGAGCCCTGCGTTGGGCTCGTTGCTGTCAGCACAGAGTCTGCTTGGGATCCTCTGTAGCCCTGTCTCTCTGCCCCTCCTCTGCTTGTGCTCTCTCTCTTTCTCAAAAATAAAATAAACATTAAGTTTTTTTTGTAAAAAAAGAATTATCAGGTTCAAAATGTAAACAGCGCCAAGGCTGAGAAACACCCCCCTAAAGTAGATGAATAAACATGCCCCCCGCCAATCTGCCTGTCTATAAAGCATGCCCTCAGGAAACACGGGAAATATGGCTACTGACTACAGCTGGTCCGAGCTCCATCTGCTAGGCTGTGAGGAACAGAGCTGACGCACTGGCCTCAGACTTCAGCAGAAGCTCGTGTGATCTAGAAGGTGGTGTCCCAAACAGGCGGTGACAGTGCACAGGACAGAAAGGCCAGATTTCACATAAACGAAGTGAAACGAAAACTGCTGGTCTTGACTCTAGCCACAGACCAACGAGACTTCCTATAGCAATGTCTCTGAACACAGACATTAAGGAGTTTTAAATGTTTGTTACAGATGAGATAATATCTCTGTGGCAGGAAGGAACAAATGAGTCTCCATGACTGTCTCACCAGGGAGTAACTCAGGCGCTGTAGAAAAGGATGCTGTCATCTCAGGAAATC
>NC_043705.1:113872869-113874646 GCF_006229205.1 Suricata suricatta
ATTCCACTTCTTAAATCTTCTGTGTTCCTGGGGGGATATCTACAATAGCCTCCAAGTTTTCTGCTTCAGGTCTGTCCTCGATTCCCATGTCTTCTCTTCACTGCATCCAGAGTCATCTTTCCAAAATACCAACTTCATCATGTCACTCATCAACTTACAATCCTTCCTATGTCTTTGCAGGTGAAATTTGAACTACTTTCTATACTTTTGCCCCTGACATCTTCTCCAGCTTTGCCTCTTTATTACTCTTCCATTAAACATCTTTTCTCTGGCAAGGGAGAATCTTACATTTCTCTAAATGTACCAGTCTCTTACATTCTAACCCTCTCTGTCTGCCTGTCTCTCCTACACACACACACACACACACACACACACACACACACACACACTTTACACATTTCTGCACCTGCTGTTTCCAAGTATAGTATTCTTCCCACACCCTTCTAAATGTGATGAACTCTTCTTTGCCCTTCATCACATAGGTCAATCTTCGGGGAAGCCTCTCTTTTTGGCTTCTCTCATTTTCTTTCTGAATCAACTGGGTGAAGTTCCCTTTGCTGTTCATACATGACTGTAATTATTTCCTTTTCTAATTCTTCTGCCAGACTGCAAGCAATTTAAATGCACCACTGGTCTAAATATTTACAGCAATAAACATTGCACTGAGCACATAGCAATAACTTAATAAACATTTCTTGAAATGAAGTCAAAGACAACCCCTTGGTCGCTGTATCTTTCTCATATGAATTCTTCTCCTTCCAAGCCTCTTCCTCGGCTCACCTGCTGCACCCCACCCCCACTTATCTTCTTCAGGGCCACTACATATTCCTCCTAAAGAACCTTCTCTGCTGCAAGCTTCTTTCATGTTCCTTTGTCTACGATGGTGCTTCTCACATGGGGATGGTTTTGCCCCTATACTTGGAAAGATCAGGAGACATCTCTGATTGTCACAACTGAGAATGGGGAACGCTCCTGGCATCTAGAGGACAGATCGGGGAAGCCGGTACACATCCTACCATGCAGAGGACATCCCCCCACAATAAAGACTTGTCAGGTTCAGGGGCCCCTGGGTGGCTCAGTGGGTTAAGTGCCAACTTCCGCTCAGGTCACCATCTCGTGGTTTGTGAATTTGAGCCCTGCGTTGGGCTCGTTGCTGTCAGCACAGAGTCTGCTTGGGATCCTCTGTAGCCCTGTCTCTCTGCCCCTCCTCTGCTTGTGCTCTCTCTCTTTCTCAAAAATAAAATAAACATTAAATTTTTTTTTTTAAAAAAAAGAATTATCAGGTTCAAAATGTAAACAGCGCCAAGGCTGAGAAACACCCCCCTAAAGTAGATGAATAAACATGCCCCCTGCCAATCTGCCTGTCTATAAAGCATGCCCTCAGGAAACACGGGAAATATGGCTACTGACTATAGCTGGTCCGAGCTCCATCTGCTAGGCTGTGAGGAACAGAGCTGACGCACTGGCCTCAGACTTCAGCAGAAGTTCGTGTGATCTAGAAGGCGGTGTCCCAAACAGGCGGTGACAGTGCACAGGACAGAAAGGCCAGATTTCACATAAACGAAGTGAAACGAAAATTGCTGGTCTTGACTCTAGCCACAGACCAACGAGACTTCCTATAGCAATGTCTCTGAACACAGACATTAAGGAGTTTTAAATGTTTGTTACAGATGAGATAATATCTCTGTGGCAGGAAGGAACAAATGAGTCTCCATGACTGTCTCACCAGGGAGTAACTCAGGCGCTGTAGAAAAGGATGCTGTCATCTCAGGAAATC
>NC_043705.1:113874746-113881701 GCF_006229205.1 Suricata suricatta
TGCTGGTCTTGACTCTAGCCACAGACCAACGAGACTTCCTATAGCAATGTCTCTGAACACAGACATTAAGGAGTTTTAAATGTTTGTTACAGATGAGATAATATCTCTGTGGCAGGAAGGAACAAATGAGTCTCCATGACTGTCTCACCAGGGAGTAACTCAGGCGCTGTAGAAAAGGATGCTGTCATCTCAGGAAATCAGAACTGATCAGCTGCTATCTCTATGATTCAAATTTTACTGTAGAATTTGGAACCCAAAGGACTTATTGAGCTGGCTCTGTTTTCCACCCCTGTTTTTGCTGAAATGATTTTAAAGTAAAGAGAAGTAACTAGGGACCAAAATATATTCAATTTTATTTTTTAAATTAACCTTAGCCAACATGAATTTAGTAGGAAATTGGGCTACAAATTTACATGTTAAGTTGCCAAGTATTAAATCTGTCCTGGTTTCTTATTAAAATTTTTTTTTATGTTTATTTATTTTCAGAAAGACAAAGACAGAGTGAGCAGGGGAGGGGCAGAGAGAGAGGGAGAAAGAGAATGAATCCCAGGCTCCATGCTGCCAGCACAGAGCCTGATATGTGGCTTGAACTCATGAACTCACGAATAACTCTGAGATCATGACTTGAGCCTAAATCGAGTCCGTCCGATAGTTAACCCACTGAGCCCCTCAGGCGCCCCCTGGCTTCTCATTGAAGAAACACAATATCTTGCTTTAACTTGTGAGTGAGGCAATGGTGAGCGGCCTGATCAACACTGTGAGGGGCAGTAAGAAAGAAAGCATTAGGATATTGTAAAAATATATGTTTGTTCTGGGAATAGTGTAGTTGTCAAAATTCACAGTGCAAAAAGTTGGCACATGAAATTTTGGGGTAAGCAATGTTACCCTGCAGAGGATTACGCCTCCTGGGGCTTTTCCAGAGCATTATTTTTGTAACATCTGCTTTCAATTTCTGTATATTCTATTTCCCTGGAAACTTAAAAAACCTCTACATTTAACATAAACTGACCCTTTTGTAGCTTATTTTTTTAACAACTCCCAGATCATCATTGCTTTCAAATAGACTTTCAAACATTTTTTTTCTTTTTCTGAATGACCATGAATTGCAATGTAACTTTCCAAAACCAGTTTTTAAAAGGTAAACTCCATTAATTCAAATTAGTTCAGTTCCTGACTTTCACTAATTTGGAAATCATCACACAGGTATCTTATATCAGAGGAGCTTTTGAAGTGGAAGGATTTAGTCATTTGAATCTAAAAAAAGAATCTTGAAAGCTAAAAACTATCTATCAACTGATAATTCATTGGATCTTCATTGAAAAGACTCTAAGTGACAAGATATTAAAAAGAAAATTGTAAAAATAATGAACAAGCATGGGGCACTTGGGTGGTTCAGTTGGTTAAGTGTCTGACATCAGCTCAGGTCAGGATCTTGCAGTTCATGAGTCGGAGTCCCACATCAGGCTCTGTGCGGACAGTTCAGAGCTGCTTTGGATTCTCTGTCCCCTTCCCTCTCTGCCCCTCTCCCACTCATTCTCTCTCTCTCCCCCCAAATATAAATAAGTATTTAATAAAAGATAATGAACAAGCAGGGATATCTAATATTAAAATAGTAACAGACCTATGACTTTATTTCGAAGTTCCCAAGTTTTTTTAAATATTAGTAAAATATTTGTTACCAACAACACTGCCCTCCTATTAGCAATTTCTCTGGAAAATGTTGATTTCTCATAATGATAGTACTGCTACTCCTCTCTCCCTCCCTCCCACATCCTCACATGCTCCCCCCTCCCTCCCACAACCTCACATGCCACTGTTAGGCTGTCTGTCCAGTTACCTATGATTTTCAGAGACTGACAATGCCTATTGAAGAAGCCATGTTTTCCACCAGTCACCTTTTCTGTACCTAACAGAGAACTTCCCAGACTTTCTGGGTGCGACTGGAGTTCTTGTTGGACTAGTAAATTCGAGCTCTTTCATTATACTCTATCTCTTTTCATGAAATAGTAAAATACCAATGATTTCAAAAAAATTATTACTTTATTGACTCCATTGTCAATAGGAGAAAGGACAGACTACCATAGCTCCTTGGGTGGATGTATAATTTTCCTTAAATTGTCACATTCTCCTATTCTCTGGCACTCTTTATAAAAACCTGCTTAGAATACATAGTACTTCCCAATGGAAAAGAAAAGGAACAAAGGCAGCTTTTGTACATAATTTCTGCCTTTATTACCTCCCAAATCACTTGGATATATTATGCAAATTGAGTTTCTATATATACAACTAGCAAGAATTAAATATATATAGAAGTTATCAATAGTGAGTTTCTAAATATTTCATCTAGTATGAATTTAAAGTCTTACAAGTCCTTAAGGCTAAAATCAGCATGTATTCAAAGTTATGATAAAATAAATATTTAATCCTTCCACTAAGCTTCAGTTTCAGCATCCCACAAAAGATGATTGACTATGCCTTACAGATGTGTTATACCTTACTCTATAACAAAGATCAACTCTAAATTGAAATTTTGTCATGCATCTTTACTTAAGCAAATCATTTGAGTTAGACTAATTTATACTCACCATTATTATTAATTAATGAGATTTTACTCTTGTCTATAATGATTAAATCTAATTTCTGGCAAAAGCAGGCTAGAAAGAGGCCCAACCAAACAGTTCATGGATCAGGATAGATTACGTGACTCTGATACCTATGTTTATGGGAGGTAGAAATGATAACAAGTCCATGATTGTGGAGGTGGAAGTGGACTTAAATGGCAAGCCATGCCTAGATAGATTATGCCCTACAGAAATACCTAGACTAACTGCAGGATATAAAATGGGAATATCAACTTAGGAAACTGGGAGAGATGTTTTTATGTCAATGCTACATCTGCATAACTAAGGATGTTAAGAAAAGGAGTAAGAGGTATATATATTATTTTTGGTATATTTGCCAGGAAAGTGAGAATCTGTGAAATAATACAAAAAAGGTAAATAGGAGCCAAATGATAACAATAGGAAATTTTAGTTTTATTCCAACTAAATGGAAGTCACAATTCTTTAAAGCAAGAGACCACCATGATCTGGCTTACAATTTTAATAGAACAATCTGGTTCCTATGTATCAAACAAATTGGGAGGGCAGGTATATAAGCATAGAGGTATGTATACCAGTCGTCCAGAGCAGAGATAATAGTGCCTTGGACTAGAATGGTGGCAGTAGAAATAAGTGGGGAAAAACTTGTGGATTTTAGGTGTATTTTGGATAGATAGACAAGAACTTGCTGAAAGACTAATGGATTTGATGAAAGATGGTGAGAGAAAAGGAGAATTTTTAGCTTTCTTCCTTGCCTGCCTGCTTACGTAGACAGGGATGGCATTAACTGAGAGGAGGGTGACTGGATGAGAAACAGATTTTGTAGGTTAGTACATTTCAGACATGATAACTTTGAGTCATCCATCAAATAGACAGCTGTATATACAAATATGGAGCTCAGTGGATGATCTGGCCTAGAAATATCAACATAAAACAGGAAAATCATCAGCACTGATTGTATTTAAAGTCAAGAGGCTTGATGATATCACCTAGGGAAAGAGTATAAATGGGAAAAGAAAAAGGAACAGATTTCAGGAAAGAAAATTGAGGAACTCCAAAATAAAAAGTCAAGGTTGAAGGAGATACAAGAGGAATAGGATAAATTGCAAAGGAGATAAGGAGTTGGTGGTGTCAAAAATAACAAGTAGAGTATTTTAAGGAGTTGACTCTAAGTAGTTGACTGTGTATAACATCACTTAGAAATCAAAGGAGAAAAAGACTGAGACATGTCATTGGAATTGTAAGATGGTTTTGGTGACTTTGAAAAGAGAAGCTTCAATGGTGGTGAGATAAAAGTGAAAATAAAATGGGTCAGAGTCTGAATGGGAGAGGAAGGTATGGATAGTACAAGTGTAGATAATTTATTTAAAAGGTTTTGCTGTGATGCTAAGCACAGAAATGGACGGTAACTAGAAGAAAAAAAATGGCATTAAAAGGAGGCTTTTTAAAAATGTCTATTTATTTTTGAGAGAGAGAGAGAGAGAGAGAGAGCGAGAGAGCAGGGGAGGGACAGAAAGAAGGAGACACAGATTCCAGAAACAAGCTCCAGGTTCTGAGCTGTCAGCACAGAGCCTGACATGGGGCTCGAACCCTCGAACCGTGAGATCATGACCTGAGTGAAAGTCAGATGCCCAACCAACTGAGCCACCCAGGTGCCCCAAGGAAGCTTATTTCTTAAGGATAGAGCAAACTAAAACATTTTAAATAGTGATGGGAATAATTCAATAGAAAGGAAACACTGATGCATAATATATCAGAGATGATTATAGAGGCAAAATCCTTGTGAGAACAAGAAGGGATGAGATCCATTTCATTTGACAGGAGCATTTGCAAGTGATAACGTAAAATAAAACCAGTCAAACCATTTATATCATTTTATTCCATAACATTCGCAAGGATAAAGAAGACAGAAACTAGACCCAAAGAGGGTCAGAGTGTTCCAGGCAAGAGAACTTAGTGTATTCACAGGCGAATATTATGGAATTGTACAAAAGTGAAGACAAGAGGGAATGACAGTCATTGAAAAAGTGATGAAGTGAGTGGATTGGATTCGAGGTACAATATGGCAGAAGAATTGTTGAAGCAAACTCAAAATAAAGAAAATAGTGATCGGACTGGGAAATCCTTGAAATCAGGATTTCAAATGTGGTGCCCTTACTAGTGATAAGGTAACTCGGGGCATGGATTCGGGAGTGAGTGAGTAAGCCTACTCTAAAGACTGCAGCATGCAAGGCAGATAAGGAAATGATTGACTAGTGCCATGTATATCACTCCCTTGGATGCTAGGGTCATCAGGAACACGACAGGGTCTGAGGTAGCAAGGAGTATGAGAGCCCTCAGTCAGTGGGGGAGGGTGACCAGGGGCCTAGAGAGCAGCTATATGAGGGGCAGAGTTGGATGAAATGAAGGTTAAAAGACCTAGGGTTTTAGAAGGAGGAAGAAGGTAATG
This sequence comes from Suricata suricatta, assembly GCF_006229205.1. Classification (NCBI taxonomy): domain Eukaryota; kingdom Metazoa; phylum Chordata; class Mammalia; order Carnivora; family Herpestidae; genus Suricata; species Suricata suricatta. The sequence continues at coordinate 113,879,796 of NC_043705.1, forward strand.
AAGTAGCTTCAACGCAGCAATGGGCAGCAAGGGGTCATCTAACATAATAGCAGGTCTTGGTGAAACAAAAAATAGCCTCCATCTGAGAAGTCCTCAGGGGAAGCAGTTTAATCTGGTTTTACTCAAGGCAAAAAGGAGAAAGAAAGATTTGGAAGAGGACGGGGATATGGAAGATTGTGTTGATCACAGATGTGGTGTTTCTGGGAGCACAGAACAAGGATCAGGGAGGGGTGGGAGGCTGGAAGATGGGTCAGACTCAAGAATGACAATGGCGGCATTAAAGTAAGAAAAGGCAAGACAGTGCATACCCCGAAAAACTCAGGATTCTTGAGCTGCCACAGGGAAAACCAAGGGGTGACATAGGATGGTGTTAGTTCTGATAGCAAAGTCCATAATGCCATGCAGACCTGGTCACTCTTACCTCCTACAGTTCCAGATAGCCTAAGGATTTTCAGCCACTCAATTTCATATTGCATATTGCAAAATTAAACAATGTGAAGTCAAGCACATCATCTAGAAGCTAATTTGTGGGTTTTTTTCATATTTCATCCTTTATGAAAAATATTAAACCCTTCCTCTTCTTTGGCAGAACAGAGGAAATTTTCTTTAATTTAGTCAGGGTTCAGACTCTTGTCTGAACTTGTTTTTATTTTTCCAAATGAAACTACCTATAACCTACTTCTCTCCTCAAAAATTCTAATGAAGAAATGATATTCTCAGCACTCTTCTTTTTTTGAGTCACCCTGAGAGGTTGATTTAATACACGGACACCAGCCCAGTTATGTGGGTTTGGAATTGGTTATCTCTACAGTTTCATTAGTGATGCTTTCCAAAGACTATTGATTCCTCTCAGGAAATTTAAATCTCTGAACAGCAACTGATGGTGCTAAAAAGAATTGCAGGGTCAGTAATCCATGAGTTCATCAAATGTTCTAGTCAGAGCACAGGCTCGTTTTTCCCTCTAATGCAGATATCTGTTTAGCCATTGATATTAGGTGAGACATCCTACCTCAATGAACTGCACAGCGTCCCATTTGTGCACAGAGCGTAGGAAAAACCAATTTCATTGAGGCCGTGACTTGCAGGCAGCAGGTAATTTTATGACGAATGGTTGACTCAAATGAACTCTTAAGAAAATCACTTATCTCCAGTCAGAAATCTCTTTCATTTATTTCAAGATAGAGTTATACATCCCTTCACTATGTCTCTTCATTTGAATCAGCAGCAAATGGAAACTAACATCAAACCATGTAGGTGGCGACATTTGAACTGGGTCTGAGAACATGGAACTGAGTTCTGAAAATACGGCAGGTTGACTCAGCGCCTGCAGATTTACGAATGTTTTGGAAAAGATGAGATATTCAGGACTGAACTGAAGTTCAGTGCGGTCATTGTGAGGGGTATGTATGTGCCTTTTGGGGAAGAGGAAGCATATCTGGAAGCAGGAGTTACCACGCAAAAGAGCGGATTTTCCTATGTCAAGTCAATCATGTTACCTGGGTTGACTTTGTAAAAAACCAGGTCATCATTTTATTATATTGATAAGATTGAATGATAATGGCAGAACTCATTGAGACGGAGCCTATTAAACATAGTTGCTTTAAGGTAGTGGGTATTGGAGTTTGAAAAAATTTACAAATCAATCCCAAAACGTTATACAATGTAAATTCCCAAAATGTTATACTTCTGATTTTCACAAGTTTGAATAATTTCTACATTGATTCTCTACCACAGAGGTGAATATTCCAACTTAGTCTCACAGACATGTATTTTAGGGTACTACTTAAAACCCACTGAATACCTTCATATTTTCTTTCTTCTTATCCACATGTTTTAAAATATATAAAAAGCGACTGATTCTAACATTTTTAAACACGTAAGCCCTAATTTTCATTTGCAAATAGCA
>NC_043705.1:113881801-113888813 GCF_006229205.1 Suricata suricatta
GGTGTGACTAGGTTTGTGACAGGTGAGGGGAAGAAGCCAGGCCTCATGCCAACTACACTAGCGAAAGAGACCCGTTTAGGACATGAAGCCGGGGTGAGAGCCACTGCAGTTCTGTGCTTTCCTTTTCCCACAACCCGAATGCCAAAAGGCCACAAGACAGCGGACTAGAACAGCCAGTGTACCAGCTGCAGAGCTCATGGTCAGACACCCCAAACCTCACCCTACTTACTATGACCAGCTCTATGGTTAGGAGAAGGCGGTGCTCATGCCCCTCTACTCTTACACATGTAAATGGGATAATAATGGAACCAAACTTTTTAGTAAAACATGAGGAATAAATAATATAATCCATTAACGTGGACACATGGTAAATAGTATATAAAATCTCAGTACATAGTAGATCAGTGTTATTATTTTTTAACGACATAATGTAGGAGGATAGCATCAAAGTGGAAGGAAGAGATAATAAGTTTATTCTATGCAGGTGGAGGAAAATAACCCCTCCTGGATTCACTAGTGCTGCCTTAACACTAGAAGGAATAACTGACACTCTAGGAGGTATGGAGGAGGGGTGGTAAGAATAATGTGTCTTTCATCTCTTGCCAGATAACTTTGACCATAATTTGATCACAGTTACCCTTAACCTTCCCAAGTGGCCTGGTTGTGGGAAAGGGAAAGCATGGAACTGCAGTGGCTCTCACCCCGGCGTCATGTCCTAAACCTGGGTCTCTTTCGCTAGTGTAGTTGGCATGAGGCCTGGCTTCTTCCCCTCACCTGTCACAAACCTAGTCACACCCGCAGCCTTCCTTCCGTAGCCTGGGGGATGCTGCTCTCCCACCACCACCAAGTTAGAGTGTTCCATTCGAGTTCACTTTTCCCCATGTCTCTTCTTCTTGCACTCAGAATGTTTATCCAGAAGGGTCAGGTGCAAGAGGAACCAGAGCACTTTTATAAACTTACAAGTACTCAGTATGTCTTCCACTTCAGCTCATGTAGAGGGACCTAATGAGAAATGCATTTGATCAAGTGGCCATCGCCCTTATGATCTAGGACCAGAACAATCCAGCAAGAGAATACAACTGCTGAACTAGATCGAAGTTGGAAACTGCCTCACCCTCTTTTGGGTGAGCAGCCATCTGGATACTGTTCCAACTACACTTGTGATGAGGGTTGCTATTAGGAGAAATAAAGAAACATCAGACCTAGCAAAAGTCAGGGTAGAATTCCAGTTTTTCAGAATATGTCTACATAACTTCCATTCCTTTAGTCCTAGTCATTGTGCAGAAAGCAGCAGAAAGGAGATGACTTGGGGCACCTGGGTGGCTCAGTTGGCTAAAGTCCGACCTCGGCTCAGGTCATGATCTCACGATTTGTGGGTGAGCCCCGTGTCAGGCTCTGTGCTGAGAGCTCAGAGCCTAGAGCCTGCTTTGAATTCTGTGTCTCCCTCTCTCTCTGTCCCTCCCCTGCTCATGCTTGGTCTCTCTCCATCTCACAAATAAATAAAAATAAAAACATTTAAAAAACAAAAAGGAAAGAAAGGAGATGGCTCTTTTCAAAGGCTACATTCTGGAGGCACCTGACTCCAACCTTCTGAAGCCCAGATCTTGCAGCTGCGGAGTGGAGCAGCAATCGCTGGGCTGGGCAGGGCCCAGGGCTCTGGGAGCCAGGGGCTGGCAACTGATCCAGGATAGTCCCCACAATGGGAATTAGCATCAGCGGTGAGCCCAAGCTCTGGGCTGCTGGTGTGTTCTCTAGTGTTTCAACAGAATTCAGTTCTAGGGGCACCTGGGAGGCTCAGTTAGTTAGGCGTCCAATCCTTGATTTTGGCTCAGGTCTTGATCTCACAGCTCATGAGGGCGGGGCTGTCAGCACAGAGTCTGCTTGGGATTGTCTCTCTCCCTCTCTCTGCGTTCCCCCCACTGCCTGTTTCTCTCTCTCTCTCTCTCTCTCTCTCTCTCTCTCTCTCTCTCTCTCTTTCTCTCTCTCAAAATAAATAAACTTTAGAACTAATTCTAAAACATAAGCCAGAAGACAAAATTTTTAAGCATTTTATGACAGTGACCACAGAGCATTTCAACTTCAATCAGGAGACCTATCTGAGGTGGACACTGGCCCTGCCCATCACTGCTCCTCCACTCATACCCTGCTCTGCCTCGTGAAACTCCCTCCTGTTGGTTTCCGTAAGACTCTCCCTTGACCTGGATTACTCTGGTTCGCTTATACTTGTATCCTTTATTTTTTATTTATTTTTTAAAAATTTATCATGTATTTATTTTTGAGAGACAAAGAGAGACAGAGTATGAATGGAGAAGGGGCAGAGAGAGACACAGAATGCAGAGCAGGCTCCAGGCTCTGAGCTGATGCCTCTCATCTGGGGCTCAAATTTACAGCCCTGAGATCAAGAGTCACATGCTCTACCTACTGAGGCAGCCCAGTGCCCCTCTTCAGTGTCCTTTAAGGTTGAACTTTAGGGGTTACCTCTTCCATGATGCTTCCGCTACCTCTGGAGGAGATTGGCAGTGACTGCTCTGTGTTTTTGTAGCACCCCTCATTTCTTCTATCAGAGCACCAGTCACTGTGATGTGATTGCCTATTCACTGGTCTGTCTTTCTTCCTAGACTATAAACCTCTGTAACGAGAGGTGGGTAAATATTTGCTGAATGAGTAGACCTGTAAAAGGGTCATTTTTCAGGTAAATTGCTAACTAAGAGTTTATAGAACAATTTTTAACATTCAATCAAACCCTTATTTTGTTTGATGCAGCAAGAGAAATCACTAGTGAATTTCAATAGCTTTGCTAGGTTTTGGTTTATTTAATCTTAAAACCCAAATGGCATGATCATTTCAAGGAAAATAAAATTTGGTTTTTTATTTATTTAAATTCAAGTCAGCTAATATACAGTGTAGTGTTGGTTTCAGGAGTAGAACCGAGTGATTCATCACTTACATCTAACACCCAATACTCATCCCAACAAGTGCCCTCCTTAATGCCCATCACCCATTTAGCCCATCCCCCCCACCTCCCCTCTAGGAACCCTCAGTTTGTTCTCTGTACCTAAAAGTCTCTTATGGTTTTCCTTCCTTTCTGTTTTTATCTTATTTTCATTTCCTTCCGCTGTGTTAATCTGTTTTGTTTCTTAAATTCCACATATGAGTGAAATCTTAATGAGTTGTCTTTCTCTGACTGATTTATTTTGCTTAGCATAATAAACATGCCTATAATCTGGGTGGTATGTTTTTGGAATCCTTACCCAACCAAGAAAGTTTTACTGTTGTCATCACAAAATGATAATTTGCCTGAGGATGTAACTCTGGTCACAGATTTTACTTCAAAACTTTGTAGACTTTTGTTTCATTAGCATCTGGCTTTTAATGTCGCAAAGAAGTCTGGGTCTTAACCTGAATGTTACTTGTTTGTACACAACCTCATTTTCCTCCTGCTTGTTTATTGAAGGTTTAACCAATTTTTGAAATGAAAAAAGTCCCAAATGTCTTTTTCCTTGTGGGTCTATATTTAATAACTCTAAGTAATATCCTTAAGCACTAAACGTTGCACTATGTAAACAAGACACACCATTCTCCCATTAGACGGGGCTGTATCTTTTTCCTTTCATTCTTATGATATACAAAAGAAGGGGAGAATCAGTGAATCAAAGATTGTGCATTAAATGCATCAGTTTCCCTCACATTCCTCTCTTTCAACTATGAACTTAACACTGGAAAGGCCCCATTATATTGGGTTGACTGACATAAAGCTTCAAAACAAATAAATCCAAACAACCTCCTGTGCCTATTACTTCCCTCTAGTTAATGTGCTGGAACACACATTGTTGCTCCACAGCTACACGTCAGGTCAGTTAAAGCATTTGGACTCACCTTACCCAGAGCCAAAAACTGAGCAATTATTCCATTGAGCACATGGGACTATACTGGCAGGAATCACTTTAATAACTTTACATCATAATTATCAGAAAGAAAATTTTATTTTCATGGCTGGGAATCAAATTGTTTTACCTGATAACTGAAATGGCCTAAATATTACTGAAGAAAAGTACATGAAATATAAATAGTTCCCAGAAAGCAAAAAAGAATCTTTTCCTACTCAGATGTTAATTAACCATGAAAGTCTCAAATACTAAATAAAGGATATTTTCTACCTTATAAGAGACTTTTTCTTAGATAATAATTATAATATTGTGTATTTTTTCTCCAATGCAATTGACAGTGATTTGGGCTCTCAAGCAATTCCTTTCTGGCTTTCAGATTTGCCTCCTAACAAGTCTCATCAGATACCAAATAGGGCAAAATGATACACATGAGATCGATCAGACAAAGTGAAATCTGCTCGTGAGTGCAGGCCCAAATATGAGTAGGCTCCTCAGGGCTAATGCAAAGATGTATGGTCTAATATTTGGCTTGGAAATTCGGAAATGCTAAAATGAGATTAAAGGTGTCACTAAGCTCACCAAAACTTTTCTATTACTTCTCTTACAGGGCATTTCTTTGTCCCAGAGAAGACCCTTTCAAGAGTAATACTCTATTTAAATCCTGAGAAAGAGCAAATACTTCTAAACTCTGAAGTTTTATTAAGCTCTGTGCCACCTCAACACCAAATTTTGCATCATATGATTTGTCTTCATGGACAGTGAAGACCAGCCACACCTTGCCTAGTGTCATCACACAGTGGCAGGAGACAAAATCAAAGACAGGATCTTCTTCCAGTGGTTTCAGCAGTATAGACATATACGTATGTGTATAAAATATTTTTACATTGTGACATATGTCATACAGAGTCATGCATAAAGCTTATATGTATATTTCAAAGAATACATTTAAACTACACACACATTGTGATCACTACCCACATTAAGGTGTAGAACATTTAAAGCCCCTGGTTTCATTGCGCACTCTTCTCTGATCACCATCCTTTACCCTGAATTAACCATTATTCTCATCTTCCTGTTTTTCTTCAAATTTTTACCACCTATGCATGGATTTTTATACATAGTTTGGTTTTGATTGCCTTTGAGCTTTAAAAAAATAAAACTACACTATATATTTTTCCATTTTTCTTTGTTAACATTTGTTTATCTGTAGATCTCCATTCTGGGACATAATGAAGTAGCTCGTATTGGACTTGCTCTCACATGATAAGAAACTAAAAACTACACAAAATATAGTGCTTCTAGACATTTTACATCAGACAATATCAGACTATGATCTCTAACAGAAGGGTGCAGACCAAGTGAGTCCTATACATCCTTCAGAGTCCTGCCGGTAGGTGCTTTCTGGACTGTAAGAAACCATGGAGACCCCAAGAAGAGCAAGCAAGTCCCTCTCCAGAGGCCAGAATGGAGTATGCTATATGAGATAGAGTGCCAGAAATCTGCATAGCTTCTTTGAGTCCACAGCCGAATACTGAGCTGCGGTTGTACAGGGTGAAACTGCATGAGGCCAGGCAAAAGCTAACTACTAGAACAAAAATAAGCTTGGGAGCTGTAGGCTAAACACTTTCTGCAACTAATATTGGCTAGGAGATGCTTGAGCTCTGACTAGCTAAAGTGAGACAAACTTGTTAAACATGTAGGGTACATAATAGTATCCCTAGTAGGGTCTAGCTTTAATGATAGAGGTAAACCATCCTAGAATAAAGGCTATTCAAGACATCCCTGCCCTGACAAAGTTTACAAGCAAGTTTCAAAAGGCTTAGGCTTATCTACAACTTACTTAATTGCCTGTCAAAACAAACTGTAACACTCTTTAAAGGAAAACTATAAAATCCAGAGACTCAACAATGTAGCAGTCATAATGTTAGGATCTCATAAAGTATGACTACACATGTGTAAAAGTAGGAAAATGTTTCCTATAAACAGTGGAACTATCCATCAATCAAAAAGGTTCAGAAATATTAGAGATAATAGAATTAGCAGACAAGGACTTTCAAACAGCTATTTTACATATGTCTAAGTATTTGAAGGAAAGCATGAACATAATAAAGAGGCAAATGGAAGATATTTATTTAAAAAATGCAATGAATTTCTAGAGGTGAAAAATAGATAAGAAAAATTGACATATTTAAGTTTCAGTTGAATATCTAAATGTTTCTCTCCCAAGAAGCAAGAAAGTAAGGAGACACAAAAAGTGTAATAAAATAGAACAACAAATTAGCCTAATTCATACTTGTAGAACACTACACACACTAATGTTGAAAAACACACTTTTTCAAGAGCATATGGAATGTTCATCAATATAGTCTATATAGTAGAACATAAAAAGCATTAATTTAAAAGTTGAAATAATGCAGACTATGTTCTCTGACTATAATGAATCTATTCAGAAATCAATTTTAAAAATTAAGAAACTGGGGGCACATGGGTGGCTCAATTGGTTAAGCCTCCAACTTCAGTTCAAGTCATGATCTCATAGTTCACGGGTTCAAGCCCCATGTCAGGCTGTGTGGTGACAACTCATAGCCTGAAGCCTGCTTTGGATTCTGTGTCTCCTTTTTTATCTCTGCCTGTCTCCCACTCATGCTATGTCTCTCTCTCTCTCTGTCTCAAAAATAAATAAACATAAAAATATTAAATGCTTGTATTAGAAAAGGAAAATAATAAAAATAAACAATCTATGTTTCAAACTTAAAAGGTTGAAGGGAAAATTGAATCTAAAGTAGAAAGAAGGAAATACCAGAGTGGAAATGAAAGAGATTAAAAAATAAACAAACAAAAAAGAAAATCAATGAAACTAGATGCTGATAGTTTGAAAATACAACAAGAATTTTAAACCTCTAGCTAGAAAAAAAAAAGAAAAAAAAAGAGAGAAACCCAAATTACCAATATCAGGAATAAAATAAAGACTATCACCACATATCTTAGACATGTTTAAAAGAAAATAAAGGAATATAATAAACAAATTATTGCCAACAAATTCAAGTTGACATGGGCAATATCCTTCAGAGACATTAATTTCTAAGTTGACACAAGTATACAATACATTTTTAAAAATCTGAATA
>NC_043705.1:113888913-113910051 GCF_006229205.1 Suricata suricatta
GCAAGCCTCCTTAGAGTAGGCAAACATTTTTTAAAGGACACATAAGATCACTAAGAATTTAAAAGTAGATAAATTAAACTTTCATAAGGTTGTGTTGTAATACAATTTAAAAGTCTGCTCTTTGAAAATCTCCTTTACAAAATCAAAAGACACGCCATAGATTTAAATAAATTCTTCACAATATGTGGGTCTTACAATGTGTAAAGAATATCTAACTAAATAATAACCCAACAAAAAGGACTAAATATTTGAATAGACACTATACCAAAGAAGACAAATAAAATACATGAAAAAATGCCCACTGTTATTATTCATGAAGTAATGTGAATTTAAGCCACAACGTGCTACCATGGAACACTTGTTAGAATGAAAGACTAAAAATACCAAGTGTTAGTAAGGACGTGGAACAATTTAAATGCATATAAATGGTTCCTGGGGATGTAAAGTAGTAAAATAGTAAAACAACTCTGGGAAACAATCTGCTAGTTTCTTGGGTTGTTAAACTTTTCCTTATCCTATGATCCAGCAATCCCTCTGCTAGGCATTTACCCTGAGAAATGAAAACATGTGTCCCCACACAGCTATATATATGCAGAGCAAGCAGCTTTATTCATAAAAGTATGTACTGGAAGCCACACAACGCAGGCGTACATGGAAAGGCATACACAAGCAAGCTGTATAATTGTCACACAATGACATTAATATTTAGCAAGACAAATGGAACAAACTACACATACACACGACATGGATGAAGCTCATGAACATTATAATGAGTAAAAGAAGCCAGACACAACAGAGAACGTGTTGAATGACTTAGGAAATCTAGAAGAGGCAAATTAAAAAAAAATTTTTTATAATATTTTTTATTTATTTTTGAGAGACAGTGTGAGCAGGAGAGGGTCAGAGATAGGGAGACACAGAAGCTGAAGCAGGCTCCAGGCTCTGAGCTAGCTGTCGGCACAGAGCCTGACTGGGGCTCAAACCCACAAACTTTGAGATCATGACCTGAGCCTAAGCCGGATGCTTAACGGACTGAGCCACCCAGGCGCCCTTAGAAGAGGCAAATGTAATCTAGAGCAAACAAAGCAGTTCAGTTTACCTGGGACTAGGGATAAGAGAGTGGCGTTCAACGCCAAGAGGAAGAAGGGAAGTTGGGGGGATGACAGATATGCGCTATGTATTTATCAGGGGGGTGTTTAAATAGGCATATTTTTTTAAAGCTCATGGAGCTGGAGACAATACAGATGCACTTTATTTAATGAACTATATACTATAATAAAGCTAATGTAAAAAATGTTTAATGTTCTAATCAATAAATTAAGAAAGTAGCACTCCACAAATATTATCCAAGTTTTACTTAATTGGAGATGAATCTGACCTGAAATACCCTTTATTCAAAATAAGACAAAATCACAAAAGTAATTCACATTTACCCAATAAATATGTTCCTTGGGAAGATGTCTCACTTTTTAGGCATTTAGACTCTCCAGTCCTATGTTGTTATTTTCCAACTTGCTTCTTTGTGTTAATGAAGCTATTTTAAGATAAGCCACTGGCCAACAGCTGTCTACTTCTCTCAGTATGGTGACAGGGGAAATAAACATTTCTCTTTCTTCCCCTACTAATGCCAGGCCACATTCAGCAAGCTCTTTGGTTACTGTCATAGGTAGCACCCTGTCTTTTCCAATGCGAAGAATGCATTAATCCATCTGATAAAGGGCAGTTTGAGAAAGGTGACCACAGCTCAGACCTCTTTAATCTGTCAAGTCCTATTTTCTTTTACCCTTGAAATGTTCCAGAATCCTCTTTCCAATCTGTCATAGGCAAGTCTAGCATCCCACCCTAGAGTTTACATTGGCTTCAAATAATATTATTGGCAGACATAAAACCAATTCACAAAGGTGGTCTCCTATGCTTTGTATTACAGAGATGTTCTTCTGAATTGTATTATAAATTTACTTTCCTGTCTTTGTCAATGGAAACTATATTCACATATATACTATATTTCTAGGCTGTGGAGAGGAGAAAATAAAATATAGTGAATAAATAAAATAATGTTTAAGTTATTTCCTATTTGATAACAACTTATAGGCTATTTATAAAAGGTCTTCAGTCATCAGATGCATAGCTTGTCAAGAATATGGTAAATACTACTGTAATGACTGAATCCTCCTCATATTATTGGGAATCATAATTTTCTACCTGCATACAATGTTCCAACCCTAAATTGCATGCTTTAATACATGGATTAGAAGTTTCCTCCTTGAAACCCTATGCTATAAAAACAAGAGAAACTTATGTGCAACTAATGTAATTGTTTCAGTGAATTATAAAATTTTAAATCTTCTTTAGATATTTCCTGTTAGATAAATCTCTAGTGAGAGTTTCATTCCACCATCCCTGGCAGCCTCTCAAATTCAGTAAAATAGAATTAGCTACTCAGATGGAGCCATGTTACTGGAAATGGCAAAATTTTTAATGTGTGCTTAGAGGATATTTACTAGCTGAGAATATATTTTAACAAAGAATCATTTCTTTCTTCCTCTGTACCCACATATTTCATCCTCTATCTTCCAAATAATTACTATTTGATTCTTATGGGCAACTCTTAATTATCTATGGTAATGAGACACATTTAAGAACATGTATATGTCAAAAGTACTAGTCTTGGGGCGCTTGGGTGGCTTAGTCAGTTAAACATCACACTTCGGCTCAGGTCATGAACTCACTGTTGGTAAATTTGAGCCCCGCATTGGGCTCTGTGCTGACGGCTCAGAGCCCAGAGCCTATTTCAGATTCTGTGTCTCCCCCTCTCTCTGCCCCTCACCACTTGTGCTCTCTCTCTCTCTCAATCTCAAAATGAATAAACACCAAAAAAAAAAAACCACAACAACAACAACAACAACAACTTGTCTTTAAGAAGTCTTGGACTCTGTCAACAATGAGTAGACAGGTGTGTTCAACAGTTACCATACATCCAATACTCTGTTAAAATAACATGGTAGAGCATAAGAAAATATCTTCAAATATCTGTCTTCGAATATTTTTTCTTTTTTCAGATATAAAGAAAAACCTATGCACACAGACTAGAGAATAGTGAAGTATAATATCAAGCGCAAAAAGTGATAATAGCTGTAGATGTATATCTCTATCTGCTTCTACAATAGATGTATCTGTTTGGCTATGAAAGGAGAAATTCAGAGTATGAAAATAATCAGAAGACAAAATCTGGCATTTATTGAATAATTTCCCTTGCCAGTTCTTACTGTAAGAGACTTCTATCTTACTTAACACTAGCATATGTGAGGTCACTGTGATGTACTTATAATAGTGAAACTATTATTTCACTCAAACAGTGAAGCTAAAGCTTAGACAGCTTCATTATACTTACCCAAAGGGCATATCTGGAACTACAATGCTAGATTCAATCCACTGCTGGATTTCAATGGATATTGGTTGGTATGGATGCTATTAAGACATTTAGCCAAAAAAAAAAAAAGGCGGATCCTGCTTTCTGTTGGTTTTTCTCACCATTTAGAAAAGAAATGCTAAATGACATACATAATTAGCCAGAGAGATGTACACAACTGTGAATTAATGCAGTCCTTCTTATGCTGAGAAATTTAAGAAAAAATCAAGGTACAGTTAGAATGAAAAAGTGAGTGTGAAGAATAATAAGATCTTATTCCCATGATAAGGTGTTTAACCGTCAGCAAGTAGGCTGTAATCAGATCCTGTACCATTAAGACTGTTAATCTATCCCGTGAGTGTAAAATGCTCAAGTTGTATGCTCAGAGGTTATAACCAAATAGAATCCTCTAATTCTAAGGACAGCCAAGTTTTCTGACTGGTGTAGCCTCTTTTTTGTTCTTCAAAATCATAACTATAAGTTTCCACAAGGCATTCATCTAGGAATAACTGTATATATAAAGTCGATGCATGTTTTCAATATAATTCACATACGTGGTTTTTACTGAGCTACAATTAATCTTTCCTTTTGATATAGCAAAGTATGTTTGTTTTTATAAATGCATTTTTGTAAATATTAGTAAATATAAAATTTCAATCAACGTGAGTACATATAAATTTATTCCATTAAAGCCATGTCTCAGTGAGACATTAATGTCTCATTTTCCATGTCTTCTGAAAACACAAATAGACTTTTTTTTACTATTAAACATCTTAAGATTTTTTCTTTTTCTTTTTCTTTTTTTTTTTATTGAGAGAGAGCATGTTCACGGGTACAGCAGTGGGGTAGAAGGAGAGAGAGAATCTTGAGCAGGCTCCATACCCAGCACAGAGCCTGACATGGGGCTCAATCCCCAGACTGTGAGATCTTGACCTCAGCTGAGATCAAGAGTCAGTCACTTAACCAACTAAGCCACCCAGGTGCCTCCCCAACAACTTAATATCTTTAGATCAGAAATATTATTATATTTGCATTTGAAAAAATAGGAATTATGTTTGAAAAGATACACTTCTGTATTTTGAAATACATATTCTGTACACTGTTTCACTATGTCTACTCTCTTTCCTAAAAACTATGAAAAGAAGAAATGTCTAGTACTGAAAATACAGGACATAAAGAGAAGTCATCAACAGTACAGACATAATTTTTATTATCTCAGATAAAAAACATTTCAATTTTCATTTCATCCAGTTCTTTTGGGAAAAGGTATAGAAGTAAAATAAAGTTTCTGAAAGTAAGAATTCTCAAAAGTATTTTGAATATTAGTTTCCAAAGTTTACTCTCTGACAAAATTGTCCAAAAGCAAAATTTTACACCAAAACATTCATCTCTCTTGCTCAGTAAAACAAAGGCCAGAGGAGAGAAGTCTACATGCTAACAAGCTATTTCATGAGACCGCTAACATTTGTAGCTCCAGAATTCTCTCCCAGATTTCAAACGAACCATGTAAAAGTTCTGACCTAGTTGTATGAGCATGAAAAATGAAAGATGAAATAAATGTCTTAGCAGCCAAGATTTTGATATACTTAGTGAATTTTTTAAAAATAAAATATTTCCAGATCCATTTTTGTTCCACATGGTAATTATCTAAATGCTCACCATGAATATCCAAGAATATTGTTAAAATTTTTTCCAACTGCCATTTTTATTCTAACATAATTATATTATTGAACGTTTATTTGTAGCTTTGAATATGAAGCTTATGATGCACAGTTTTCTAATCTCACTTATTTGTATACCAGGATGTAAATTCCAACATTACTTCTATTATCTGTAATTGCTATATACTAATAATACATTTTTAAATGACAGATTTACTTGATTTTTCTATTTACTACTGGCTAGAAAACATAAAATTGGTACATAAAAATATAAGTAGAGTTGAACAGTAAGCAATTAAATGCATATATGATGTTTACATCTCATTGCCTAGATTCCAGGCACAGAATTCCCTTCTAAGTGGGGCTTGCTATAATCTGGAAGAATTTCTAGTGCTTGATCAGGAGATCTTTGCCATCTCTGATAGCTTTACCCTTCCGATCTAACACGCTGTCACCAATTCTCACAAGGTGTAAGTCCTTTGAGTGAATAGTTTTGTTCAATAAAAGTTGGAGACATGAATCACTGAAATTGAGAGAGACCTTTTCCTAATCTGGCATTTGTAGAATTCCAGCAGCAGGGCATTGCTTGGAACTAAAGAGAAGTCTTGATTTGACAGGACATGTGACTTAAGTTGAGAAAAATACTTAAGTTAATGAAGTGAGATGGCCGGATAACTATGCTATAAATCAATCAAGGAGACCAGATGACATTGTAAACCACAGACATAATGCTCTTGTGGAGAAGCCATGCTCTTGTGGTTTCCCGAAACATTCTAAGCCTTTGAGAAATTTCAAGGGTAGAAATCCATCCCTAGTCATCCAGTGCTCTTTATACAGGAGGAGGAGAAGAGTGTTTTTCTTTTTCTAATGGCTAACATTTTCAGTATAAGACAGCAGTTTAAAAAACCCAAAGAAATTAAATAAAAAACAATAACTCATGAATAGCTGTTACACATGCCCAGAGGCACTGGGCTTCCAAATTGTCAGGTTAGTTTTACTACCATTTCATTCACTGATTCTGAAATCTCATCCCTGTCACAAAAGGACCATCTTTCCACTGAAAATATTATGGAAGACCACGCTGAGGAGCTACAGTAAGCCATACACTTTTCTGCAAATGACAGCAAAGAAAGTTGGAAACAAGACTGCCTACTGCCCCACACTGACCTTCCTTGTTTTTTCTATATATATTTCCCCCCTCTCAAACTCTTCCATTTAAAAGCCAACTTTTTATATTCTGCTTTGTCCTGGAATGAAGTTAGCCCTGAATGCCTTCATAGTTTTGTACAACTCAATTACCAGGATAAATAAAAAGAAATGTGTATTTATTTTTACATGGCCTATGGTTTTCCAAAAAGAATATTAAACAGCTTCCACAAATTCATAAAACTACACAAGATTGCATAAATTACATGGTTGATAAGAAGTACTGTGGCAGAGATAAAGAGCAGGGCCAGGAACGAGGCTAAAAATGCTCCCTGCCTTATTATGGCCAGGTCACAAACATAGTTCTATAGCTGCTTTCAGTCAATGTGAAGAGAGAAAACTGATTAATGCTCAGAATTCATAATATAAAAACAAACCACTTATGGCACATAATAATAATGGCAAATATCTAATATAGCAGTTGTAAAAAGGTGTATGTTACTCTAAGCATTTTACATATATCAACTCAGTTAATCCTCATAACAACCCTGTGAGATAGGCATTATACATCTTTACAAATAAAGAAATCGAGGCAGACAAAAGAGATTAATTTTCCCAAAGTCACATGGCTTATAAATAATGACTTTGAGGTGTTAATATATGCAGTCTGGCTTCAAAGTCTATGTTCCTAATTGTTCTGCCATACCGCCAGCCGAAAAACACAAGAATCCATATAGGAAGGAAAACCATTCTGATCCTCATAATGACACTACATGGTAATGTCTTTGAAAAAATCCTCATAGTAGACTCCACAATAATGTGAAAGATATATTTCACAAATAGACACACATATTATATCAAAAAGCATATTACTGAACTCGTTTCTGCAGAAGACCAATCCTTGTCAGTGTAATGAGGGATTATTTACAGTTTCAGCTATGATGATCATGGAAGGCTACCTGGAAGTGGTGGCATCAACTTGAGAGGATAAATACATTTCTAGACGGAGAAAGTATGGGAAAGATGGGAATTATTTTTAGACAGTATTTTTCAAATAGGCTCGAAGAGTTAGATACAACATCAGAGCCAAAATCATTAGGAAAATTGGACTCCACGTGAAATCAGTTGTATTTCAGTTCACAAACTAGTCACAAATCACACATACACTCTGGCAAAGTTTGGCAGATCATTGACATGTCTGAAGCCCTCATAAAAGTGTAGATTTTCAGGCTATGCCAGACCTATGGAAACCACCTATGGGTGCAATCTGCATATTGAAAAAATGCAAACGTCATCTCCATTGCCCACAGGCAAGAACTTGGAACCGGGTACTTCAAATTGCAACAAAATGCATCAGGTCCATGTCATCTGACACAGAAAACTTCAGAATTAGCCTATGACTGTTAAGACATGTAGAGCAGTGAATTAGGCAATAAAAGAGTGATTCTCACTTAGATCACCTTTTATACTTCATATTCAGTTTGGTGTGGCATTTCAGTAGAAAGCATCTCGTTACTTTGTCAAAGCAAATAACTTGCAAAGAATATGCACAATTACACTAAAATGTGCCTGACCATGCTCATTCTGTGTCAATGTGTTAGATTTTTAAAGAGACATATTTTACACATTAATTACGTCAAATGCCTGTCTTCACATAAATATAATTGACATATATTTTGCATTAAATCTCAGATAAAGTAATCGTATGAGTCTTTAAACTCATGTAATTATTTCACACTGAGGACAGACCATTTGTTTTATTGCTGGGTATTTGAACAGCTAATGGACTGTAAAACTGCAGACAGAACTTGGGTTTTATTCAATTGGTCCACCAAATTTGTCCACTTGTTGGGTTTCCTCAAAACAACAACGCTCTTAGCTGATCCTAGATTGGATGAACAAGATGTCCCCGTACACTTCCACCTAGAAAGCAAGTGCATGCACCGCCCTCGCTGTTTCTTTCTGCCTTGGGCTACAGTGCGAGTCTGAAGGCAAGACAATGTTTTGCAGTTTATGTCTCACAGAGGGCTGAGGGACTTTGTGGGCTCACTAAAGCTGCAGAATAAAATTTTCCTTTGTTTTTTTGTTTTTGTTTTTGCTTTTGTTTTTTGGGGTACTTTTGCCAACTTCCCTCTGAGGCAGCACTGCCCACCGGCTGGCTTTCTTAGAATGGAAATCCTAGGCCATATGCTTGATTCAGAGCTGTTTGTCCTCAGTCATCAGCTTAAAATAAAAACACTTAATTGTGGATTATATGATAAATGGTTAAGAAACTCATTTTTCTCTGAAGAAAATTTTAAATACAAACCAAGTGACCAAATAGATGGATGGATGGTGGATAGATAGATGGAGAAGTAGGTAAATAAAAGCTTTAAATAAATAAAAACTAAACAAAACTATCCCTTTCTATAATTCTGTATCTAATCCCCCAAAGTAGTAATATCCATTACCTAAATTTCAATAGGTGTAATAAAAATTTTTACGACTTTAAAATTTATTACCCTCTTTTCCCAGATACCTATAATGTTTATCCTGTTCATTTCTTTTGCTGATTGCTTTGTCCACTAATTACCCTCTAAAAGAATTTGCTAATCTACTGGAATACTGAGAACCAAGTGACCTTGATTTATTTCAGTGACAGGTCTTCCTAAATCTACATTCATTCCTCCTTTTAAAAATGAAACTCACCATGCTAATAGGTTGTATCCATGCCTTTCTTAACTTTTGAAAGCAAGCAGCATGCTACCAGGTATATAGTAAATGTCTAAAACAAACTAACTATTGCTTACATCACACATACACTGCAGCCTTAAGAGGAGCAATGTGTGAATGCACACTTTGTAATGACCCAGTTTCGTTGGACAGATGAAAGTCTGGGCCGTGGCGTTTCAGTGGCTTGATCCATCTGCCACCAGTCACTTGTGGAAAGAGGCTTCTGTTTCTTGTCAGCCAGCAATAGGAAGCACAGCAGGATTTAGTAGCTGCTGAAGAATTGAAAGAAAGGGCACACACCATCCATGTCAAGTCAGGGATTGGATCCCGGTTGCCTTATCCGCCCCATCTTGTAAATAAACATTCTTTGCACTGTTTTGTCTCAGATGATACCTCACTTACTAAGTCAGGAAAAAAATACACTCAGTGAAGAGCTCAATAAACCCATTTATATATATAATTTTTTTAACCCACAGGGGCTTTCTATAAATTGAAAAAGTCAACAATTTGGCTTGTTCAAAATTCTCTTCAACCACCTCTGATTATTTGATATGGTCTGCCAAAGTGAGACTTTAGTAACACTATCAAGATACCATTTCCATTTTCAAATTCACAACGTGCACACAGTCATAGCCAACATGAAAGATGAGAGGCAGTCCCCTCAGTTAAACTACAAGTGGTTTTGTCTCTCTCCTATTAAAAAGAAAGTGGAACACTTGATATACTCATGATTTGACATTAGATTCAGCACTAGGGGCCTGCCAAAATGGGAAGTCTTTGTATTGAGTTAATGGCCATGTAATTTGGCGATATGAGGCCATATTAACAATGTTTGCTTTCTCTCTTTTTGTCTACTTTCAGGGCAGTCCTTTTGTTCAATACTCACTACCTCCTTTCTGACTTAAAGGAAAAAGAGAGTAATGTAATTTGATGTGTGGCCACTGAATGCATGTGTAATACTATCCTAAATGAAAAGTAAACTCATAATATTCCACCAAATAGGATTTTGGCAGTAAACTTTACTTAGTGAACAGAGACTTGCTTGGGGTGCGGTTGGTGGGTGGCGAGGCAGGGGAAATGAGGTGAGGGTCCATCCCTCAGGCAGTGGGTCTGGAGGGAGAAGGCAGGCTTCAGGGCACACTAAAGATCTTCCAGGAGATTGCGAGTTTGACTTTCTTCCATTCCCCAGTTTTTTGAATATCAAGACGCCATATCTAGTTTTTCAGGAGACAATTCAGAAAAATAGGGAAATACAGACAAAAGTGTTTTTTGTCTTTTTACTTACTTATTAAACTAAAATGTCATTTATTTGTAAAAGTTTAAAAGAATAAGTTTATTATTAGTGAAGTGGGACATTAAAACATTTCCTTCATTTGAAGTGATACAGGCTATTAGCTTTGTAGGGTACCTGCCAATAAAAAGACAAATGTGTGTTTGGTGAAGGATAAAGAGCCGTGAAGGCATTAGAGTGTCCATGATCAGGCAACTTTCAATCACTGAAGTAGATACAATAGAACTGACTATTTTCTCTTTTTATGATTCCACGTGTTCAAATTGTCAGCCAGCCTGGAAGAAAGGACTTTTACATGATGTTTATGGTGATTGGTTTTAGAAGAAACAGGGTAATTCTCTTTCGTGACTGTCCAGTCTCTTCTGGGTAAATTAGGACAAATTAGCAAGTAGCTGCTAGATGAAAGTCACATAGGACACATTACTTAGAGACGATTGTGAACCAACTTCATCAGCCTATGCTCCAGTTTCTTTTTCCTCTATCCCTACCTTACAACTCTGGTCCTGGCCCTGGGCAGCTCATGCCTACACTGCACGTCCTCAGCTTGGTCTTTATTTTCTCATCCAGTATTTGAACAGCAGAGCCATACATTTCATGAGTCCCAGAAAGATGCACAAATAAAACAAAAAAGTGATATGGTATTAAATGTAATGTTACAAAAAGTTCAAATTGATAGTCTACTCCTTACCATATCCATCAGTGAGAATACTTATCTGTGACAGTTACAGCCTCATCATTTGAATACATGTCTATGTTTTACTTTGGTTACAGTACCAAGAAAATGCTGAATCATACAATTTGTTCAAGGAAACAGACTCAGAAGTTCACAAGACCACTTGAAAGCAAATTTGTTTCCAAGTCATACTACAAGGTTTATAAGTTCACACGTCTCTAGTAAGTATCCAACTTAAAGACTAAAGGAATAGATTCGTTGGATGGCAAATAATTTGCTATTAAGCAGAAAATAAATTTTAATGTATTTTTAATATTAACAAATAGTTAATTATATATATGTATATATGTAAAATTTCATATGCATTAGTATTTATCAGATATCCATTCAATGTCTTGAAACAGTCACATTATTTTTAATTATTTTTATGTTTCTTTTATTTATTTTTGAGAGACAGAGAGAGACAGCTGGAGCAGGGGAGGGTCAGAGAGAGAGGGAGACATAGAATCTGAAGCAGGCTCCAGGCTCTGTGCTAGCTGTCAGCACAGAGCCCGACGTGGGGCTCGAACCCACGAACCGTGAGATCATGACCTGAGCCGAAGCCAGACTCTTAACCGACTGAGCCACCCAGGCGCCCCACATTATTTTGCTTTAATGTGAGGTTCGGATGTTGCAGTTTCCTTTCTGACACTACATACAGCTCTAAATGAAGCTTTGCCAGATTAAATCCATCCAGCTCTTTAAGACACTGGTAAGATATGCAAAATGATGAAATCTTGTTTAAGGAGTCATTAGCTAAAGGATTTACTTTATCAGAAAACAAACAAAAATAGGTAGCATTCTCCTGCCTTGTTTGAAATACTTGATTCAGTACCTTACTCCAAGGCATTTATCAAATCATCACAGAAAGGGAAATTTCTGGAATTTGCTGCCAAAATGATTACAGGGAACTGAAAAGTCCGCAATTTCACATCAGCAAACTGAGTCAGATTCAGAAAATAACTGTAAATGTTCATATTTGCCATCTTACGGTGACAGCAGTTTTGTATTTACATATAAATATGCTGACATGATAAAAAATGTTATGTGTATATATAACATTAAACTGTTTGGTAAATGATGAAGGAAGGTAAGAACCTTATTTTCACACACTGAATGTTTTCTTTCAAAATGACATTGTAACTGAAAGGACTATAAAAATATTTACCAATTTCACAAAAGAAAATATATCATGGATTTAGGCAATGTTCATAACATGAAAGGTGACTTCCAGTGAATTACTAGAATCTACTTTCATGCCATCCAGAAATTCTCTGTGAGAATTACTGACCCATTTTTTAGGAAGCAGCGTGGCATCATGGGTAAGAGAAAGTACCTTAGGTCATTGAGACCATACTTCCCTTTAAAAGCCGAGCTCACTAGTTATGTGGCCTGAGGTAATTGGCTAAATATTTTGTGCCTCAGTTTCCTTTTCTGTAAATTAGAGAAAGAGATGGTACTCACCACAAGATTATGATAAGGATGATTTAAACTATGACACATAGAGGCATACCGTGATACTCGCAGGACCTGAATAAGAATACAAATGAAGCCTCAACTATCACATTTCTAAATATTTGCATGTTATTAAAAGCCATAATAAACTATTAAATAAAATATGCTCCACCTCTAACCTTACAAATGTACCCTCAGAAGGATGTGGATGGTTGGGTTTGCACTTAGAACGCTGGACTTCTTAAAGCCCAGCCCTGGCACACGGTGACATGAGTAATACTGGCCCCCAGTCTGCGGTGACCTCCTTTCCTCCTAACCTTGGCTTAATTCCACACCTTGAAGAGCTTTTCGTGGATGTACTTGGTCCCTGTGGCTGTGTGTCAAAGCTCTGTAGATATTGAGTTAAGAGTCACGCCTGGGCTGCCCCTCGGTCCTAGGGAGGTCCATCCCCATCGCTAGTGTAGAACCACCTCAGAAGGATGGATCCAGGTTAAATCTGCATGCAGATTCTGGAAGTGGCTGGAAGATGGGGGATTCTGGGAACAAGGATCCCTAAGGGAGAGTCTGGAAGAGAGTTCTGGGCTTGAGGCCAAGGCCACATGGAGAGGGATGCTGTCATAGGAGGACAAAAATAGGACCCTTTCAGGAATAGGACCCCGTGCAGAATTCCTGCTTACCCAGATCCAAAGTCAGTATAATTCACACCAAAACTTGGGGCAGTTAAAAAAAAATGAAGTTCTCACCATTATGTTCCATTCTATTTTCAATTATGAAACTATTGTGAATTACTTTATGCTACAATCTACCCTGTTTTATTTAGCCTAATCATTCTCTCCACAGCCAGCATCAAATGCTATTTTTAGTTTGCTGTTTATAATTTTAAAAATCTATTTCTGGTTTTAAATGTAATTATTTTACATTTCCACTTAAAAACATACATTGTTGATCAATGTTAGGCCAAAAGAGAAATCACTGAAAATTTCCAGTAACACAGGGGCACTTGGGTGGCTCAGTCAGTTGAGCCTCCGACTTCAGCTCAGGTCATGATCTCATGGTCCGTGAGTTTGAGCCCCGCATCGGGCTCTGTGCTGACATCTCAGAGCCTGGAGCCTGCTTCTAATTCTGTGTCTCCTTCTCTCTCTGCCCCTACCCTGCTCTCTCTCTCTCTCTCTCTCTCTCTCTCTCTCTCTCTGTCTGTCTCTCTCTCTCTGTTTCTCTCTCTCTCTCTCAAAAATAAATATTAAAAACATGTCCAGTAACATTGTCCATTGTCACCATAAAATGTCAAATGTTAAAAAAAAAACAAAGATCATCAAAATTCAAACTAGATGCAAAATAAATAAATAAACCACAGTATTCTATCTCCACACTAGACCTTCCCCGTTCACTTGTTCTAGGGCGACTGATAATTAAAGAGGGCGGAGCTCCTGTGCCCAGCTGATGGGCCTGAACCTGGCCAGGCATGTGACCACAGCGTGTGGATCTAGAAATAACAGTCTGACTTGCATATTCTCACGGGGCTGGATGGGTTAACCACACGAATAAACATCCACAAGCACCAAATCAAAACCAGTACAGAGCAAGAAACCCCTGATCAAATATATTTTAAGTTTCAAATAAATGCTCAAAGGCAGCCAGAGGAGCTATGTTCTCAGTTCAACACAACAAATGAGTTAAGCCAGCAGCATCTCTTACTAACAGGAAGTCTGCAATACCCAAAATGTCTTATTATGTGCATTTTGTAAAGAACATTTGCCATGTTACTGTCAGAGTGGTAGCAGATAGGCACAAGTGCGCCGCGAGAGCCCCATGAAACAGACACATACTGTTCCCTTGCTCTGAGACCCGTCAAGGTGCTAAGTGGCCATCACAGGAAGGCAGTGGTTTTGAGTGGGTGGCACAGGCCTCCCAGAGACCTGGGCAGGACTCTGACAGGTCCAGCAATCTCTCCGAGGGCACAGTTTGGAGCTTACCCCTTCAACGCCTGCTCATCTCAGCAAGCATGTTCATCTCAACCTCATGTGCTGAGAATTCATCATAGAGACCGGATACAAACCTGGTTTTATTCCAGCAGTCTACTTTGAACTTTTCTGCTCTTAACCTTGTTTCTAGCTTGGACTGGTGAACGTGTATATTTATTCCATTGATTGGCATATTAATTAGAGTTTTCAAATGTTAAATGATCTTTTTAAAATTGCAATGGAATTAAATGCATGAAGATTTCCCTTAGCACCTCCAACAAATGCTGGTTCCACTGAAAAGGTTTAAAACCTTTTCACTCCCCAACCCCCACTTTTACTAGGATGACCATAATCAGGCTTGCTTAAAAATTTGACTTGAAAATACAGTCCCAACTACTTAAAGGGAATTGATTTTTAATGTAGGCCTACTGTATCTCTCTGATTCCATAGTTCTGCTATTCTCTGCAGTAAGCTTTCTTCTATCTTAACAGATCTCTCATAATGGACTCGTTCCCCCCAGTCTTTGCTTGCTACACGCCACCTTGATTATTTTCAGCATCGGATGAATAAGCATAGGGCGAAACTCTATACAGTAGTTATCAATAGATAGCTACCAGGACGGAGGCAAAACACATTTTTGTCCTTGGAAAGGAGACTTAGTCAACACAGGTAGAGAAACCATTACTGGGAATGATCTGATTGGTCAGTATAGGAAGTATAGGGAATTATGGTATATGACTTGATTAGGTCAGATTAGAAATATATAGAGTCATGTGTGGCTAAGAATCTGCACAATGATAGAAGACCTTGGAGGCTTGTGTTTCTGGTGTTAACTGAGGGGAGGAACCAATGGAAGACACAATGGGGTTCATTGAGGGCAAGGTGGCTATTTGATTCTAATTATACATTATGTATTGGATTTTTTCCCTCAACGTCAGTGTCACAGCCTGGGGGAAGACGGAGAGGCGGGCAATCTCACCAGGAGCACACAGTTCCAGAAGTTTTCCTTAAAAATAGTTTTTCCAAAAAAAAAATAGTTTTTCTATCCATTCCATGACTATAGACCACTCTTAAACAATGATAAACAATTATTAAAATCAGAAAATTAAAATTGGTTTATTTTGATGTATCAATAAAATGGATATATTTATTTTGAGAAAAACAAACTCTGCCTCTTAAAAAAAATTTTTTTTAATGTTTTATTTATTTTTGAGAGAAAGAGAGACACAGCGTGAGCAGGGGAGGGTCAGAGAGAGGGAGACACAGAATCCAAAGCAGGCTCCAGGCTCTGAGCTAGCAGTCAGCACAGAGCCTGATGCGGGGCTCGAACCCACAAATGGGGAGTTCATGACCTGAGCCGAAGCTGGATGCTCAACTGACTGAGCCGCCCAGGTGCCCCCAGAAACTCTGCCTCTTAGTATGCATCTATAATTCAATTAGCCATATCTTACAATTTCTGCTTAAAAATTTGGTGGATCTTTTCATTTTCTCACCTGCTATGGGAAAACTCATTAAATATGCCTAATTTGGTCAAAAAAAATCTGTAGAGATTCATGAGAATATCATGAAATTTCTGGGAATCTGAAGTCAGCAACTACTTGTTGTGGACTCTTGAGTAATTCTTATCTGCACCTATAACAAATATTTTATTACAGTCTACATCATATGGTTATTGAAAAGATGACCTAAAATAATACATGATGATAGCACCTACTAATAGCTCCATTTTTTAGAAATATTATTATTTTTATGTTGGCAAATTTATTAAAACTTGCTCCAAGCCTTAAATCCTGTAAGTTATGTGGTTTTATAAATTAATAAATACTCAAAACAAAGTAAGTGTAATATTTAAGAGTTGATACATGAATTCTTCTGAGGAAGAAAACTGTTCTTGATAAATTCCTGTATTATAGAATAGACCAAGGGAAACATGTGACCCCTTAATTTATCTCTTTATTCATTCACTGCTGTTCATTAACTAAGCACTTACCAGTAGGTATTGAAGTTATAGTAACAAATAACACAGATAAAGCGGTTACTCCCATAAAGTTAATGTTTAATGGGGTACACACACACACACACACACACACACACACACACACACACAAATTTAAGAAGTGACAAGTACCATGAAATAAAAAGGGCAAGAAGACAGAGAATGAAGGGGACTAAGACGCGTAGGATGGATAAGGTGGTCACAGAAGGCATTGAAGAGATGACATTTGAATAAAGACCCAGATGAAGTGAGGGAGTTGGTAAAGAGAAGTTGAAGCAGAAAGAAAAACAAGTATGAAGGGTCTGGTGTGGGATAGACTTGGTAAGTTGGCTGGGCAGGAGGAAACTGGTGGCCAGAGTTCAAGCTAGGAAGCGCTTTAGATTTCGTTCTAATAGCAACTTATTTTTTAATAACCATGAAGGAAAGACTGAGTTGTTCTAAATGGTGTAATAATTTCTTTACATTATTTGATGTACTATTAATTAATTTAAAATAAATAGTACTATGGTATAAAGCTGAAGGGAAAAGCCATTCCCATTAACCCAGTACCTCTCTCTAAAAGGCATCTCTCTTATAATTTTGGGGTATCCTTTCACTTCAAAATATGTTTATTTACTTCCAAAAATGGAAACATACTGCAGACATCATTTTGCACCTCAGTTATTTTTACTTCTAATATATCCTGGAGACTTTTCAAGATTGTATATGTTTTTAAATTGACTGCTTGTTTTTAAATGACTGCTCAATATCACACTGTATGAATTACCCTGATTGATAATAGGCTTTTTTATAAGGTAATTTTGGTTCCAGTGTTTGTAATTACAACCAACACTATTATCTATGTCGTGGGGTGTATATATATATTCCTAACTTTATTAGGAAGCACCTTTCCAGAGGAGCTGAAAGACTGATGGAAATGAAATGCCATCAAACGGAGGTAGCCGCAGGTGTTGTGGGGGGTGGGGAGGCTGATACTGAATGTGAAGTCAGTCTTCTTGCAGCAATACTAACGCTTCTGCGCTCTTAATCCCCCCTTGTCCCAATCTCTACACTCATAAATGTTTCATATGAGTAGGCTATATGTTTGTTTTGTGACAAAAAATTAAATTAAAAGTTCAGAGTGTCAATCTGAAATGATAGGGTGGATAAAAGACACAGAACAGAACAGGCTGGAGGAAGAGGAACTATGAGATCTCAAGCTACCCAGATTTCACTGACATTTTCAAAAGTGTATCAGCCTTCCACGAGGTTGGTATCAAGATTCAAACAATTTTACCTAGACTTCAAGGAGCACAAAACGGCCCCCCCACTGACATCTGGGTTACATATTTAATACCCAAACATCCAAGGAGGGAGAATCAGTCAAGCTAATTCTTTTGATTTTGTGTAAACAAAATAACCAATTGATGGAGTGATTACTTCACTTGTTTTGGATTTCTATATACATAGCCACATGCCAGTGATAAAAAATAAAGCATCATCTTCAAATTCAGAGCAATGTACAGGACCATGCTATATTGTTCATAGCAATCTATGTTAAGAACAATGTATCTACTAAAGTTACTCTTAATTCCGCTTTTTCCCAAAATTCCCAAAACAACATCAGTTGCAAGCAAATAATTATCACTTGCTCAGAATACAAATGACCTCATTCATTATTTTGGCTTCTTCGCTTTTCTTCCTTCTCTCAATAGCATTTTATCATTCTATTTTACTATTCACTGTTATTTCCACAGTAGGGTGTGCTGAGAAAAAAAGAGTAGAAATGCATATTGATATTTTCACGTGCCTTACTACGTGTTTAAGGTCAATACCAATATTTTGATGAAATAAATTGGATGTTTCTATGCTTTTTATTCATTCAGGATTTCATTTAATCTCTTGAAAGCAAATACAGTTTCAACTATCAAAAATAAGCCAGTTATTACCTAGTCCCCAAAATACATAAGCTAGAGAAACATTCAATAGCATTATTTTACTTATCTCTGCTTATAAATACCATTACACATTCATTGTGGAAAATAGAAATATATATATTTGTATTTCATAAATATATGTATAGAAAACCAACTGGCTGGGTTCCTGCTTATTTGCAGTTTTTATACTATTTTGGAAAATAGGATCTTAATAAATTATATGGATATTAAACTAAAACCTGGATTATCAAAGCAAATTACAGAATCTATTCCTGTAGTTATCCTTTAATAATTATTATAAATCTAGGATTCTATAGCTATAACCCTATCCAAAATCAGAAAAAGAGGCTAACCTTCCTTTCATTTTTTTCCCTAACTCTCACAGCTTTGATTATTATCTACTCAAAGCATATCACTAATCCAGATTCCTTTCCTGAATTGTAAAACCATATGTCCAACTGTCTGCTGGAAATAGCCACTTAGAGTTCCTATACATACCTCAAACTCTACAAGCTTAAACTTAAAGAAGCAGCTTAGGAAAGTTTCTTCATCTGGAAGTGACTCTTCCATGTTTCTCATGTCAGTTAATAGCAGCGTAAATAACAACCCACCCAATTAACTGATGAAGCAAAACATCTTCTGCCCTCCTCTCTCACTCTCCATGTCTGATTATGAAGTCGTATTTAATTTGTCTCTTAAATATTTCCTCGTTCAATTTACTTCTTTCCATCCTCACTGCTTCTAGCCTAACTTAGATTAGTGCTTCCCTCACCTAGGCGACATCTACACGGATGGTGCCTGAAGGTGTAGAATAGACAACCCTGGGAGCCCTTCCAGCCTCATCTTTCATCCTCATCCTCTCAAACTCCACCTATAGCACATTAAACATTTTTAACACCTTAAATGTTCAAGATTTGTATAAATGTCACTATATGTATATTATATATGCTGCGCACACACACACACACACACACACACACACACACACACTTTGCTCTGAGATACTCAATATCATCACCCTCTGACTACCACCAAGGGTAGGTTGGGTGTCTTTTCAATAAAACTCCAAAACACCTGCTACTCCTTCATCAGAGCATTTAGTACTTTTATTATAAATACTCATCTGTTTGATTACAACCCCCAGTGAGTCTAATATATATTTCAAGGACATATATATTTTTATTACTGTATCTTAAATATCCAGAGTAGACATATAGCAAGCGTTTACTATATGAGAGAAATAATGGATCAATGAATATATGCTAATGTTCAGGCAAAAATATGGTAAGACAAGGGTCATGACCACATTAAAGCCAAGAATTATGGTGAAGTAGGAGATATTCATATATGGGGTTAGTGTCATTATTACTATTACATCTGTAAGGTAAACTGTAGTGCTTATTCTTTAACTCCAAAACCTGAGAATCATTAACACTGCCCTTACAAGTAGAAATGTTCAAGGAAAGCCTAGGATCTATGGTGTGTCATTTCCTAATTTCATAATGTTTGGAAATGACAGTTCAGCCTTAGCTGAACACAGCCAGACAACGCCCAAGGATACAACTAAAAACACTCAAGTTGCCAGTAAATTGTTTTCCAAATGAGTGATTATTAGGACAACAAAATCAAGTAAATAAGAAATGGAAAAGGCATGACAGGTCATGTAATCTCTCCTGTGAGAATACTCTCTTAAATGTTGGCCTCACTGCTCATCAGGGTGAATTTTAAGTACAACCAGTGATGTAATACCACCTTCACCCTGGGGAGGCTATTGTGCAAACAAAAAGTTTTCATTGCTTCTCAGATAAAACCTTTTAATAATCTGCATTTTCCTCCATGTGTACATTTTATTCTAGCTCTCACATGCCTCTATCTTTTTAGATTTTATAAATAAAAATAAGTGGTGATATAATCTTGGAGCAACAGCTTTCTTTTAACTAAAAGTTATGAGAAGCAAATTTACTCTTTCCATTTTGACATTTAAAATATGCCTTTATTTCATTCCATTGATGTTTAAAACTTGGAAGGGGTAAATAAGTCAGAATTTGTCACTTCAGTATGTTAAACCTTACTAAACCTCAGAAGACTTCAGATTTATTTGCTGTGATGCAAATATTTTTAATGGAGTATTGCTGAATTGGATAAGCTATCAGCTGGAACTGAGAAATGTGTGAAGCATATAGAATTTTATGAAAGTTACTTTTGTTTTTTTGTCATTTTAATCTTATTTTTACTTGAGATTTTTGCCTGTATTATCTCAATATGTTATTCTTCCATGTAATTAAAGATATTTTGGTTCAGTGAGTGAGACCATATTGGACTTTTATTGGCAACATTTCCCAAATATTAATATTCTGCATACCAATTTCCTGAATTTGAGGCGTACTTTATATTACTATAGCATTTTTCACTGAGTATTTTGTTTGAGGTTAATTATTTTTCAACTTAAATATATTTTTAAGTGATGTTTATGTCATGGATTTGGTTTTTACCTAATATACATAAATGCATATAATTTAAGCATTATCTCATAACTCCTAAAATATCTTGTAGCCCACATTTTGGAAAAACTGTTCTACCATATTACATTATAAATCTATAGATAATTTTCTTCTTCTTTTATAAAAGACTCTTTCAGAGCTGTTAGAATTCTGATAGTCCCCTACCAGTTAAAAAGCTATATTATAAATTTTTTGGTTTGTGGGGTGCCTGGGTGGCTCAGCTTCTGACTGAAGCTTCTGACCTCAGTTCGGGTCATGATCTCATGGTTTCTGGGTTCGAGACCTGCATTGGGCTCTGGGCTGACAGCTCAGAGCCTGGAGCTTGCTTCAGATTCTGTGTCTCCCTCTCTCTCTCTGCCCCTCTCCTGCTCACACTGT
>NC_043705.1:113910151-113917265 GCF_006229205.1 Suricata suricatta
TCTCTCTCTCTCTCTCTCTGTCTCAAAAATAAATAAACATTAAAATTTTCCCAAAAAATCTGTATTTTGTCCTCATTTTATGGAAGAGAAACTTACAGTTGAAGAAAGATTAAGTAACTTTCATGTTAACCTGTTAGTGAGGGTTAAAAACTAAAATATATTCATTCCAAAGCTGTAACTCTTAAAAACCATAACCTTTGTATGGCATGATTAAAACAGAAGTTGGCATATAGAGAAAGGGGGAAAAAGTGAATGTTCAAGTGTGTCGTTTAAATATTTTCTTAATGTTTATTTTTCAGAGAGAGAGAGAGAGATGAGGACCAGATCTGAAGCAAGCTCTGTATGACAGCAGGGAGCTGAATGCAGGGCTTGAACCCATGAACCTTGAGATCATGACCTGAGCTAAAGTCTGATGCTTAACTGACTGAGCCACCCAGGAGCCACCAAGGGTATCATTTTAGTAAAGAATTTCAATCTCTCATTCAATCTACTTGTTTTCCCCTCCTCCTCTCCATTAATGTGTTCATTTAAGCCACTTCCAGAATTCCTGAGGAAGTGCTAAAAGAGAACATAGGATGATTGAGATCGTGATTATGAAGATATTTATTATCATTTGTGTCTTATTACAACAGAATATTTTGGAATCCACAAAAAAGTGTTTTAGCCAACAACAGTAGGAAAAAATAAACTTCACATGTGCAACTGTCAAAACTTATGCTAAAATTATTATTGGTTTTTATTTAACTTTATTCAATGTCTGGGTCTGGCTTCTAGAAATGTTCATAACTGAAAAGTAAATACGAGATTTCAGCTTTTTAGCTTGTAATAAATTATTTCTCTGTGACAGTTTTTATTCTATGTTCTCATATTCTGCCTTACTACTTAGTTTTCTTATTTACATAGCTAAGCCCCTAGCTAGTGTTATGTACAGACCTACCTTAAATATAGCCAGGTCTTCTAGATCACATAGAAATTATAATGAGAAAGATAAAAATGAATTTACCTATAATAAATCCAAATAGAATATTATTTATTACAAATTTTAATAAGTATTACTCAGTCTAAATTTATGAGTTGGGACTTTGATAGTTTGATTTGTAAATTTCATAATGAACCCCAAAATGTTTGTTATTCCTTTGCAAACTTACAGTTATAATAGTACAATGATTTCTTAAAAAATGTCAGTAATCCATGTTCACTTTTTTCATAAGAAAAACTATCCCTTTTAAATGATATTAAACAGAATTTTCTTCTATTTATGTTAGCACTACAATGTTAGCTATAAATTCTGTGACTACCCAAAAGATAGAAATGGGAGAGAACTTTCAGAAAAGTCCAAATTCAGTCCAAAGAGAAGAAAGTTTTCCCAAAAGAAAGAAAAATGAAAACAGATGCAGTGTCATCCTCCATTATGTTAGCTCGTGCATGGTTTTTGCTAAAGAACAGACATTCAATCTGCTTTGAATTATTTGTCACTTGGCTTCTTTATATTTCCATGCCTTATTTTGCATTTTATTCACTACTTATTGTGTTACACAATCTACATTCTGCAAAAATAATGTTAATATATATTCTTACCAAGGATCAAATATGCGTAACCACGTTTAGAATCTTTGCAAACCTAGATGTCTTTGACTTTGCAACCAAACTTTATCATTTGGGGTCCGAGTTCACTTGCTCTTGGCCAAGCTGAACGTAAAGTACAATGAATTGGACTTTAAAAGGCTTATAAAATATTCAAAAAGCTTCTTGCACATCAAACAGCTCTTAAGACAGAACATTTTGATGAATTTAGTGTAAATGAATCAGAAGCATATGGATTAAATTTACCTTAAAATACTCCTGGGTTTAAGAATTAAGAGAAAATGTGCTTGGCAAAACACATTTTGGGTTTTGCCTAACCCAGAACATTGGAAAAGTATTTCAAGATGTTTGATGAACCTAAATCATGGCTGGGTTCACCCATCCCTAATCCCCTCTGGTAATAGCAAAGGACAGGCAGAGGCAGATTTTAGGTGCATGGATCTAGTTTGGGTTTTTATCATGGCTATCCCAAACTATTGGATAACTTGAGAATGCCCTGCTTTGTCTAAATCAAATGTGTGCTCGTGTTTTCATATCTAACAATTGCAGAATGTGTGGTTCTACATAATTATAATAGCTTCTATATAACCCACTCAATAAAAAAGAGAAATCACAAGGTTTATACTTACTTGGAGCATATCAAGAGAGGTATAGAGCATATCAAGAGAGGTATAGAGAATTCAATATTAATCTTAAAGATTATTCACTTGAATAGAATGAAAGCTTATCAATTATTTCTACTTTTTAAAGGAATAGAAATACGTTAAAAAAAGACTCAAGGTTTCAAAAGGAGGTGACATGTACAATAATCAATATGGGAAATTTTGTTTCTGTTTCCAATATGATTTTTATTCATACATAAGAAATGGGCAGCATATATGAACAAGTCATTAAATTATTTGACTATAACTTTATACTTTAGTATAT
This sequence comes from Suricata suricatta, assembly GCF_006229205.1. Taxonomy (NCBI): domain Eukaryota; kingdom Metazoa; phylum Chordata; class Mammalia; order Carnivora; family Herpestidae; genus Suricata; species Suricata suricatta. The sequence goes on from NC_043705.1 coordinate 113,912,663, forward strand.
TTAGTATAAATTGTTATTTTAAGTAACAAGTCATTCCTGATTTAGGGAAATTCTAATATTTGAATTATTCTTCATTTGAATTTATGGCCATCTCTTTACTTGTGGACAAACAAATGTGGAGGGAAAATGTAATTTATATGCTATCTTCTTTCTTCTCTTCCAAAAAACAAATAATCAAGGAGAGATACAGATCACTAACTCACATTAATGTAAATAACATATACCTATGAATTGGCAACTCAAAATTTTCAAATTACAGCATCAAATGTTCATATTCTAAACTATGGCTCATCGTGTGGGAATACTAATAATCTCAACTAAGAAACTGTGTTAGGAGCAACTGGTGGCTCAGTTGGTTGAGTATCCAACTCTTGATTTTCGCTCAGATCATGATCCCAGGGTTATGGGATCAAGTCCAGTGTTGGGCTCCCCTCTGGGCATGTAGCCTGCTTGAGATTCTCTCTCTCTCCTTCTGGCCCTCTCTCCAACTCATGCTCTCTCTCTCTCAATTAATAATAATAATAATTTAATAATTTTTAAAAATAATGTTAAATATAAAGTGCAATCTAAATGTGAGTTTTTGTAACAAATAATTTATAAATGTAAGACATTCTTGAGTCTTAGACTAGTAAATATGAATTATATTTACCAGTCCTTCAACCTTAAGGAATAAAAAGTGTTTTCATGGGACACCTGGGTGGCTCAGTAGATTAAGCATCTGACTTCAGCTCAGGTCATGATCTCACAGTTTAAAAATTCAAGCCCCACATCGGGCTCTGTGCTGAGAGCTAAGAGTCTGGAGCCTGCTTCAGATTCTCTGTGTGTGTCTCTCTTCCCTCCCCTGCTCATGCTCTGTGTCTCTCTCTCAAAAATAAGTAAACATTTAAAAAGGAAGAAGAAAGTGTTTCCATAAGAAGAAAAGTTTTTGTTATGGAGTGATGATGGGCAATTTTCTGAAATATGATAAGAAATTACTAATGGGATAAAAGACCTATTTGTGACACCTTCGAGGTCCATCCACTTTGCTACAAATGGCCAGATTTCATTCTTTCTCATTGCCATGTAATACTCCATTGTATATATATATACCACATCTTCTTGATCCATTCATCAGGTGATGGACATTTAGGCTCTTTCCATGATTTGGCTATTGTCTTGCTAAGCGAAATAAGTCAGGCAGAGAATAGATACCATATGTTTGCACTCATAGGTCTAACAGGAGAAACCTAATGGAGGACCAGGGGGAGGGGAAGGGGAGAAAAAGTTGGGGAGAGAGAGGGACGCAAAACCTGAGACGATTGAACACTGAAAATGAACTAAGGGTTGAAGGGGGAGGGGGAGGGGGAAGGGAGGTGGTGGTAATGGAGGAGGGCACGTGTGGGGAAGAGCACTGGGTGATATATGGAAACCAACTTGACAACAAACTATTAAAAAAATTTAAAAAACCATTCTGAATATTAGACAATGATGAAAAAAATTCAGAAAGAAAAAATAGCAAAAATCCCATATTTGTGTACATATTTATACAAAGAGGGCAGATATTTTTAAAAATTTGCTGTTTATTTCCTTATTTACTCAAATCAACTTTGCAAATAACTTTTGTCTTCAAATGAGGAACCAAGAGTTAACTGATTCACAAAATGAAAGTGTTTATAGAAAAATGTGTGTAGATAAGAGAATTCATCTTTTTTTCATGTATATATAATATTATATTAGTTTCAGGTGCACAACAGTGATTTGACAGTTATATACATTATGCTGTGCTCACTACACATGTAGATATCATGTGTGATCATACAACATTATTAAAATATCGTTGACTATATCCCTTATGCTATACTTTACATCCCCTTGATTTATTTATTTAAATAACTGGAAGTTTGTTACTCAGTCCCCTTCACCAATTTCACTCATTCCCCATCAATCTCCCTCTGACAACCACTAGTTTGTTCTCTGTATTTATGATCCTGTATCTGTTTTTTCTTTGTTCATTTATGTTTGTATTTTAGATTCCATATATAAGTGAAATCATATGGTATTTCTCTTTCTTGTCTTACTTATTTTACTTAGCATAATATCCACTAGGTCTACTCATGTTGTCGCAAATGGCAAGATCTCATTCTTTTTTTTATGGCTGAGTAATATTCAATTGTGTGTGTGTGTGTGTGTGCATATGTGTATGTGCTTGTGTATGTGCATGCTGTATCTTCTTTATTTGTTCATCCATTAATGATACTTGGATTGCTTCCATATCTTGGCTCTTGTAAATAATGCTGCAATAAACACAGGAGTGCATATGTTTTTTTACTTAGTGTATTTGTATTCTTAGGTAAATACCCACTAGTAGAATTACTGAATCAAATTGTATTTCTATTTTTGGTTTTGTAAGAAACCTCCATATAATTTTCTACAGTGGTTGCACCAGTTTACATTCCTATCACCAGTGTATAAGAGTTTTCTTTTTTTCTCCATATTTGCCAACAGTTGTTTCTTATCTTTTTAATACTAGCCATTTTGACAGGCGTAAGTTGATATCTTATTGTGGTTTTGATTTGCATTTCCCTGATGCTTACTGCTGTTCAGCATCATTTCATGTGTCTACAGGTCTCTAAATGTCTTTGGAAAAATATCTATTTATGTCATTGGCCAAATTGTTTAATTGGATTACATGGGGAGTTTTTGGTGTTGAATTGTATATGTTTTTTATATTTTGGATATTAATCCCTTACTGGACATATTATTTGCAAATATCTAAAAAAATATCTATTTTTAATGACCAAAAAATGGAACTACAACACTTTAAAATAATTCAGTCTTTCATAAAGCCTAACTTTCTGAAACCTGGTAACACCAAAGATATTCATAGTATCCTAAAGATATGTCATAAATTTTCTGCACTAAAGATATATACTTTAATGTTAGGCTCTCATTCATAGACTTTTGGATCCTTATTCACCATTTACTTACCATTTATCATTTACTTCCTACTATTTAACTTGATTATACCACAAATATTTACTAAGCACCTACTATGGGCAAGACATTGTTAGGTATAAGAGAAATATAAAGATTATTTATCTGGAATTGCTTTTCTCAAAAAGTTTGTGATATATTGGATATATTAAAACATGTATAAAAAGGTATTATTAAATGTGGAAAGTGACAAAATCAGTATCGAAACATCCTATGGATTCTAGAAAGAAAATTCTTAAGCCAATCCCATAAAGCAGGCATAATGCCAGCAGGAAAAATAAGAGCTGACAATCTTACATTAAAAGATGGCACAGAAAATGTAAAACAAGAAATTATATCACCTAACAGTTTAACAACGGATGCTAACAAGAATCATTTAAATTACATTGCATTTATTTTGTTTAAAAAGATCAGGAAGTATATAGCATATCTTAAATGGACTTGAATTTAGTATGAATTTTGTATCATTTGAAAACAACTAAACAAATATTTTGCACTAAGATGTTATGAGGAGTTTATGAATCAAATGACACTACTGAGTATAGAATGTCTAATGCTGTACAACAGAACAGCCCTGGAGCGGGGACTAGGTCACTATTAGCAGAAGATAATTCAAAGTTGTCTATGAGAAAAATGGTGGGGCAGAGAGAGAAGGAGACACAGAACCAGAAGCAGGCTCCAGGCTCTTAGCTAGCTGTCAGCACAGAGCCTGACGTGGGGCTCGAACCCATGAATGTGAGATCTGACCTGAGCCGAAGTCGGAGGCTTAACCCACTGAGCCATCCAGGCATCCCCCGCCCCCCATTCTAAATTCTATCAGAAATCTTCTGCAAAGATAACAGGAAGAGATTTGGCAGCATGCCAGTGAGCAGATATATAAGATGGTCACTGCCTTGTGGTGTCAAAAGGTACTCTAAAGTAAATAATAGTGATTTTTCACGTCTAGGGCAACATACATTTTGTAGTGTGGGTATTCCATATTAGAGACATCTACTAGCTATATAGTGATACTTATTATAAATATATGGTTTAATTTGATTTATAAACCAGATATTGTGTTGTGATTTTGTTACTTTTGTGTGTCAGCTTCACACAAATCCTAACATGGCCACATACCTCGCACTTGACAACACCCTTTATGAAGTAACCATGGAAGAAGTGAAAGAGCTCATGTAGGAAAGTACATTCCCCACATCACTGATATATGAGGCCAATGTTAGCAACATTTTGGAAAGTTTTCCATCAAAAATGATTTTTTCTAATCTTCCAGCTCTAATTTTCTAGTTTGGGTTATGTTTCAGTTATTTGGAAACTGTATTCATAGCTGTAAGCATTCTTTGTATTCGATACATTAGATATAACCAAGGTTTCTTATTTCTTTTTAGATCCAGTAATAAGGTAAAAAGTAAAACTATTTGGGGAAGAAAAATAGAGAAATGCATTACATATTAGCAGAGGTTATAGATTGACACATATGCAAATGCTGACTAATAACAAATATGTAGAAATAGCAAAGTAAGTTAAAGAGTAGGAAATGGAAAGGGATCTGAGAGAAGTGTCACATCTCTTCCAGCACCCTGCCCCACCCACATCTCCTTCACTTACTGACACTTTTCACTTAAAAAAAAAA
>NC_043705.1:113917365-113938578 GCF_006229205.1 Suricata suricatta
GAGCCACCTAGGAGCCCTGAGAAATGTATTTTTAAATGATTACAAAAGGTAACTCTTTTGTAGAGTTGCAATTTCTCTGTTTCCTTTTATACTAAAGGGAGGAATGAGAAAGCGCCAAGCACAGGTCACCATTCTTGGGTTAGTCACAGGCCATCAAGAAAATAGGTGTTATAAACTATCCTCTGGCTGCTGGGAAATTTATTTTAAAATGACTATGCCTACCTCAAAATAAATGTCCTGGCTTTCCAGAGATAAATATGGAAGAGATACCTATTTAAAAAGGTAATAATGCTCTCAATTATCCATGTGTCTGTTTTCACTAACTTTGGCTATTTTGTCTTTAGGCCTTTAATTTTTCCTCCTATTGTTCATATATAGGTCAATAGATAAATCGTTCTATGGGGAGTGAGAATACATGGAAGTTTGCTGTGAACATGGCAATTAGTGCTATGTTATAATGAATGAAAAATATTTGATTTTATTAATTATTACTTTAGCTATAATTGTCTTAGTCAGAATTCATATAACACAAAAGATTCTTTTAGCCTGCTTCTTTTGTAGACTCTCAAAGAATACATAACAGTGGTGGCAATAATAATCATAGTAATAGTGATAATTTTTATTATTATTTGCTATGACCAGCTATTAGGACCAGATTTTAATATAGAAAGTATAACACTAATAATATATCTAATAATTATTAAATTACTGAACACTTAGTAAGTTCCAGGTACTGTGCTATATACTTTACACACATTATCTCAATACCTCATTTAATCTTGAATCCTAAGTATAATAAATTAATATTAATATCGCCATTTTCAGACAAGGAAATGGAGGTATAGAGAGATAAAGCACATTGTCTAAAGTCACAGGGGTAGTAAATGACAGAATCAGGATTTGAACTGACACCAGTCTCTTTCTGGAGCACATACCCTTAAAGAACATCTGATGAAAAATAGAATTTCTGGGAACCATGTCATGTAAGTAACGTACATGGAAAAAGATCTATGTGACACCATTTAAATGTGATTATGTGTTCAATAACATTTGTGGACACAAAAAGGAGGGAGAAAATTATTGTTTCTTTTTTTAATTTTTTAATGTTTATTTATTTTTTGATAGAGATGACATGAAAACAGGGCAGGGGCAGAGAGAGAGGGGTCAGAAGTGTCATGTCCCGCCCCAGCCAGCAGGGTGGAAAATCTTCTCGGGTTCTTGATCCTGAGAGAGGGAGAGAAAGGGCAGGAAAGGAGAGCACAGAGAGTGAAGACAGCACAGGGAATCCGATCAAGCCTCTTCTATTTATTCAGCAAATACTGTCTCTTATAAGGGTTTTTAGGCGGGAGAACAAGGCAGCTGACCTAGGTCTGTTGCTAGGAAACAGGGTCAAAGTTAGGGTAAAGGAGGAAACAAACAAGTTTTTACCACAGCACGTGAAGGGCCGATACCACCCTGCTGGTAGGCGATTGATCTATGTTTTTCTGGCTTCTCCTGGCAGGGAGTGGCTCTCCCCTGCCTCTTTTTGCAACTCCCCTCAGGGAGTGACATTACAGGCTAGTAAATGGCCAAGCAGCTGAATCTTTGCAGCTCCCCACACAGAAGTTCCAAAACAATCTCCACATGCTGAGAGCATGAGCCGCAAGACCATGACCTGAGCCGCAGTCAGACACTTAGTCAACTGAGCCACCCAGGTGCCCCTCCTCTTTTTTAAAGTGTTCATTTCTGAGAGAGAGAGAGAGAGAGAGAGAGAGAGAGAGAAGACAGAGGATCTGAAGCAGGCTCTGCACTGACAGCAAAGAGCCACATGTGGGGCTTGAACTCACCAACCATGAGAAGAGTTCAAACACTTAACCAACTGAGCCATCCAGGTGACCCCCAAAAATAATTGTTTCTAAGGGGAACAAGAATAGGATAGTTTTGAGGAGGTGGAGAGACCTCTCAGCTGGCCTATGAAGAATGAAAAGGAATATTTTAGAACAAAGTGAAAAACAACATTCCAAGTGAAGGGAAGAGCAATGAAAAAGGTGCAAAGGTGAGAGAGGACATAATGCTATCAGGAACTTCAAGATTCCCAGACCACAAACTCCTCAGGGAGGAGAAATAGTGGGCAGAAGCCAGGTCACAGAGGGTTTTATATACAGTGCTGGGGGGATTTGTGCTTTCCTAAAGGCAATTGTCATTGTCAGGTTCTGAAAAGGAAAGTAATATGAAATAATTTCCCCTTTAAAAAACCCATTCTGATAGGAAGTTCGAAGATTAATTTGAAAGATGTAAGACAAGACACAGAGAGATCAGGTAAGAAATACTTCCAATAATTCAGGCAAAAATGATGATGAAATAATATTATGGTGATGCCAGGGATGGAAAGGAAAGGAGCAGTTCAAGAAATATGGGAGGTATAATAAATTGATTTGGTCTGAGGATGGGATAAGAGAGAAGAAAGCGTCAAAATGACTCAAAATTTTCTGATTGACTCAGAACACAAAGACTTAGGAGTGGGCACTAGGGAGGTTGGCATCATGGAGAAGAATAATAAGGCATCATCTGAAGTTTCCAAAGGGAGCTGTGGAACCAGGAGGCATAAATTACTAGGTGATCCATTTGAATCAATACAAAAAGTGACATAATGAATCCCTACTTCTTAATATTACTCTTCAAGACTCTCTTTCCTTTATTTTAATCTCTAGATGGATAGGTAGATAGAACTTTGTATTATTTTCAGATTATTAATTTATTCATTTAATAAATATTGATTAAACACTATAATCCAGGTGCTGTATGACACGACATGCTAGGTATAAAACAATCAGAGAGGATTTGTTTTCTCACATATTTCAAAGTATAGTCAAGGAACTAAATATTAAATAAACTCATGGCTTTTCTGAAGCAATAGAAACGAGTATGCTGAAACTGTCTAGCTGGAAGGTCGTAGTTTTTACTGTGGAGTTAGGGAAAGCTGAAGAAGTGACATGGAAACAGAAAACAAAAACTTTTCTAGTGTTGACTACTTAACGAAATGAAAAATGTAGGAAAAGATATTCCAAAGAGACCCATGATGGGGGCAAACACCCTGACAAGAGGAGGTTGCTTCTTCCAAAATCTAAAAGGCAGGCTAAGTGTTGGCTGTATCTCTTCATGGGTTCCTTCTAAAAAAAAAAAAAAATGTCTTCCTCAACTTTAGGCCTTGCTGCCCAGCTCTCCATTTGAGGCACCTTCTTGTTTCTTGAACTTCAGTGTAGTAGAGAGAGGGAGAAACCTAATCATGTTTTGGGCAAAGGAGGGGAAAGAAGTTGCTAGACATTAAATACTTAACTTTACAATTTTGATTACCCTAATGCTAATTCTAACTAGAGGGGAAACAGATTCCAGTAACTTTCTCTCAAGTTTAGGGTCAGTATTCCAAACTAATATATTTATGACCAATCAGTTCATTAGGTTATTATCAGTACACTGCAATATAATGTAATGGAATATACTATAATAGAGTATATAAAGTTGTAGAACATAGTAAGAATATTATTTTCTTTAAATATTTTCTTTTACCTGTCACAGAAACACAGTCATATATTCACATAATGTATGTATTAGTCTGCTATACAAAATGAATTTATTATATGGATTATGATCAAAAGTGGGAAAGGTACTCAACTTAGGTATAAATTACTCTCCTAATATGTGGAGTAATGGAATAATTTCAGTAAAAATGTGTGCTTTACATGTACCCCAATGTTCATAGTAGCACTTTCAACCATTTCCAAATCATGGAAAGAGCCTAAATGTCCATCAACTGATGAATGGAACAAGATGTGATATATATATATATACACATACACACACAATGGAATATTACATGGCAATGAGAAAGAATGAAATCTGGCCATTTGTAGCAAAGTGGATGGACCTCGAGGGAGTCATGCTAAACGAAATAAGTCAGCTAGAGAAGGACAGATACCATACGTTTTCACTCATAAGTCTAACAAGAGAATCCTAACAGGGGACCATGGGAATGGGAAAAGGGAGGGAAAGAGTTGGGGAGAGGGAGTGAGGCAAATCACAAGAGACTCTTAAATACTGAAAACAAACTGAGGGCTGAAGAGGGAGGAGGGAAGGGGAAGGGGGTAATGGTCATGGAGAGGGACACTTGTAGGGAAGAGCACTGGGTGTTTTGTGGAAACCAACTTATTTACTATTTAAAAATAAATAAGTAAATAAATAAATAAATAAATATAAATAAAGTACTGAAAGAAAAAAAAGTGTGTGCTTAAACAGGCTACCATAATCCATTGAAAAAATGTCTTGGCAAACAAGTGTGGCATTGTGCAAGTAGCCCCAATGGAAGCCAGTACCACTTCAGAGTGACTCCAGCCTTGGGGTGAGGGGAAGATATTTACACATACCAGTTCAACTGTGGTCCCAGCAGTAGGCTGTGAGCAGACATCCAGTCTAATAGCAGACCCTGCCCACCAACAAAAGTTTCTCAGGGAAACAACAGAGGGAGACTGCCCTACAGTTCATTAGGACTGCAAGTCTGGCAAATGCTAGTCTGACCCAAGTCAAGCCCAAGGTGGCCCCAGGCTGGCCCATTAATGACATAGGGACCAAAACCTGCCTGCAATAGGCAAAGAGAGCCATTGCAGATGACTGGACTGAAGGTAAATGTGGCTCAGCCACAACAGCAGGGCCCATACAACACACATAGGAGACATCCCTGAAGAGTCAGGTTCTGGTGAACAGGGCACACTGCACTATAGGGCACTGCAGGAACTTTTCTTCATAAGGCCACTGCTTGCAAGAGTAGGAGATGTAACTAACTTTCCTAACATATAGAAAAAAACACAGAGAGTTCAATAAAATGAGAAGACAAGTCCCAAATGAAACAACAGGACAAAATCACAGCAAGAGAGCTAAAAAAAACAGAGGCAAATAATATGCCTGGTAGAGAGTTTAAAGTTATGGTTATAAAGATACTCACTGGACTGAGAAAGGTTAGAGGACCTCAGGGAGACCGCAAAGAAAACATAGAAAAAATAAAAGGCAACCAATCAGAGACAAAGAACTCAATCACTGATATTAAAAATACACTAGAGGGGAAAAATAGTAGACTTGAGGAAGCAGAAGGATGGATCAGCAACCTGGAGGACAGAGTAATGATCAGGCTGAAAAGGAGAAGGAAAAAAACTTAAAACAATGAGAATAGATTAAGGGAACTCAGCAGCACCATCACCCATCATAAGGGATTCATTATAGGGATTACAGAAGGAGTGATGAAGAGATAATTTTGAAAGCATCCAGAGAAATGAAAACAGTTACAAACATGGTAAACACCATAAGACTATCAGCAGAAACTTTAAAGGCCAGAAGGGAGTAGCATGATATATTCAAAGTGCTGAAAGGAAAAAAGTCTGTGGCCAGGAATACTCTATCCAGCAAAATTATCATTGAAAATAGAAGGATAAAGAGTTTCCCAGACAAACAAAAGTTAAAGGAATCACCACTAAACCAGCCTTATAAGAAATGTTATGGGAATTCTTTGAGTGAAAAGAAAAGAACATAAGCAGGAATAAGAAAAGTAGGAATCATAAAAGCAGTAAAATTAAGTATAATCAATAAAAACCAGTCAAGAGAGTGTCACAAAATAAAAGGATGTGAAGCATGACATCATACACATAAAACATTGAAGGGAGAGGAAAGAAAATTTAGTGCTTTTAAAACGATTCAAACTTAAGTGACCATCAATTTAATATAGACTGGTATATGCACAAGATATTACACATAAACCTGATGGTAACCACAATCAAAAACCAGTAATTCACATGTAAAAATAAAGAAATTAACCCAAGAATATCACTAAAGAAAGCCAGCAAACCATAAGAGAAAGAGAAGAAAGGAACAGGGAAGAACTACCACAAACAAGTAACAACCACAAACAAGTAACAAAATGGCCATAAGTACATACCTATCAACAATAGCTTTGAATATAAATATGTTAAATGTTTCAATAAGAAGACATAGGCTGATGGAATGGATAAAAATGTAAGGTCCGTCAATACGCTGCCTACGAGAGGCCATTTCAGGCCTAAAGACACATACAGATTGAAAGTGAAGGGATGGAGAATTCTGGGATACCAATATTTATGCTGAACAAGACAGACTTTAAAACAAAGACTGAAGCAAGAGACAAAGAAGGATACTACATAATCACAAAAGGAACAATCCAACAAGAAGATATAAAAATTGTTAATATTTATGCACCCACCATGAGAGCACCCAAATACATAAAACATTTATTAACACAAACATAAAGAAAATAATCGATAGTAATTCAATAACTGTAGGGGACTTTAATATCTCACTTATATCAATGGATAGATTATCCAACAGAAAAATCCATAAGGAAACAAAGGTTTTGAATAACACTTTTCATTTTTTTTCAGTTTTTATTTTATTTATTGAATGACACTTTAGACCAAATGTATTTAACAGATACATTCAGAACATTCCATCCTGAAACAGTGGATTATACATTCTTTTTAAGTGCACACAGAACATCCTCCAAAATAGATCACATGTTAGGCCAAATAGATCACATGTTAGAACAAATCTCAATCAATTAAAAAAAGGTTTAAGTCATACCATTCATCTTTTCCAACTATAATACTATGAAACTAGAAATTAGCCACAAGAAAAAATCTGGAAAGTACACAAATATATGCAGGGTAAACAACATACTATTGAGCAATGAATAGGTCAACCAACAAATCCAGGAGGAAATCAAAACATACATGGAAACAAATGAAAATGAAGACACAATGGTCCAAAATCTTGGGGATGCAGCAAAAGCTATCATAAAAGGAAAGTTTATAGCAATACAAGCCTACCTTAAGAAGTAAAAGAAGTTTCAAGTAAATAACCTAAACTTACACCTAAAGAAGTTAGAAAATAAAGAGCAAAACCCAAAACAAGAAGAGAGAAATAAATAATAATGTTTAGAACAGAATTAAATGAAGTAAAAATTAAAAACAAAACAAAACCCAAAATAGAAAAAGATTGATGAAACTAGGAGCTGATTCTTTCAAAAGACCAAAAATAGTGATAAATCTTTAGCCAGACTCATCAGAGAGGTGGGGTGGGGGGGAACTCAAATAAAATTAGAAATGAAAGAAGAGAAATAACAAATAACACCACAGAATAATAAAGGATCATAAGAAAATATTATGAAAAATCTCATGACAATACACTAGACAAACCAAAAGAAATGAATAAATTCCTAGAAACATATAACATTCAAAAACGGAAGCAGGAAGAAATAGAAAATTTGAACAGACTGATTACCAGCAATGATATTGACTCAGGAATTCAAAACTCCCAACATACAGAAGTCCAGGACCAGCTGTCTTCAAGGGTAAGTTCTACCAAACATTTAAAAGAAGAGCTTATAGCTATTCTTTCCAAACTATTTCAAAAATTTGGAGGGAAGTCTTCTGAATTCATTTTGTGAAGCCAGCATTATTATCCTGATACCAAAACCAGATAAAGACACCACACTCACAAAAAGAGAACTATAGGCCAATATCTCTGATGAACATAGAACAAAACTCACCAAAATGTTAGCACATAAAATCCAACAAAACATTAAAAAAATCATTCACTGTGATCAAGCAGGATTTATTTCTGGGATTTAAAGGTGGTTCAATATTTGCAAATCAATCAATGTGATACATCACATTAACAAGAAGAAGGATAAACACCATATAATCATCTCAATAAATGCAGGAAAAGAATTTTGTACTCTGTCATTTCAATAGATATGGGAAAAGCATTTAACAGAGTACAAAATCCACTCATGGTTAAACCCCTTAAGAAAGTAAGTCTAGGGGTGCCTGGGTGGCTCAGCTGGTTAAGTGTCTGACTTCAGCACAGGTCATGATCTTATGTTCGTGGGTTCGATCCCTGCGTCAGACTCTATGCTGACAGCTCAGAGCCTGGAACCTACTTCTGATTCTGTGTCTCCCTCTCTCTCTCTGCCCCTCCCTGCTCATGCTCTGTCTCTCTCTGTCTCAAAAATAAATAAAACATTAAAAAACATTTTTTAAAGAAAGTAGATTTATATGGAAACCAACTTGACAATGAACTATGATTTTTTTTACAAAAAAGAAAAGAAACTAGGTTCAGTGGGGTGCCTGGGTGGCTACGAGTCAGTTCAGCATCCAATTCTTGATTTCAGCTCAGGTCATGATCCCAGGGTCATGGGATCAAGCTCCATGTTGGGTTCCACACTCAGCATGGAGAAAACTGAAACTAAAACTTTTAGAGGACAGCAGAGGCAGTAATGTCTTTGATATCAGCTGTAGCAATATTTTTCTAGCTATGTCTTCTGAGGCAAAAAAACAAAAGCAAATACAAAAATATTCTTCACAGTGAAAGAAGCAATTAACAAAACTAAAAGACAACATACTGAATGGGAAAAAAATGTTTGCCAATTTTATATCCAATAAGGGGTTAGTATCCAAAATATATAAAGGACTCAACACCAAAAAAAAAAAAAAAAAAAAAAAAAAAAAAAAAAAAAAAAAAAAAAAAAAAAAAAAAAAAAAAAAAGGAAAAAAACCGAATACTCTAATTAACAAGTGGGCAGAAGGCAGGAAAAACATTTCTCCAAAGACAACCAGATGGCAAACAGACACATGAAGATGTTCAACATCACTCATCATCAGGGAGACCCAAATTTCCCTGTGTGATATCACCTCACACTTGTCAGAATGGCTAAAATCAAAAACACAAGAAACAAAAGGTGTTGGTAAGGATGTGGAGAAAAAGGAACCCTTGTGCACTGTTGGTGGAATGCAAACTGGTACAACCATTGAGAATGGAGGTTCCTCAAAAAATTAAAAGTAGAATTATCATATGATCTAATAATTCCACCAGTATGTATTTACCTAAAGAATATGAAAGATACATGCACCCCTATGTTTATTGCAGCATTACTTACAGTAGCCAAAATACGGAAGCAACTCAAATGTCCATCAGTAAATGGATAGATCACACACACACACACACACACACACACACACACACACACACACGAATACTACTCAGCCACAATAAAGAACAAAATCTTGCAATTTGCAACAACATGTATGGAGCTAGAGAATATAATGCTATGTGAAATAAGCAGTCAGAGAAAGATAAATATCATATGATTTCACTCATCTGTGGAATTTTAGAAACAAAAAATGAAGAAAGAAAAAAGAGAAAAATGAAAAAACAGACTCTTAAATACAGAGAACTGGTGTTAACCAGAAGAAAGGTGGGAAGGGGGCTGGGTGAAATATGTGAGTACACCTATTGTGATGATCACTGAGCAATGCATACAACTGTTTGAGTTACTATATTGTACACCTGAAATATTATAACCCCATATGTTAATTAATCTTGAATTTTAAAAAATAAATTTAAAAAAACACAAAAACAATGCCCAGGCAAAGGAAGTATATAATATACAATACATACATACATACATACATACATACATACATAAAAGTCTGATGGAGAGCTCCCGATTCATTTTTGCTGCCCTCTACCGTGGGAATCATTTAGACTTTCTATAATCAAATTTACTTATAAGCCATTACCTATGGCATCTTAACTAGGTCTTCCTGTACTTTTCACTGGATCTGTTTTATGTATGTGGGTACTTACAGAATTGTTCTAGAACAGCTCACTCTGTTCCCCAAGGTAATCATTTTGGTGGCTGAACAAAAATAAAAGAGTAAGCTATTTGGAATTTGCCCAGTTAATAAAGAAACCTGAGTTTAATTTGTAATAAATTATATAAATTAAAACATGCTGCCAAATATATCTTTGTTTCTCTATCATAGAAGAAATAGCAGAAATCTATAAGACTTTTAATAACTCTATAGAGATTACTTTTTATTGAGGAATGGAAATCTAATATGAAACAAATAGAATTATGATATTAAAGAATTCTAAGTTTATGAGTCTCGGATCAGTTATACAAAGCTTAAGGTGACATTTATTTACTTCATATTTTAGTAAGCAGTTTTGATTATTATGTCAGATACAATTGAAAACATGCTCCCATATATTACCATAGAATAATTCCATATAAAGGTGAGGTAATCCCTAACAGCTTAATAATAAAAGTCCATATTAAATCAAGTATCCTTGAAATCATTTTGGTTTCCAATATGTATAAAATACATTCATTATTATCATCTCAGGATTATAACTTTTCTTCATTTGGGATGAGGATTTCTGTATCATATCATCTTGAAAGAAAGTCTGGACCTCAAAATTTACTATATTTTTCATGGGTTTTCAGACTAACATGCGCATTAGGGGGATTTGCCTCAGTTTCAGGTAGGGTAACTGAGGTTTACAGATGCTAAGTCATTTGCCCTAGGTTGTTAAATGTAAAAAAACAACCAAGGAGAATGTTCTTGTATACAATTTTCCAGATTCAAAGTAGTGGATTTAAATAGAAAATCCAATGGAAATTCAAAGATTTGCCCTACAAACAAATAAATACATTTTGGCATATAAAACATGCCAAAGTCTCTGCATTCTCTAGCAAAAATATCCTTTGGCGTCTTTCCTACTCATATTACAGTATCATATAATATATGAATATATTAACAATACTTAACAAAAAGTGATTAGGAAATATACAGGTCTGTAAGAGGATCTTACTTTAAACAAAATACAGCATATTAGGCCTGAAGGGAAACCTAAAATACTCGTGAACTATCATAAGTAAAAGAAACAACATGCATTCATAGTAACATAAAGGGCTTTTAATTAAATATAACAAGTATTAGACTAAATTTAATGGCACAATATTTCCTCCAGTACTCTTTTTTTAAACATTTTTTAATGTTTTATTTATTTTTGAGAGGGAGAGAGACAGGGTGAGCAGGGGAGGCTCAGAGAGAGAGGGAGACACAGAATCCAAAGCAGGCTGTCAGCACAGAGCCTGATGTGGGGCTCAAACCCACGAACTGTGAGATCATGATCTGAGCTGAAGTCAGACACTTAACCAACTGAGCCACCCACGCATCCCATCCTCCAGTATTCTTGATTTTGTTGCCAAAGAAACTTTTCTTTCCTACATTTCAATCACCATTGATAAATGAAACTTTAGGTCCAGATTTTTTTTTTTTTTTTGTCCAAAGGACATTGCTGGTGCCAGAACTTTACTAAAAGTCATAAAATACACATATTTGGGAAGATACCATAGAAAATTGGAATGTTTGATCCTTCTGGAAGCAGATTAAAAATAGTAGTTTATCTAGTAAATTTAAAAGCAAACTAGGAAATAATTTAAAATTCAGAAATAGCATTTTCTAGGGAGATGTGTTATTTTGAGTTGCTAAGAACTTCTTATCTTTTTAACAGAGAACTTATTTCCTATCATATCTTAGATTTTAAGGTGATCTTTTAGAACTCATTTTGAGACTTTGTGGTTTCAATTATATCCTCTACATGACCTCAGGCATCAATAATCTTCTCTGTTGATTTGATCAACTGTAAAGTAGGAACAGTGTTACTGAGGTGTATCATGTATAAAGTGCCTGTCAAATGGGTACTTTCAAACACTGAGTGTAAAAGATCAATGTAAGTTATCTTGGTAAAAAAGCCAATACTATTTAAAATCTTTTTGCTTAATCTATTTTAGCTTTATCTATTTCCCTTAGTTATTTAAGATATATTTCTCATATTTATGCCTTTATTTTTTAAATAGAAGGAAAGAACTTTGTGCTAAACAAATATTTTTAAAGTGTTTTATGTTTACTCAGTTTTAAGACAGAGCATGACCAGGAAAGGAGCAGAGAGAGAGGGAGACACAGCATCGGAGCAGGCTCCAGGCTCTGAGCCATCAGCACACAACTGTACGTTGGGCTTGAACTCACAAACTGTGAGATCACGGACTGAGCCAAAGTCAGATGCTTAATTGACTGAGCCACCTAGGCACCCCTGTGTTAAACAAAAATTTTTAAAAATTAGTTTACAATAGGCTCTTCAGAAATGTAATGTCAAATGCAGTGAATCTTTTTGCCCTTGATTAAAACTTTAAATATTTTTCTTTTAGTATAAACAATCACAAATTATCTGTGAGCTTGTTTCATGGCATGTCATTGTAAGTAAGATCCCTTTCTAGGCCACAATTAGATTTAATGTTCACGTGTCATGACTCTACCAAGCTAGAAAAATAATGTTTTCTGCAATAAACGATGCTCATATTTCTCCCATGTGTATTCATTGGTACCTTTCTTCCCTTTATCCATATTGCCAAGTTGAGGTCTGCACACTTCATTTGGTTTAACCAATTAATTTTATAAACTTGTGCAAATTTTAGATATAAGTTGCATTTGGTAGGACTGCTTGGGCCACAAGCCCTATTCGTTTTTTAAATTTATTTTTGAGAGACAGAGAGAGACAGCGCAAGCAGGGAAGGGGCAGAGAGAGAAGGGAACATAGAATCTGAAGACAAGTTCCAGGCTCTGAGCTGTCAGCACAGAGCCCTACGCGGGGCTCGAACCCACAAACCATGAGATCATGACCTGAGCCGAAGCCGGACGCTCAACTGAATGAGCCACCAGGTGCCCCACAAGTCCTATTCTTAACAATAAAAGGCAACCTATAGAAAGAATCAAAAGGAAATTATACTCCATTCATGGCTTGTTATCATATCTGATCCATGCAAAGTCCTTTGTTTCTAGTTATTTCTGACACTTTTCCCCCAGGTTCCATTCTCATTCCCTTCCCTCCACCCCAAAGGCAAATATCCTAACTTGTTTAATGAATACTGCTACTTTAATAGCTGACCCTTTAATTTATGAAAATGGTGTTATGTTACCTGTATCAATCTGTTTCTTAACTTTTTTTCTTAGCACATGAGTTGAAGATGTTTCTTTGCTTATACATGTAAATTTTTACAGAACAGAGAAATGTGTGTTACCATTGTAGGCCTGTTATTAATTCACTTTGTGACCTTACATGAGCCATCTACATTCTTGGTGTCTAAGTTTCCTCATTTAAATAATTAATAATAATAATAATAATAATAATAATAATAATAATAATTTAAAAAAAGAGATTAGACTAGGTCCCAGATTTTAGAAATAAACTTATTAAAAGAAAGAATGTCATGTATTTTGGATTGATAAATTTTATAGACACATTGGGGAGAGGAAAGTGCAAACAACCAGGTGACAGCAAAGAACATAAGGGGAAACAAGAGGGTACGTGGTAGTAACTGGTATTGGATCCTGCTCAGTGTGGAACGGCATCCAAAAGGGTTGCTTTTTGTCATTGCCTTCAGTTTCTCTTGGTTGAGCCTAAAGTGTATGTATTAGTTACATTCTCCAGAGAAACAGAACCAACAGAAGATGATAGATGATAGGTAGGTAGGTAGGTAGTAGGTAGATCGTTAGGTAGCTAGGTAGAGGCAGACAAGAGGAGATTACAAGAATTGGCTCACGTGATCTTGGAAGCCAAGAAGTCCCATAATTTGCCTTCTGCAAGCTGGAGAATCAAGAAAGCCAATAGTACAATTTCAACTGAGAACCAGGGGAGCCAATGGTATGACTCCCAGAGTCTGAAGGCCTGAGAAACTGGGAACTCTGATGTCTGAGGGCAGGAGAAGGTGGAAATTCCAGCTCAAGAAAAGAGAGAGAACTCACTCATTCTACCCCTTTTTGTTCCTGTAAGAACCTCAGTGTTTTAGATGATTCTGCCTAGATTGGTAAGGATGGATCTGCTTTATTCAGTCTACTGATTCAAATGCTAATCTCTTCCCTCACAGACACACCCAGAAATAAAGCTTCACCAGCTATCTGGGCATCCCTTAGCCCAGCCAAGTTAACAGAAACATAGATCCTTGGACTGTGCAATGGGAAGAGGTGAAGTGCCTTCCAACTGCAATGCAGAACCTACAACAGCAGAAATTATCAGTCTTGGAGGGCAGGTTAGGAGGGAGGAGCCTGGTCATCCAGTGTTCAAGTAGATAGCTTTCGAATCCAAGGAAGACACATTTGGTCTGAATTTGAGAATTGATGAAAATCAGTATATTTTATGACTAAGTTTCACATAATATCCTGAGGGGAAAAAAGAATGCACCAATGGCCATAGTGAAAGGAAAGTGTTTATAAACTAATGGTGACCTGAAATTCTTGGGTCTTCATGTATGGCTTGATATTTTGCCTTTGGAGTTAATGCCTTAATATAACTCCATGTTAAGTGTTGTCCCTTATTAGAGATAAATCTCATGTGTATCAGAAAGGAGAGATTCCAACTAATTTCTCAAAAAAAAAATCAATGTAATAAATATATTCATGAAAATGTTTTGGATAATTTTCAGCTCAAAAATACTACTATTTGTTGATTTTTGCTTTGCTTTTGCACTTAAGAAGTCACATTTACATTGGATCACAGATACTTCTGGCTTTTGTTAGAGGACATTAGCCTAAAATTATAACCATCTTAAGGGGAGGAGATATTTTTAACAAGATTTGTTTAAAAATGAGGGGTGGCCTTTAATTAAAATTAAAATTCCCTTTATGCAATATTTATACTACTTATTTGTTACATTCTGTAAAATGTCTGAGTTTCTGGTGATAAAAATTCCTGCCAAAAAGACTATTATTTCCTGGAAATGATTCCTTATGTTTAAAGTAAATGAATTTAGAATAGTTTCCAGAAGAGTCATCATCTAAGCAAGGAACTCTTGAGTACTTAAACTGAAAACCACAGCAAGTAACTGTCTACACAGCTAAAAATATAATGTAGGGATTTGGGTCTAAATAAGCCACATGGGCTGTTTACACATGATAATAACTCAATTCTATGGTTTACTAGGCCTACACTAACATTTCCTAAAGGAGAAAGAATAACTGTATTGAGTATTTTATTTAAATAATTACCTCTTGAGTCAGCTAAATAGTGCATGAGGCATTGTTATAGTTATGCTCAATCATTATTTTGTTCATTGTTAACAATTGGGCATTGTGCTAGATTCTTAGGGTTCAAAGGTGGTTTCTCCATTTACTTCCTCAGTAAAGCTTGATTTCTTTTCTTCCCACCTTCCCCACACCTCCAAGCAGAAACTCCCTTATCTCTAGCCTGATCTGCCAGAATGTTCTCATTGATCTCAATACACCCACTCTCAGCACAACCCCCTTAAGTCATTTTTTAAGCATTTTTACAAAGTGATCATTTATAATGCTAATTTGTTGGTGCCCCTGCCAATTTTCAATGTCAATGTCTTCCCATCATCCTCAGGATACAGACCTAACCTTCCAACAAAGCCTACACAGTCCTGTAAGACCTATGTCCCTGACTGCAGCCTCAGCTTTGGCCTCTTTTCTTGTCCATACTCCAGCCACATTGGACCATTCTGTTTTAATCTTTTAAACATGCTATGCCCTTTCCTGTCTCAGAGCCATGAGTTCTCTTCCCTCTGCCTAGTGCATGAGCACCAGTATTTCCTTCATCATTTAATTCCAGTGTTGCTGTGCACTCTAGCTCAAATAACTCTCTTTTAGGGAAATCTTTCTCCACCATGTCAGTTCCCGGTCTCACACATGCATAGCAGCATGCACATTCCCTTCAAAGAAAGTATCATTATGTGTAATAATGGCCCATTAGCTTATTTGGTTTTATCTGTTTCCCTTACTAGACTACAAGTTTCTATGAAAATATCTCTCATTGTTTTGCACTGGTGTTTCCATTGTACCTTGCTGGGTGCCTACCTCCCTAAGTGCAGTAGAAAGAAGAGAAGGAAAAAGGAAAGAAATTATCTCTCTTGTCCAGAAGTTATTGTTTTGTTACTGCTTTGTTTTCTTTCTGCTCTCAGGGGAAATGCTAAAACATGGATATGTTTCCTTTAAGTTGATCAAATAGTGTCAGACAATCAGAATACATACCAAATATTCTTGAAAATAACTTTCTTTGCTTCTTGTTCTTTTAAGTTTCATACAGGACCAAGGCCTGGCTAAGCAATCTTAAAGTCACATGTTCATAAATAATTGCATTATTGCTTCTCGGCCTTTTGGCTAAGATCGAGTGTAGTATCATTCTTGTCAGTTTAATAAATAATTGCATTGCTTTGGGGCCCCTGGGTGGCTCAGTCAGCTAAGCAGCTGACTTCATGATCTCAAAGTACGTGGGTTTGAGCCCCGCGTCAGGCTCTGTGAAGACAGCTCAGAGCCTGGAGCCTGCTTCTGATTCTGTGTCTCCCTCTCTTTCTGACCTTCCCCTGCTCACACTCTGTGTCTCTTTCTCAAAAATAAATAAATGTTAAAAATCTTTTCAAATAAAAAAATAATTGCATTGTTTTATGATATAGAAATTAAAAATTATCAATCTCAGGTCTCAAATCTGAGGGTCAACGACGGAAATTGTGTAAACTTTAGAAGGCAAACAACTTGCATATCTCTTACCACAATTAGGAGGGTTTTTAAGAAGTACATTCTGAGCCCAGACTTGAAAGTTAAAAGCCATTAATTCTGCTACTGGCCATGGAGGGGTCATGGAAAATTACAACGGTTAAGAACTAAGAAATCATTCAGGCATTAGCTTCTGACCTTTATTTTGAAAATGATGCAACCTATGAGAAGCTGAAGACCACAGAGATATTCAGTGACATAGAGCAAGTGTTATGTTTCAATTAGGACTTTCAGTTGTAAATAGTATAAACTCCATCCAAACATCCTAGAGGGAAAAAAAGATGTATTGGTTCCTGTGACTGAAAATTTGAGAGTAACTGGTTTTAATTACTACTTGATCAGACAATATCAGCAGGACCTGTTTTCTCTTTATCCATTCCTTGGATATACTTTATGCTATCATGGCTTCTTTCTCATTTTCCCAGATTCTCAAATTCTTCCCTCAGATGGAAACAATGACTATAGCTATTCTAGCTCACTAGGATTTCAGGTTCATATCCTATAGGAAAGAGAGCTTCCTTCTCTATTTGCTCAAAATAAAAGTCCATGAATTGAGTCTTATCGATTCTTAACATGTCATCTATCAGATCTAGGGATGGAGGCCCATCTAAGTAGGCTTGGATGGCAGAGATAGATTAGATGCTGATATGCAAGCAGTAAGTGTCCACTCTATGGTGGAACTCTGGTATCCAGGTTCTGTAACAATTATTAAATGATGAGTTCATTGCAAAAGATGCTGCCATAGCCCAGAGTCACACAGCATAAGGATGAAGGGGAAAACCAAGGAACAATGTTCTCAACTGTCACACTGACTAAAGTAGTTGAAAAAGAATATAACCCTATAACCTCATCCAGAGCAATCATTTGAGCAGTACTGTGTGTCTACAGTTTCCACAGAACCTATCGGGACACCCTGGAACCAGAGCTAAGGTGTTTCTCAGACATGTGTGTGGGGATAGATGAAAGGGAGAGGATGGGAATTATGAGAGTCTTTGTGTCTTTTGAATTTAAGTGAGGGTGACAGGTGGATGAGAAGAAGAGAACATTTCCATTTTCCACACGAACCAGGGCTTATGGGTAATCTTTCCCACTGTCTCTTAGCAATGATATGTCATCATTTATGATGTGGAAAAAGTGAAAAAAGGAATGTGTGCCACATCACCTTATCTCATCATGTATCTGGAGATTTAAAAGAAAATTATAAAGCATTTTTTAAAATTGAAGAATCATAATGTCCCTGTGCCAAAAGGAACACTCACCATTAATCGCTGGTAATCTGAAAATGCATAAATTATTCTACATCCTGGTAAATACCACCTTGAAGTGGCACTACTTGAACCAGCTGCTTAACCTTCCTGGGAGTCATATCAGGTTGCTTAATTACATTATTACGGGACTGAATTGTTATTTCCCAAATTACACCCTGTAAGATATTAGTGCTGCTACCATGAGAAAAGTTCTCAGTGGCCCAGTAGGTTTGAGAAACACTGGAAGAAATAATTTAAATCCAGCTTCATAAGAGAACTTCTTATAGTCTTTAACATACAAATGAACATTGCAGGTCTCCAAGTATATCATATACAATGATTCCCAAACTCATTTAACCAGGAAACATGTTTAAAGGAGCACTTCTCAGGAATAATGTGCTGAGGAATCTCACCTTGAAAAACGCAGGACCATAATCTAAATGTCTTTTTCTAATTCTGAAGGCTCTATAAATTTAGTCTGGTTTCTAATACTTAGTGAATCTTAAGGAAGGGACAGATTCTTTTACCAAAAATGGATTTAAAAAATAATGTACAAGTTATATTGTGACTTATGCTAGAAATGCTTTCATTATCATTAAAAAAAGGATTTGGCAATATTAACTCTGTGCCTTTTAAAGAATCTTCTAACAAAGTAAGTTATAATACCATCTCATCCATGGGTAGCAATCATTGTTCAAAACTACTGATTTGGGATAATATTACAATATTCATATAATAAGTAATTGGCAGTAGTTATAGCACACTAAAATATTTGCCAATATGAATTTTAAAATGGGTCTAAAGTCCTACATATTCATTTTCCCCAAATACATTAGTTGAAACACTTGAAATCATATAAAAGTAAAATTGATATTTTTTTCTGAAAATTTTATTTAGCAGATGAAATATGTAGTTTTAAAACAGTCCTAGGCCTCAAAAGATAGTTAAAAATGTTCACATGGGAGGGGCCTGGCCGGTGGCTCAGTCAGTAGAGCATGTGACACTTGATCTCATGGTTGTGAGTCTGGATCCCATGTTGGGTGTAGAGATTACTTTTAAAATAAAAAATTAAATTAAAAAAAGTTCACTTTGGAGAATAGCCTTTACCTGCATAAGTAATTTCTGTGAATGGGAAAATATTCAATTATATTAAAATTGCTACATTGGAGAAATTGCATGAAAGAAAGAAAGGAAGGAAGGAAGAAAGAAAGAAAGGAAAGAAAGAAAAGAGAAGAAAGAAAGAAAGAAAGAAAGAAAGAAAGAAAGAAAGAAAGAAAGAAAGAAAGAAAGAAAGAAAAAAGAAAGAAGAGTATCTGAAAAGGCAAAGGACAATGATCAACAAAAATGCTAGATCATCAGGACCATTAGATTCACTGGAATGCTGCATCATTTTCTAAAATGATATTAACAATGACATCCAGCATCAGCACTGCCTCTTTTAAAATACTAATATTAGTTACAAGGTCACTAAAAAGCCAGCATGAAAGCATAGCTGATAGTCCCAGAGAGAAGATAAAAAAATATTACTATGATTTTGGCCAAAAGTCATTGGATTCAAAAAGGCACATAAATGATTTTTCTACTTGGTAACAGGACGTCCAGGCTTTCCAGCTTTAAAGTTTTACCCAATAAAACCCGGGCAAGCTGTGGTGTAAATCCAAATTTCTTCTTCCCATACTCTCCTTTCTCCAGTTTCATGTTCTTCTCCCTTTAACAGTCCCAACAATAGCCCCAACCTCTCACGTCACCCGTGCATGCTTGCTCTTTTCTAGCGAAGATTTTAAGAGCTAACTTTTCTCTCATTTGTTCTGAGTTCTGGGCTTTACCTGGTTATGACAGGCTTTGCTTGTAAATTACCTCACAATGCTCTGTATGTTTCATGCTACTTGAGAAGCTTTTCTTCTTTTTCTTTCTCTGCTCTATTTTGATGTGGAGGCATAGTTATCTCCAAGCATGTCTGAAATAGTAACTATTTAGACAGACTTCCTTCCATTTATCACCTTCAAGTAGCACATTTATGAAGACACGGATTTTTTTTTTCCTTCAGGGAAAGTTTCACTAACTAGGAGGCTCAGTTTCATACCAGAGACAAAAATTTTTAAATTACGCTTCATTGTGGCTACTGGAACAAGAGCACATCTATCATGCTACCTGGCCACACAGTCTACCTCTAGCCAAACCCTCATCATCTTGAACCCACAGACATTTGTAGGCAAACATCCTCACAAGTAAAATTTTAAAAATATCCTTCCAGGGCACCTGGGTGGCTCAGTCGGTTAAGTGTCTGGCTTCAGCTCTGGTCATGATCTCATGGTTCATGGGTTCGAGCCCCGCATCAGGCTCTGTGCTGACAGCTACCTCAGAGCCTGGAGCCTGCTTCAGATTCTGTGTCTCCCTCTCTCTCTGACTCTCCCCTGCTCATGCTGTCTCTCTCTGTCTCTCAAAAAAAAAATAAATAAAAATAAATAAATAAAAAATATCATTCCATTCAAAGTTTACCTCACTCTTTCTCTGTTCATTTTTTCAAAAAGAGTAAAAACCAATCAAATATCCCTGAATGCCAGATGTGTCCCTACCCATGGTATCACCCACAGTCACCACTTTAGAGAAAGTTATGATCAGACTAGACTCCCTTCCTTGTTTCCTATACTACAGCCAATTGCTGCCAGAATTTTCTATCTTAATCTTTCTGTTTGTTTGTATGTTTGTTTGTTTTTTAATTTATTCTTGAGAGACAGAGAGACAGCGGGAGCAGAGGAGGGTCAGAGAGAGGGAGAAACAGAATCAGGTCCAGGCTCTGAGCTAGCAGTCAGCACAGAGCCCGATGTGGGGCTCAAACCCACGAACTGTGAGATCATGACCTGAGCCAAAGCCAGATGTTTAACAGACTGAGCCGCCCAGGTGCCCCTTAATCTTTATTTTAAAATGTCTTAGGATACTAGCCCTTCATCTGATATGCCATTTGCCACTACCTTTTCCCATTCTGTTGGTTGACTATTAGTTTTTTTTTATTGTTTCCTTTGCCTTGCAGAAGCATTTTATCTTGATGAGGTCCTAGTAGTTCATTTTTGTTCTTGATTCCCTTGTCTCTGGGGATGTGTCGAGGAAGAAATTGCTGTGATTGAGGTCTAGGAGGCTATTTCCTGCTTTTTCTTCAAGGGTTTTTATGGTTTCCTGTCTCACATTCAGATCCTTTATCCATTTTGAGTTTATTTTTGTGAATGGTGTCAGACAGTGGTCTAATTTCATTTTTCTACATGTTGCTGTCCAGCTTCTCCCTGTTGAAGAGGCTGTCTTTTTTCCATTGGATACTCTTTCCTGCTTTGTCAAAGATTAATTGGCCATACACTTGTGGGTCCAGTTCTGGGTTCTCTAATCTATTCCATTGGTCCATGTGTCTGTTTTTGTGCCAATACCATACTGTCTTGATGATGACAGCTTTGTAGTAGAGGCTAAAGTCTGAGATTGTGATGCCTCCCATTTTGGTTTTCTTCTTC
>NC_043705.1:113938678-114089725 GCF_006229205.1 Suricata suricatta
AAAGTGGATGGACCTCGAGGGTGTCATGCTAAGCGAAATAAGTCAGGCAGAGAAGGATAGATACCATATGTTTGCATTCATAGGTCTAACAGGAGAGACCTGGCAGGGGACCATGGGGAGAGGAAGGGGGAAAGAGAGCAGAGAAGAGTGAGGGACACAGATCAAGGGAGACTACTGAATACTGAAGATGAACCATGGACTGAAAGGGGAGGGGGAGGGAGGGGGGATGATGGTCATGGTGGGGGGCACTTGTGGGGAGAAGCACTGGGTGTTATATGGAAACCAATTTGACAATAAACTATTATAAAAATAAAAAATAATAAATAAAAGATTGCCAAGCCCAAAAATAAAATAAAACAAAACAAAATAAAATAAAATAAAATAAAATAAAATAAAATAAAATGCCTTAGGGGCACCTGGGTGACTCGGTTGGTTAAGCGTCTGACTCCAGCTTAGGTCATGATATCATGGTCTGTAGGTTCAAGCCCCAAGTTGGACTCTGTGCTGACAGCTGAGAGCCTGGAACCTGCTTCTGATTCTGTGTCTCCCTCTCTCTCTGTCCCTCCCCTGCTTGTGCTGTGCTCACGCTCTCTCTCTCAAAAATAATTAAACATTTAAAAAAATTTTAATGCTTCCTAGTTTCTTGTGCCCACCTTTCCTACTTTACCCTGCCTCATACCAATCATGTCTTATCTGAGCTTCAGTTCAATCACAATCTATTTTACCATGTTCTCTGAAGATATCCAGCTGTGTGTGTGTGTGTGTGTGTGTGCGCACATGTTATGACTTTTTATTTTCTGTTCCTTCATCTCAAATTACCCTTACTCGTTTTTCTGTCTGAAGAATTCCTAGTCATTATTCTAGTACCAAATTTCACCTTCACAAAACCCTTTTCTACTTTCTTTACATAAGTTCTTCCACTCTCATTTATACGCCCTTTTACGTATATCTGTTTTACATATATTCTAACAGTGGATTTAGATCCCTCTTCTGTGCACCGTGCTTGAGAGCTTATGCTGATGATCAGTAAGGTCATAAATGGCAATCCCTTTTCCCTGCCTGTCAAACCTAGTTGACAAACAGAATTCAAGCAGACAGAGGTCAAAATATTACCCTTTTAGTTAATGAAAGTGATATAAGGGAATATAGTTCAGACTTCTGGGCCAAGTGGGCTTTTTAGGATTTTACCTCTCAGTCAGACCTAACTGCTCACATAACAGGCAGCACTGAGCCGGCACAGGAACAGGGCCTAGTAGAGAAACTTCCTACTTGGCCAGAGACAAAGTGGGAACCCATGCTCCTCACAACTGCGAGCAGACATGACAGGAAAGAGACGGAAACATTCTGCCAGTTCCTCGTCCCAAGCCCATCAGTCAACAGAGGAGATGGAGGGGGCATTCTCCCTGTGTGCTTCTCTGTCTCTGTGTCCACAATTTCTTTTTCTATAAAAACATCAGTCCTCTTGAATGAGGGGGCCCAATCTACCGTAGTCTGATCTCATCTGAACATATTTCATCTGCAATGAGCCTATTTCCAAAAAGGATCCCATTCTGAGGTACTCCAGGTAGAACTTTAAAACATAAAGGGTGGGGGGCAGGGCACCGTTCAACCCATAACAAGGTGATTACTTTTATAGATATCACTAGTTATCAAATATCACCACATACAGACAGGAACTAACACGGCAAAATAAACTACCTTATGATGCTTCTTCACCTTAGAATTTTAATCCTTGTGAAAGGGCTCATTTAGACTTATTTATATATTCTATAATATATCTCTAGTGTATATACTTAAGAATATAAATGAAATAAGCTGGCTTAGCTTTTCTTTATAACTTTTTCACATTTCAAGTTCAATTTTTGGAATCCCCTTGGAGTTATCAGTGGCTCTACTTTTCCACACAGTAGTGTCCTCTGCTCCATCAAGAGCACTGGTAATAAAACATTTCTTTTACATATAGTCTGATGTCATTTTGGGGATTCTCTTCCAAGTCATTGGCACCCATTTTGCAAATTTTGATAGTCAGGCAATGATACTTTCTACTATGCCATGAGTACTTCCCGGATTACATGCAGCAGCTGTGAGGCAGTACCCAGTTTCACAGCTGCTCAATATTGGGGGGCAGGAAGCCCATGTTGGAGTCAATGAAATATAGTGAATGTAAACTCTACTACAAAGCCTGTATTAGTTTTTTTCATGCCTTCTATAACAAACCATCACAAACTTAGTAGCTTAAAACAACACAAATTTGTTACCTTAGAGTTGTGTAGATCAGAAACTCATCAATGGTCTTATGGCGCTAAAATCAATGTGTCAGCAGATGCATTCCTTTCTGTAAGCTCTAAGGAAAAATCCATTTTCTTGTGTTTTCCACTCCTAGAGGCCTCCCATGCCTCTTGGCTTTGTTTTATTTCCTTTCTTCCATTTTCAAAGCCAGAAACACCACATCTCTCTGACCCTACTTCCATCAGAACATCTCTTTCTCTGACCATAGTCAGAAAAGGCCCTCCACTTTTAAGGACCCATATGTTTAGACTGACCTCACCTGGGTAATTGAGAATTATCTCTTTATATCAAGACACTTCAGTTATTCACATAGGCAAAGTCTCTTTTGCCAAATAAGTAAATATGGGGATATCTTTAGGGGGACCATTATTCTGCCTATCGCAGATCTTATTCACATGCTACTGCCTTTTGACTTATCTTTATGCCTCTTTAAGGAACAAGTGTGTTTTTAATCAAACAAATTGATGCACAGTAGGTTTGCTGAATATTGAAACAACAAAAGGAATGAGGTGCGTGTGTTCTGATTCATTTCTATTAAAACAAGAAGTGACATCTGCAAAGGAATGAGATATGGTAAGTATGACACATTTCATGAATGAAAAGAAGCCTGAGGTAGTTGGACTTTAGGTTGCCTATTAGAGACCTTTGTGATAGTAATCTAGATATGCAAATTATGAGAAATTTACATATGTTGCTTGCAGGATTGGAGTTTATTCTGTATCCAAAGAACATATATTGAAGAATTATAATCAGGGAAGATAAAGGATTGAATTTAATAAAATTCATGTGATGATGGTACAAAAGATGATTTGAGAAGCAGAGGCTAGGGTTGGAAAGTTTATACTTCATGCTGTAATTCAAGGGGGACATCAAAGACAGAGGGTATTTAGAATGTAGATCTTCCAATTTGAGGAGTTATGCTTTGTTTCCATTGCCAACCCCCTAAAATTTTCCAGGTTTTTCTAGAATATTTAAAACCATGTCCAGAATTCTATTATGTTCATTAGTTAGGATTTAATTATATATAATTCCCTAGGAAGCGTGTCTGCTAATTAGTATACAGATGTTCAGATTTCCAAGCAATTTTAATCAATTAGTTTTTATGAGGCCTTTTTTACCTTTGTGAAAGCCACCTCACAGAGTTTTCCCCATCTAAAGTCAAAGAAATATAAAAGAAGAGGCAGGAGAAATGAAACAGGAGGACTTGCTGCCTTTGAAGATGAAGGAGGCCACAAGCCAAGGAACGGAATCTAGAAACTGAAATGGCCACAGCTGAGAGTCATCAAGGACATAGATGTAGAACCACCAGAATGAAGCACAGCCTTGATTTTTGCCTTGTGAGATCTGAAGCAGAGAACCATCGAACCTACAGAACTGTGAGCTTAAAAAAAGGGTGCTGTTGGGGGCACGTGGGTGGCTCAGTTGGTTAAGCCACGACTTCAGCTCAGGTCATGTTTTCACAGTTCATGGGTTCCAGCCCCACTATGGGCTCTGTGCTGACAACTCAGAGCCTGGAGCCTGCTTCGAATTCTGTGTCTCCCTCTCTCTCTGACTCTCCTCTGCTCACACTCTCTCTCTCTCTCAAAATTAAACATTAAAAAAATTAATTAAAAAGGGTGCAGTTTTAAGCCATTAATTTATGGAGATTTGTTATGGCAGAAATAGAAAACTAATACAAGCACCGTGTTAAAATAATTAAATAAACATAAACATTATCTACTTAAATATACTTACCCCATAACAAAAGATTTTCCATTTCTTTTTAAACTGAAACTGCTTCTTTTTTACTTTTTACCAAATTAACCGTTAGATGCTTCAATGACAGATTTCTAAATGTCTGCTCTACTGTCAGTAGACTAACTCTCAATGAACTTTGGGTGTACCCAGACTAGCATCCCATGGCCTCATATTCTTCCTCCCTATCCTAATCTAGACATGGCATTTAAACAAAAAGGTACATAGCACTTAAAAATATTGGGTTTGCTCCTGAATTTTCAAATAGGGCTGTTTCTCATTTTGTGCCCTAGCTACTTCTGCTTCTTGTAATACTGAGAAACAAGTCCAAGGACAACTGAGGGGTTAGGTTCCTTTGACCTGCTTCAAATTGATTTTATTGACCCTACATAGGCAATAGGCTATTCCCCTATCAAGATGCACTGTGTATATTCTTTCTATGTTCCAAGACTTTCCCTATAGGAAGGCACGTGCTGTCATTGATTAGAAGAAAGAAAAAAAGATGCTAATTTGTGTCATCTAAGACTGAGAGAAGACCAAAATGAAGTCTTTGAGAAGTAGGCAGATATAGAGTAGATAACCTCCAGACTACTGGTATGGCCAGGGAAATCAGGCACTATAGTGACTGGAGGATTAATAGTCTTCCTGGTGCCTAGGAGGAAGGTCATCCTTTCCAACCTATCACCTTAAAGTCCTCCTCCAGCACCTCTTACAGTCATGATAACTTAATGACTTGTCCATACACTGAGGAGACAATGATGGGAAAAATCAAAATCAGCCCCTACACAGTCAAGAGAACTAAAGTTAAACTTCCAAAAGTTAAAACTTCAAGCAATGATTTGCTCTGTCTGTGCAAAGCTCCATTCTTTCTTCTGAACACATGCTATAATTCTCTTTTACTTCAGATGTATACCTGAGTATCCTTTTAGATTTATCCATTACCTTGTTGGCTATTACTCCTCTTGGTTTCTAATATATATATAATATCCTTTTGAATGTATATTTCACCTGTTTACTACCACTCTCTTGTATTCTTGAATTATTTTCAAATGTATTGCTTACATTTGAGTGCAAGGGACTCCTTCTCTTGTGTATATCAAAATAACTTACTGAATCACAAAAGATTAGGAGGACTTTGGGCTGCTGTCCTGATGTGTAAAGACTCAGAGAAGAGCAGACACCAGCTCCAGGGTTGCAGAGGTTCACCTCAGCTATTCCTGTGGGTATATGTTGAGGAAATATTACAAATTATCTTTCACAACTCTCATTAATAAATTTGTGTCATTTTTACATTCTCCTGAATCTATTATTCTTTAGCTGGATGCTTCAGCTAACTCTGTTCAACACTTGTTTTTGGTTTTCTTACAAAGACCTAGAATTTGAGCAGAAGAAAAGAGATCATTGGTTTGAAAGATCAAGGTGTCCTAACTTTACAAGATGCTCCATGTAGGGAGGCTTCCAAATGAAAGCAAGGTTGAGAAGTAGTCAGAGTGAAGATTAGTATTTTGAAGACTAATTCTCTGTCTAACCCACTACTAGACCAAGAGACCCTTTTTTCATCAGGGCCCAAGATTGTAGGGAGAGGAATGAGACAAATGAGTCTCTTCCCCCAAGCATAAAATTTAAGAGTCACCAAAAATTCAGTAATATAAATAATATTTTGATACAATATTTTTAAAATAAAAATTAATGCAAAAAATCAATGGTGAACAATTTATCAAAATTTGAAATAAAAACAAAAATTTGATATTTTGTTACCCAAGTAGCAGAGCTGGAAATATCCTACAGGCTCAAAGAACAGAGGAAAGATTTCTTGTTCCCTATTGGTCACTTACATGTGGTAGGCACTGTTTCAGGCACAAAGAACGCAGCAGTGAACTGAACATTGCAGTACTGTTCTCATGAAGCCCACATGAAGTCTTTCACGTTATGGTGGGGGAAACCGAAAACAAGTTAAGTAAGCTAAATGCATGGGACATTAGTGATAAAAATCTAAGGAGAAAAACAAAGCAGGAAAGAGAAATAAGAAGAGTGATGCAAATGTGGATAAAGTAGTCCAGAAAGTGTCTGAGAAGTTGGATTTGAAGACCTGAGGGAGACTGGGGAGTAGCCACACAAAGCAAAAGATTTTCAGGCCAAAGGGATTACAGAGGCAAAGGCCTTAGGTAGGAAGGAGCATGCATTCCCCGTTCCAGAAACAGCTCAAGAAGGCCAGTGTGACTGAGCAAGCAAGTGGTCAAAGGGGAAGAGTACTAGTTGCTGCGACGTACAATGGGGTGAGGGGCCATGATCACATAAGGTCTTAAGTCACTATAGGACATACTTTCACTCTGAGATGAGAAGCCCTTAGAGGAGCTGACCAGGGAAGTGACATGATCTGACTCACGTTCCCAGATGCACTGTGCAAACAAGACTGATCTCTGTCACAATTTTGTCTCTAAGCATTTCTTTCTCTTGATTAGAGAAATGAAGGGAAAAGCGTTGACTCTGTCGAAGGCCAGGAGTTATATTCCTCAGCTGTGAAACTGGGGCTTGTTTCCAGCCTCACAAGGGGATTTAGGGTAAAGTAGGAATAACATTTCACAAACCTACCTTCATGTCCTTTCAATAGAGTCACCAAGAGCTAAATCAATAAACCTCATTTTTAAATGTAGAATTAGAGGTAGATAGAGATATAGATGTAGGTATGGATATATTTCTATTTTTAGATGTGGATATGGATATATTTAATAGCAATATATTTTGCAATTACAAACTAATAACATAGTAATTATAGAAGTTTTTAAAAAAGATTTTCTTTCATCTATTTATTGAGTAGTTGGAAGGATACTAGCAACTTCCTTAATTGAACAAGAAAATGCATGTAATGCAAAGAACTTAAGAAAGAAGATAGATCCTTGTGTGTTTCTGTGTGTGTTTCTATTACTAAAAGCTGGCATAGAATTTTATAATATTCTCCACTTCAAACATAAACTACTTTGCCTCCATTACTTTATTTTTTTTAATTTTCTTATTTATTTTTGAATTTGTGAAGCAAGAAGCATCTCATATGTTGGAAGAATGCCTTGTTTATTAATATTGCTATGTCAAATATTCATCAAGATTGGTAGCAGAGAGCTGCTGATAATGCATAAACAGAAAGCCAGGCCTTTTGATGCCAAATTCTACCCTCTCTTATATGAAGACAAAAGCTATTTTTACTGAAATCAACGCTTTCCCCCAAACTTGATTTCTAACAAAAGGCATCTAAGGACAGAATCTGACATTAATTTCTGTTTCATTTGTTTGGAAGAGTGCAAAATAGTGAAACAAAATGAGCGGTGCCATTTGCCAAGCTGATATTCAGCCAATAAGCTTGGACATGATGGTTGACTAGAACAGCCTAGCTGTTCAGTGCCCCATTCTGATGGAATTTGTCCTCACTTTCCTGGAGATAAATGTTTTGACTGTCAACTCTGGCATCAAGAATTGAACATGGCTTTTCTTTTATTTGTTTTTTAAAATCTAGGTCAGAATATCCGGGAAGATACAAGGGCTTTCCAAAGAAGATGTAGACACTGCAGAGCTTTTCTGCTCATAAATACTTTCTCCTCTTCTTTTTTCTTCTAAAGTAAAAGTGGTAAAACTGGCGGAGTTCACAAAATATTATTAACATTATCAGTAAAATTATAACAATAAGTTAATAAGACTTACTAATAGGTTAATACAATGATACACTTTATAAAGCAGTTGCATGCCCCACAAAGTTCATCACAACCAAGCCATAAAAATGTTAAGCAATAAACATTATGATGAATAACACTCACAATAGTTCCCCAGAAAACCCTTTCTATATCCTGTTAGATGCATTTCCCTGTTCTTAGAACATAGTTTAAAATGGATAATTTCTCTGAGTTCTACTTCTGTCATTCCTTCAATTCACTATTGATCCCAGTTTAAATGCCCCTGCATAAAATGAACCTTCAGCATCACTTTGGATCTTTACCTCTCTGTGCACAATCATTATTTATTTTCCCATACACAAATGGAAAATCTCCCTGAGCACTTTTTACCAAATGTGCTTTCAGGCTTTACCTATGTGAAGCAATACTATTAAAGCACAACAGAGAGTTAGGATTTCATCCAGTTGGCTCACTCTTCTGTATAAGGGCTTGGCACAAATCTCAGTGTCCAGCAACTTCCAAGTGATAAAATATGGCTTTCTACTGATTTCTATATTAATCTATTCTGATTATATCCAGATAGATTTCTTTTTAATCTCTGAAAGTGACGTTTTCTGGTGGTAAGACATGGTAATGCTACAACAGCATTTTCTACGAGAATAGATTCTTACACATACAAGCTTCTCTACAATTTTCTCCCACAGAATGAGAGAGAAATCTTAAGAAAATAGAGTCCTTTGACATTTTGACTATTCAAATGTGCCATGTATGAATTTAGGTACCAATTGGTCATTTTAGAGGCCTGCAAATTTCACAAAGGGAAATATTCCATTGTCACAGTGTGGCCCATCGGTTCTGATCCAAGAATGCAGAATTCCCTTCTAGGTTAACCAAGGATGTTGTAGAATTTGTCTTCAGATGTGATTGTTGTTGTCATCAGTAGGAATCAGAGGATTTCTTTCACAGGTATTAGGTGTCAAGACTCGGGAAATAAGGCACAGGCATGAATCAGTCTGAGTTTCACAGGAACTCAGCAATGAACATGAGAGAGTGAGGGGTTGTATGGGCTGAGTTCTGTCATCTCCCCCATATTCATATGTTGAAGCCCTCATCCCCAGTGTGACAGTATTTAGATATAAGGCATTTAAGGAGGCAGTTAAGGTTAAATGAGGTCATATGAGTGGGCCCTAATCCAGAGTGACTGATAATCCTTTTAAGAAGAGACACCAGAAAGCAGCCACACAGAGGAATGGCCATATGAGGACACAGCTAGAGGCCATCTGTAAGCCAAGGAGACCAAGGACTGAAGAGAAACCAAACCTGTGGACATCTGGACCTCTAGCCTCCAGAAGTGTTCTGGAAGAATTCTATTGTGGCAAAATACAGAAGTCTCTTCAGGGGTCTTGGTTCTTCCTATTTTATGATTTTAATCAAGTATATCACTCGGCTCTTAATGATTCAGAAAGTAAAAAGCATAACTACAAATATATGGCCTATTTTCAAAATATTTGCATTAATATGTAATATAAGCAATGCAAGTTACTTAAACAGCCTGCCAACGTGGTAGCACAACCGTCCTTTTCGCTCTCACTGCCTATACAGTCATTCCCATATCCAAGCCAGTTCCTCTGTGTTCTAAGTCAAAGCCAGGAAACATGCTCTACAGACATGCTTTTTCACCATAAGTTTGAGCCTGATGTTCATTTTCTCAGGGCTAAAGTCCAGATAGCTGAAGGTCCTCCTTCCTGAGGTTGACCATCTCAAAGGCTTCTTCTACACAGCCTTCCAAATCTGAACCCTTCCTTTTCAGGCTCACCTCCTCCCATCTCCCACTCCCTTGCTCTAACAGTTGTCATACACAGAGCAGAGAATACATATGCTGGAGATGGAATGACAAAAGCTTGAGTAATACCAACTATGAGAGGATGAAAGAAAGGAGGTCCAGAAGAAGCAATGTCCTTATCAAACAAGAGAGAGTAAGGCTAAGCCTCATGCTCTGATGTAGTTCAGCAACAAGGATTATACTATAGAGTGGTCTCCAAGTTGGAACTCGGTATCAGATGAAACATGAAGAGAAGGAACTTGAACATGGAGAGAAGGTAGGACTAACCCTACCTTCCATGTGTGTGCTTGACCAGTTAACAGTATGGTCCTTTTGTAATGGACTGTACAGTACACCCTTACTTCTTTGGTACCGTATGTAGTGATCTAATATTCTACAGTAAATTTCCTGTCTAAGCTACTTGCCACCTTGACCTACGAAAGTAAATCCTAAGAATTAGCATCACAAGAAGACATGGTTTTCCTTATTTCTTTCCTTTTATTTCTTTTTATTGTATCTATATAAGAAGATAGATATTAGCTGAACTTCTTATGTTAATTGTTTCACAACACATATAAATCAAACCATCATGCACTACACCTTAAATTAATACAGCCACATGTCAAATATTTCTTAATAAAACTATAAAAAGTGATAGGGATAAAACTTTTATTAAAAGTTTAAAACCTAATCAAATGAAGGAGAAAGGGGCTTTCCTCTGTCTCTCTGTCCAGGCACCAGTCCTCTGCTGTGGATAAAGATGGAGGAACTCCATGATAATTAGAACCAGGGCCCATTGCTCATCAAGGAAACAGGCCAAGAAGGACAAAATAGAAACTTCATCCTTATCCATTTCGAGTGAGATTAAATATAGAAATATCTGTGTCATCAGCCAGGGAGAGCTTGACACTAGTTTTAATTAGAAGTAAACAGAGAGCTGTAGAGGAAGGGCAGGCTGACTGGTCAAGTGAGAAGCTTTGATCAGATTTCATTAGGTCATTTCATGCAGAAACAAGCTAAAATTTACAGTTGGACTAACAGTTTCTCTAAGAGTGGGCCAAAAAAGTATCTAATATATATTTTATATAACAAAAACTTTCCAGAATCTAAGTTTCTCTAGGATTAAAATGAGGTAAATGGTCTTCTTCCTTTACAATTCTCAGAGACATTTTAATAAGATACTGCCTGTGGTATCTGTTAAATTTCTTTGAAGAAAAACAGAAGGAAATAGAAGACATTGTTAATGTTAGAAGACTATTTCTTGTTGATCTGCTTGATAACATAATTTCTGAAAAGCTTACCTTACCTCTGTGTGTTCAGGCAGAGAATTTTACCTAACTTTTCTAAGTAATGTTTTGGTCTACAAAGCAACACAAAGCAATACATCTTAACTTAACCAATGGCCCATTCACATTTCAATTCAAATGAAAAAACCTAATGCACTTACTAAGAAAGTAATTGATGTTAAGATAGTTTCCTAGATAGAGTAGGTTACCCTTAAATTTGAGTGTGTATTAGAAAAATAGAATTTAAATTTATTTCTTCTAATAACCCAAATAAATGCAAAATCTTTATTAGTTTTCAATGAGACATTTTTTTCAAAAAAACAAAACAAACTATTAAGTCAGATGATTTGAATGTGAACAAACTAAATAGATTGCTTTCAGTCTCAAAAGAATGGGACTTTTCTTAGTAACTAATTAGCTTTCTTTTTTAAGTCAAGGGGATCTGCTCAGAGTCAGGCCACCTCTTCAAAGCAGGCCCAGCAAATTCACATTATACAAGGTCATAATCAGTAGACAGAGTTTCCAAGCATGTCAGGTCATATTTTCTTTAGAGGTACAGGAAATGGGGTAAAGTCAGAGAGTGCAGGTTATCCCACAGGCCAGCAAACAATTCTGCCAATTACTCCCTGGGGTTAGTCCAGCACCAGTGAAAGGGTCCGCCAGTATAATTACTAGTGACACAAGCATTTGCTACAGTCAAGTTGACTTAAGTACCTAACTGAAATAGTCACTAAGCTACATGGGCAAATACTTCCCTTTATTTGCATTTTTAACATAAGAGATTCATGTAGAGTCTTAAATCTGTACAATCAGTTCATAAACAGTTCATACTTTTATAAAACATGGGTAAAGCAAATACTTTCTCCTTTAGATAAAAATAGGTATTTGAATTTTATTTTAACCAAGAATTCCAGATATAGTGGCACAGCATTCAACAATCAGTCAAATTAGTGTATTTGCTTTCTTCTTCCTTTATAATTTTTTTCTATAATTGGTACTAATATGCAACTAATTTTCAAAAGTCAAGTACTTTAAAAAATAATGAAATATTGGAACTAGACAACTATGAACTGATAAATCATATTCAATAGATAATGTTTCAAAAAGCTTATGAACAAACATAAACTTTGAAAAAAGAATCATATTCAATGCATTCATTAAAGGACATTCAGTGGCACAGGGAATCCAAAATGATTCTTAGAGAAAGTGAATTATCTTATACAAGTAAACACACAGAAAAAAGAAACACTTCCCTAATTTTTTTGTATATGGATTTTCTTATATCAAACTGATATGCAAAATTGACCTATACTTATGTATTTAGTCAAATATTTCTTAAGTTAACTACATTTTCATTTGTAGTTTTATTCAGTAAAAGAAAGGTTTATTATAATTTTGCCTATAGTGACATCATGCTATCATATTAGCTTTTCTCACACATCGCCTTAAAGTGATCTGATGCTTATTGTACTAGTTTCCTATTGCTGCTGTAACAAATTATCACAAACATAGTGGCTTAAAACAACTCCCATCAGTTCTCATGGTTCCATAGGTCAGAATCTGGACTGGCTCCGCTGGTGTCTCTACTCTGGATCCCATGAGGACATCATCCATTGTGTCAGCCCATTTCCTCTCAGAACCTGCTTCTATGCTCATTCATGTCATTAGCAGTGTCCAGTTCCTTGTGGCTGTAGAAGAACTAAGATCTCATTTCTTTGCTGGTTATCAGCTGGGGCCACCTCTAGCTCCTAGAGGCTCCTCTTCAGTTCTTGTACATGAGCCCCTCCATCTCAGACCAGAGATAGCACACTCAGTCCTCATGCTTGGAGTCTCTCTGAACTCCCCTCCTGCACATCTCACTGATTGCCATCCTCTACAAGTTTTAAAAGCTCGAATGAGACACTGGGTTTACCCAGGTCGTCCAGGATAATCTATTTGAAAGTTAGCTGATTAGTAATATTTTTATTTTGTTATTTTTATTTATCTGTTTTAAGAGGGAGGGGGTGCAGAGAAAGAAGGAGAGAGAGAATCCCAAGCAAGCTTTATGCTGACAGACTTGGTGCTCAATCTCATGAACCATGAGATCATGACCTGAGCTGAGATCGAGAGTCAGATGCTTAACCAACTGAGCCACCCAGGTGCGCCAGCTGATTAGTAATCTTAATTCCATCTACAAAGTAACTTCACAGCAGTGCCTAGATATTGACTGAATAATCAGAGAACAAGAATCCTGGAAGGACATCTTTAGCATTCTTCCCCAGTTGGTCACATCACAAGAGGCTCAAATATAGCCACAGTAAGCATCTTTCAAAACCTATAGTCATGTTTTCCACAGTGATTAGGAAAATAAACCTTGATTGTGCCTTGGCTCCACTAAGGAATCTCAACTAACACAACAAACATCTTGAAAAGCTACAGAATACCAAAGAAAGCAAACTAAAATTAGGAATAGAATCAGAAGAGAAAAAAACAAGCCAACACCAGATATTATAAATATGTTGACCTTTTATAATGCTGGATTTTAAAATAAACTCTTGGCTGTGGTTTACATAGTGCCATGACCACTTATAGCCATTAAAGGTAAACATGTGTTTGTCATTTAAGGGCATATGCTGAATGCCTGACCTCACAATAGATTTTTGCATTCCAATTTATAAGTGCTTTTACTGGACAAGTTCTTAAGAAAAACTCCCAGATTAACTATCAATTCATTGCTTGTATTTAGTCTTTAACTCTATTTAGGTGGAAAGGTCAAAATGGGTCAGAACCAAGGTTACCAGATGGTATTTAAAACTATATCCACTGCTAAAGTTAAATATGCCTGGACATGGACTGGTGGGGCTCATAAAAGTTCTACAGAATTTTTTTTGCATTAGGCTTGAAGAGCCTCCCAAGAGAAAATTGGTATGAACCAGGTATGTGAGGTGACTT
This sequence comes from Suricata suricatta, assembly GCF_006229205.1. Lineage (NCBI taxonomy): Eukaryota > Metazoa > Chordata > Mammalia > Carnivora > Herpestidae > Suricata > Suricata suricatta. The sequence continues at coordinate 113,952,403 of NC_043705.1, forward strand.
TCGTCCTAATTTTTTTCTTTTTTTTTTTAATGTTTATTTTTTTTGAAAGAGAGACAGAACTCGAGTTGGGAAGGGGCAGAGAGAAAGGGAGAGAAACAGAATCTGAAGCATGACCCTCGTCTTCAAAGGAGAGTAGGGGTATTGAGTACAGCACGGCACTTGTCAGTCAAAAATAAAACAATTCCTTCTTTTGGGAAGCATTTCTAGGAAAATAACACCAGAAAGGTCTAGTCCCATGCCTCTGTTTAACTATAGGAAACCTGTGGAAATAAAGTTCTTTCTGTCATCCAAGAAGGAAAGGAGAAAAAGTGAGCACTATTCACATCTATGGAGGAGTAGTACTACTTCCTCGTTGATTTTGCAACAGGCCACTTTTCCAAACTCTTAAAATTTCCGGTTTCAATCGTTTATGATCTTGGATTTTGTATGTAGATATTATCTAAAATAATATCAATTTTGTCTATTTCTTTCATTTCTTTACCTCTTCACCCCCCAATATTATTGAACTTGCTCTAGTAAAGGTATAATTTTATCTTTTTCCTGAGTTTAATAGAAGTGCTTTCAGAGTTTCACCAGAAAGTGTGTCTTTTACTATAAGTTTTCAGTTGCTACCTTTTATAAGTCCAAAGAAATTCCCATTTAGAAATTCCCATTATTCCCAAATAGTTCCTGTTTGTTAAGAGTTTTTGCAATAAATAATTATTGACTTTTTCAAAATCTTAGTCTACTATGAATGTATGTTTTTCTCTGATCATCTTTACATGTAGTGAAATATATTGGTGGCTATTTGTACAATACTACATAATCCATGTACTCCTAGGAGAGAGTCTATTAGGTAAAGCCGTATGTATGCATGCATGCGTATGAGTCTGCATGTGTGTTAACATATGGTTTGATTTAATTTAACATTTTAGTTAGGACTTCTGTTAAATGAAATTGGCAAACTGGCTTTGTCTGATTTGAGTATCAAGGTCGTGCTGTCCTGCTAAATTGTCTTTTATAGCTCTCTTTCATCTAGGAAAAAAGTTAGATATGACAGAGAAATCCCATTCATGAAATTTTACCAAAACTTAGCTGTAACATCATTTAATCTTGGGAGGCCAAAAAATAAAAGGTTTTTGACTATCAATGTATTCTTAGATGTTGTTTTGTCCTTTTGTGTTTTTTATAAACATGTTTATCAGTTTTGGTAATTTATATGTTTCCCCAAAATTACTGACTTCATCTAGTTTTTCACATGTTTAAGTTATTCACAGCATTCTCTCTCTCTTTAATTTCTGCACTACTGGCCTACGCAACCCATTTTATTCCTAATATTATTTGTCCCACTCTTTTATTTTTTGTAGTCTTGCCAGAGTTTTATCTCTCATTGTTTAAGAAAAACAAAGGGCTTTAGGTTTTGTTAATATTTGCTTTTTCATTTGTTAATTTGTCCATTAATCTCTAATATTTACCCCTCTTATTGTCTTTTATTTATTTTTTATTGTTTATTTATTTTGAGAGAAAGAGAAAAAGAGAGAGCATGAGCATTGAGGGGCAGAGAGAGAGGGAGAGAGAGAATCCCCGAGCAGGCTCTCCGCTGACAGCACAGAGCCAATGGGGGCTCCAACTCACAAACTGAGATCATAACCCAAGCTGAAATCAAGAGTTGGATGCTCAACCAACTGAGCCACCCAAAGCCCTTACTGACTTCTGAAGTTACTTACTTATCATCAATATTTCTTGTCTTCTAAGAAATAAGTTTAAGTAATAATTTTACTCTAAAGCTATATAAAGATCACAGGATTGTTCTAATGATTTCTATAAACCATGCATTCTTGAGAAGTCTTTAAGTTTCAAATATATAGCAAACCGGGTCACTATATTGTAGTTGTTGGTATTTAATTTTAAAGCATCATGTTTAGAAAAAGTAATCTGTAAAATCCTAATAGTTTGAACTTGTTGAGATTCCCTTTATGGCCTAATATACCATCATGTTTTATATATATTTTTAAACATGTTAACCAGTTTTAGTAAAGTACATATTTCTAGGAAATTGTCAATATTATCCAAGTTTCCAAATTTATGTGCATAAAATATTTTTCAGGTATGTTTTTAACACAATGTGTGCTCTGTTTTGGCCCTGCAAATATCTCTGTGTACCTACAGGTCAGAGTTACCAATTATATCACTGAACCATTCATGTCAATAATTGTTTTTTGGGGCGCCTGGGTGGCTCAGTCGGTTAAGCAGCCAGATTCAGCTAAGGTCATGATCTCACGGTTCGTGGGTTCAAGCCCCACGTTGGGCTCTGTGCTGACAGCTCAGAGCCTGGAGCCTGCTTCAGATTCTGTATCTCCCTCTCTCTCTGCCCCTCCTCTGTTTGCACTGTCTCTCTCTATCTCAAAAATAAATAAAAAGCATTAAAATTAAAAAAAAATAATTGTTTCTTATCTTTTGGTTCTGTGAGATTAAAATCTCTTGTAATGATTATGAAGTTCTAATTAATGCTCTGTAATTCTGTTAAATATTTCTTGATATATTTATTTCTAGTTTCTGATGTTAGGTCCATGAAGGGCTGTAATGATGACGTGTTCTTGGTGGATTACTTTACTTATGCAGAAAAATTTTCCCCTTTGTTCTTTTTAAAGTTTTTCACAGTAAATTTGATTCTGCCATTTATATTACCCTTCAACTTTCTTAAAATTCACACCTCAAAGGGTGGTCCCAGGATTCCTGGGGGTCAGTAACACTCTTTCAGAGGTTCTGTGAGGGCAAAATTGTTTTCTTAAAAATATTAAAATGTTCTTTTTCTCTTTTATTCTCAATGTCTCACCAGTAACTGTGGGGTTTTCCAGAGACTGCATGACATGTGACATGACAACAGGTTGAATGTAGAAGCAGATGTGAAAATACAGCTGCCTCTATAAACGAAGAAGTAAGGATTTGCAAAAATGTTAATTAATGCAACTCTTCACACTAATTAATCCATTATTTTTGTACTGGAAATGTAGTCACTTTCAAAAAAGTATTTAGACCAACATATAATGGATTTTAATTGTTATTTTCAATACTAATAAGCATTTATTTTACTTTTTTCCTAGCATCTATTCAATCAACCACATTGTCCTCTACCAATCTATTTCTAAAAATACTAGTTGCCACTTTCATAGTCTAAATGTAAAAACTAACATATTTCTTTAAAATATCAGTTTCCTTATTTAAAAAAATGTGGAGAATGCTGCACTATTTTCCATCTTAACACAGTCCAACTGCAGCCCCATTTCCCCCAGCACCCACATTTAGGATTCCTTTATATTTGTTGTTGAGGTAAAATTTTGGTATATGTTAATTCTGTCATTCTTTTACAGAATTCATGGCATTTTCCCAATTACAGACAATTGTTGCCCTAAAGGAAACTCTGGTACCTGCTGTTAAAATAAAAGATTTTTCCCTTATAGCCTAAATGGCTTCATAGTTTCTTTAAAAAACAACAACAACAAAACAAAACAAAACACAAAAAAGCATGAACTTAGTCTAATGTTTAAGTCTAACATTTAATCAATGTTAATCTGTCTTCTGGTCTGATTTTCCACTATGCCCCTATTCAAAATACATACTCCAACCACACTAGGTTAATAAATATTTCCTAGATGTGTTCCATCATTTACCATCCCTACACCTATATCTATTCTCTACTTCTACTTTGAATTCCCTCCTCAATCTTCAAACTTCAATAATCAACTTGAACCACGATGTGGTATAAAGTCCCTTCCGCAAAGTCTTCCCTGAGAAGCCCATATGGAAGCAATTCCCATGCACTGAATTCTTAAGCATTTTGTATCATTCAAAATGTAGGTATATTATACCACGTTTTTTGTAGTTATTTGAGGTTTTACCCTATCTCCTCAATTACACTGTAAGTTCTTTGAGGGCAGAAATTATTTAACCCATCTTTGAATCTCCCACATCATTAAACGCAAGATTATTTAGAAAGTATGAAAACTAATAATTTTCAGGAAGGTAACAGTCAAAACCAACTGGCATAGAGTTAAGCAATTACTTTTTGGTTTCTCATATCAGATCACAATGCCTTCCTGATATAGAAGAAATATTCTTAGTGCACAGTGGATACCCTGGGTATGGCTATATTGGGAGTCATTCCACCGGACAAGGAAAAAGTGGCAGCTTGGTGGGGGGAGGGTTAGGGCTTTCAAGCTTCAGCCAAGATTCAAGAAGAAACAAAAAGGTTAGCTGCTTTAGCTCTCACCAGTGCCTCCTTTTCTTCTGCCATCTGCCAAATCATTTTCTACAAAAAAACCTAATGAAATCACCACCTACTAAATTTATTAGAAACCTTAGTCCAAAGACATGGCTTTTAAAGTACTGCAAAAACATTTTCCAACAACATTTAGTGCTCTTTTATCTCTGCCCACAATGCGTATCTAAAAAGGAAAGAAATAAAGCAAATTATTGAAATACAGTGCACCTACCTTGTATAGGAGTACATTTGCTAGAATGATTTGATTTATCCTGATTCCCTCCCTTTTCATAAAAACATATGACCATTAAAACTGCAGAAAGTATTCATTTATGTAGAGCATACCTTACAAAGAGTTTCTATAGTTCACTTCTCCAAATAAGTCATTTGCTATCTTTAGTTCACCAAATAATTATGGAGTACCTATTTTCCAGAAACGATATTAGGCAATAAATATGTTAATGTGAATAAAACAAAATCCCGGCTCTTGGCGTGCTGGGGCCAGAGAGGAAATGATCACCTAAGGAGGTGTCAATCTAATATGGTTAAGTCTCTGATAAGAGGTATTATGATACATACATGTTTTAAGAAAAGCTTACATGATGTGCTCATCTCTGCCCAAATGCTTGAAGGTGAGTATAAATTAGCCAGATAATTGTAAGTCATTTCAGATTGAAGTGCAAAGTACCATTTTATGGATAGCCTTTTAGTATCTCTAAAAAGTTGTGAGGAGTACCAGGAGTTGGGATTAGTTGGTTAGGTGATGAACAGAATCTTGTATTGTATCATAGTAAGCTGATAATTAAGTTATGGCTAGCATCTTCCAAACTATGTTACAGGGGATGACTAGAATTCTACAGAATATAGCAGATTTTCTTAGAAAAAAAAAAGTTATACAGTCAAAATAATCTCCCTTTCAGTGATTCACAATGAGAATTTTAAAGGCTATGAAAAGTCCTGAGGTCAAGAAGCTGGCTTCATGTTAACCCAGCAGTTCCCAAATTTATTTGGCTTCTAATCATTTTTTCACAGGATAGCTGTTAACATCCCATGTGATTCAAATGTTTTACAAAACACAGTTTGGGCAATATTGGATATAAGTAATGGAGTAGCTACTGGGCTCATCACTTTACATATATGTTGATGAATTTGGACTTTATTTGGCATCCAATAGGGGACCATCAACACTGTTCCATCAGGAAAATGGCTTGATTGAAGCCAAGACTTGGGAATGTAAGTCAACAAGGATATAAGGAGGGATTGAAGGGGAGATAGGCAGGAGGCTGGAACACCAGTGAGGAGAATTCATTCTTGGAACAGTTCAAAGTATAAAACTATAAACATATGTTTTGGAAATGTTTCTAGATTTAATAAATTCTATGATAATATACTAGGGAGATTTCTTTGAAAATCCGTAACAGATGCCAGTAAGAGTACTATCCAACTTATCATCAATTAACATATATTTGGGATCTCCAGGGGACATTATGCATGCATATAACAACCAAAAACAAATTGCAACAGGCTTGCCTTGTTGTCAAACTAGAGAAAAAATGATCAAGATAAGCATAATTAATATCAGGTGGGTTAAATTACTGTAGTCAGTCATTATTCAGCTATTTATTAAGCACCCACAGGGGGCACAGCACTTTACTAGATTCTTATAAAAATCCACATATTAATAACAGAGACTTTTTTCGACCAAAGTAATATGTAGTTGGCATTGAATTCCCTGTAGTTCGATGCATCCTGAAGAGAGCAGCCACCATTGAACAGTCATTAAACAATTCTGCTCAATGTCCAATCAAAGAAAACTGATCTTTAAACATTTCATCATTGAGAAGTACTGAATTAGATAAATTACAGTGTTTAAATATATATATGTTTATGATTAGGGGGAAACTTTGGAATAACTCAGAAAGTCTGGACCACAATCAATTCTAGCACTTCAAAACTAGGCTAATAAATAATTTATATATTCATTCTGTCAACTAGAAATACATAATTTGAGCACAAATACATGTTGGCACTAAACAAGGCACTGAGAATACGGCAATGAACAAAATTTTCTCAAACCATTGCCTTGTGGAGGTTGAATTCTGGCAACGGAGACAGATCTTAAGTAAGAATAGGTATTGATATGAATGTAGGAAGAGGTACATACAACATAGGTATTAGTGTGATAAATAAAAATAAAGAGAAATTAGACAGTAGAGAAACAGAAGCTTCCGAAAAGTTGGGGGAACTTAAGACAAAAATATTTCAGGCAGAAAAAAACAGGAGGTGCAAAGGCCCCAAGGCAGGACATCTGTGGCTAAATTAGAATGAAAAAGAGAATGAGCAGAATGAAGTGAAAAATTGCAAGACGTAGATCATTTGGGGCTATCATAATGAGTCTAGCTCTCCTCTGTATGTGTTAGAGACATCGACAGGGAATGGGGAGGGAGGTTTGAAGAGAAAAGATATAAAATCTAACATTACTTTAAAAGATCACTGTGGCTGCTGTTTTAAGAGGCTGAAGTGAAGGTTGGTTGGGGACCAGGGCAGAAGTAGGCAAACTAGTCCGGAGACGTATGCAGTAATACAAAGAGAAATGGTAGAGGCTTGGATGTAGGAGGTAATAGCAGAAAGGTGGTCTGATTTGGGATACATTTGGTGGTAGTGCTGACAAGATTTGCTAGTGGAAGAGCCAAGAATGACTAGTCTTTGGCTTGAGCAACTGGACACATGAAATTGTCAGCTAATGAAATGTGGAAGACTGTAGGTGGAATGAGATTTTGGGAGGAAGATGATTCCATTTTGGGACATGGTAAGTACATGATGCCTATTCAGCATCCAACTGAAGATATCAAGTAGGCAGATACCTATATGCATTTAGAGATCAGGGAAGAGTCCAAGGCTGAAGACAGACAATTAGGAATGAATGATATCACTAAGAATGAGAGTAAGATAAAGAAATGATCAAGGACTGAGCCCTGAGACACACTAAAATTTAGAAGTCAGGGAAACAATAAGAAGCCAGTAAGATAGAATGAGAAAGAATAGCCAATTAAATAAGAAAACCAGGGAGGGTGATACCCAGAAAGCCAACTGGAGAAATTGTTTCAAGAAAAATAAATCAAATTGTCAATTTGTGTCAAATACAGCTGATAGATCAAGCAAAATCATTGATTATTATCAATGGTATTGAATATTGCATTTAGGAATAGCAAGCTAATTGATGGCTTTGACCAAAAGAAAAGTTTTAGTGGAGAGCTAGAGGCAAAAGCCTTTGGGAGGGGATTTAATAAAGAGGAAGGAAGAAATTGAAGGCAAATATAGATAACTTCTGCAAGGAGTTTTCCTATAATAGGGAAAAGAAAAATGAGATAAGAGTTTTCAAGGTAGGAGCATTAAGAAAGAAATGGGAGAGATCACACTACATTCTATGTTGAAGCCAATACAAAGAGAAAAATTGATCATGTGTGAGAGAGAGAATTTTCAGAATTTGAAGTCTTTAAGTAGGATATAAAAAATGGCATTTAGTGCCCAAATTAAGAGATTGGACTTAAAGGAGAAAGGATAGTTCATCTTTCCCAATAGGAAAAAGGCACCCAGATAAAGGCATATAAATATATGTGTATGGGGAAGAGAGACCTTCTCACTGCTAGCATACTTTATGTAGAAAACAAGGAGTGAGGTCATCAACTGAGACTTTTCATTGGAAAAGAGTATGTGCTGGGGACATTTAGAAATTTGAGTAGAGGGGCGCCTGGGTGGCTCAGTCGGTTGAGCCTCCGACTTCGGCTCAGATCAGATCTCACGTTCGTGGGTTCGAGCCCCGCATCAGGCTCTGTGCTGACAGCTAGCTCAGAGCCTGGAGCCTGCTTCCAGTTCTGTGTCTCCTTCTCTCTCTGCCCCTCCCCCTCTCATGCTCTATCTCTTTCTGTCTCAAAAATAAATAAAACATTAAAAAAATTAAAAAAAAAAGAAATTTGAGTAGAGAGAAGAGTAGTTATCTAAAGGGACAGTAAAATATAGAATTTTCAGGCAGTCCCAAGGACATACTTGAGATTAATGGTTTTTAACATAAGGTAAGACCATTAGCTTGATTTTGTTTCGTTTAGTTTTGTTTTGCAGCCAAGTTGAATATGCTAAAGCTTAAAATAAGTAGATGAAGAGTGGAACTTGGCCAGTGATGAACTTTTGGGTGGTGAGAATGAAAAAAGATAAAGTACAGGATCGTAGAAGACCAATTCGAAGGAGTGATTATTGATGGGCCATAGAATGTAGTACTGGTAAGAGGGACGTGACATGTGAGGAGAATCATGAAAGAACAGGATAATCAGATGGATTGTAGATCCTACTGGGATCAAAAATTCACGAATGTTTGAGTACCAGTGGAAGTGAAATTGAAAGGGAGTGCATGATAATAACAAGCGAGGTGCTGAAAACTGATATTGTGGTGAATTAGCAATTTTCAATAATGGCATGGTTTCAAAGTTTTAAAAACATGAGACCAAATGGTGAAAAGGAAGGAGAATAAGACGGTTGGAAAAGAGATGGCCAAAGGCCTGAAAAGTCAGAATATTGGAAGGATTCTATGCATGGCTATTGAAATTACATAGTTTTTCCCAAGACTTGAAAATAGAATAAAATGAGTACTGGGAAGGTTTGGGTAAAAAAAGAGAAAGAAGCAGGTGCAATAAAGCAACAGTAGTTTCTGCTTATATTATTTGATTTTAATCATAGAATTGGAGAATAGCTTTTAGCAAATTTCAATATACATGTTACATGTGGATCAGGAGGGAATTTATTAAACTCAAGAATCTGATTTAGTTGATCTGAGGTAAAGGTTGAGATCCTGCAATTACAGTACAGAAAGTGGAATAAGAGAGAGAGAGAGAGAGAAAGAGAGAAGGATTGGATGAAGATTTAAGTTTATAGAATACCAAATACCCTTCAGCAAAACTCAACTCCTTCATGCCTTCCTTTTTCATTTTTCTTATTTTCTTCCTAGGTTCACAGGAACCAATTAGACTGTTATTCAAATATGAACAGAGAAAAGGAAAGCATCCAAGATGCTAATGCTGACTCAGCTATGAGATTTACTATTAGTGATGTCTGGTACAAAAGAAACTGTTTTAAATGTATTTTTAAAAAGCAGTACTTTGCAAATTCATATTTTATTTAGGGCATAAAACCAAAAAGAAAAAATTTTAATCTTCCCAGAAGGAGTTACTGATGTTCTTTGCTTCTATTCTAAACACAGTTACTGGTAGAAAGTTATGTTACTTTTCATTTATTTGTTTAAAGAAAACAGGCCTCAAGGAAATGAAGATTGTGGGCAGATGTGGTTCATCATGATTAAAAAGAAATGATTCTGATACTAATGAAAATATATTTCCTAAAGGATAAGAAACTCAGCATATAAAGAAAGCAGGTATGCAAAAATATATATGTATATGAACTAGCTAAAGTTTTGGAGCAAGTCACTCTATAGTGCTTTAAAGGAAGAACACTGTGTTAACCTGCAACACGCCCCTCCTGTTATGGTCAATAGAAAAGAAACAACATATTTGGATCCCAGATAATTCCCTTTAGTTACCTCTGCTGCTGGCTAGGGGGAAAAGAATCAGAGGGGGGAAAAGGGTTAAATCCTAATGAAAAATTGCAGGTCTTAGAGATTATGAATTGGATTGATGAGTTTTTGTTTCCTGAAGGACAACATGCAGATTAAAGAGCTTTTAACTGTTCTTGATGCAATCAAAAGGTTATGGTCGTCTGCTAAAAACTCAGTTTCAGCCACAGTTTATGTAAGTTGTTCACATTACTCACTCAGTAATGATGTACTTGGCCCCACTGTTTGTGGTCTGTTTCTCATTTGTTTGGTATTACATTCCAAGACTTCAATGACTCAGAAATGTTCCTTATTTTTTACAGTAAGAAGAAATAGCATGCTTTGCCTGAAACATCTCAAATTTAATCACTTGTCTGTGGTCTTCCCACAATCTATTCAAGCAGGTGTATATAGGTTAAGTCTTCCACATAGCACATTAGAAGAACCAGTATCTCTAAACAGAAAACTGCTGAAGTTAGCTTCCTACGCTCATGTGACATTAACAGAAGATTTAAACCCTTTATAATATATAAATATATTGAATATATATAATGAATATATAAATATAGTAAATAGTGTATAATATTCACTCTTATCAGAGTGTTAGCAAGTAAGCTTTTCAGAATACATGAAAATTCTCCATAATAAAAAGTATCAAATATTTATGAAACATCTATCAAGCATGTATGAGGGAACATGAAAGTTTTACTTAAATCTAATTAAAGAGAAGTTATGGGCAAAAGGTATGAAAACTGTTGTACACCCAACATGGAAGATAGAAGTAGCGGCAATAGTCAATATATATAAATTTGGTTTTGACACAATACGATTTTTCTATGAACTATTAAGTTTTAGTACTCCCAGAAAATAGAATGACCCTTTTTCTTTTGCCTTTAGATCCCTGAGGACATTGAAGCAGAAATGGCAGTTAAGAATCAGATGAGTTAGTTTCATATATCTGTTTCCAGCAAATCTAACTGTCTTGGATTCTAGCAGAGAGTTAATAGACATTCATTAAGTGAAAAAAAGAAAGTCCTCTCACAATAACACTATTCCTACGTTTACCCTTCATAAGCTCTTGAGTCACCTGAGTTCTTCTCCTGTCATGTAGTTTATAGCACCCTTCTCTACAAGCCAGTAACAGAATGTGAGTTCTGGCAGAAATAGAGGGACATCTTTAAGGTATTCTCTTCCAAAGAAACATGTTTAGATGAGGACTGGCTTATAGCATACTAAATACAATTGAGTAGAAGTGTGCATTAACTTATAGTCAGAATTTGTTTCTTATATAAAGTTGACACTCGGTAAGATTCAAAGGAAGTAAAATACAGGACAATAGAATTATGATCAGAAGAGGAAATCTGGGGAGACAAAAACAAAATACTTTCCATAGAAGAAAGACTTGGTTAATCTATCTGGAACCTATCTTCAGAGTAGCACCAGGTCTCTGGGATAACAGACTTTACCATAGTTTGTTGTCTTTTTCACTTTCAAAAAGAACCTCAGAAAAACTTAGGGGAAGGGAATTCTAAGGCTTGTTGGGAGTTCAAATAAACCAACTAGAAGTCAAAGGAAAGGAATCCATTGCCATTTTCTTAATTACTTGAAATTCCTCTAATTCTACAAGGACTGTTCTGAATCTGGAAAGACTTTGTAAGACCACGTATTTAGAGTCAATATTCACCTCAAGTAAGTTCTCTGAGGTAAGACTACTCTTGCTTACCCAGATCACTCAGTTAAAATAAACCTGAGTTACAAAGAGGAAGTGAAAAAGTAGCAGTAACTTATTGAACTAAACACTTATTTTTCTCTCTCTGAAGTGTAACTATTGCAGCATAACCTCTAGGTGTGTCAAGATCTTGATTATCTTGCAAATTGTAGCTGAGATGTTCTTTATCAATATTTGTGTAGTGCCAGAATTTCTAGTTATGGCCTCCTTTCCTGAGGTACCAGAGAAAGCACCTATCCAAAAGAAGAAAAATCATTTAGATGAGACAGGAAGAGTCAATAGGTATTGCATTTATTTCAGCTGGGCTTTCCAGACTTACTACACTGTCCTTGAATTAGAAATGAACTCTTAAAGGATTTCTCATTCAACTTCTCTAAACTTAGTTGACATCAACATATTATATGATCCCGAAGATCACATCCAGCCCCAAACTTTATGATTCCCTTCTCACAAGTCCAAATGACTGCAACCCTATTATCTTCTACACATTGAAAATCCAGAATTTGAGTTAATCTCTCTCTGTGCTCTGGTAAATTAGCAATGCTTTGGGTGGTCCATAATTCTCTTCTTTAAGAGTATTATATATTTGGGGCTATTTTAAGCCCTCCGTGAGTTCTTGAAGGTAATTATTTGTGACTCTGCAATGACGTGACCAGTTCCTTATGTTCTGTAGTGTGAAAATTACCTGGATCTATGGGTTTAACCCAGCGAATCTGAATCAGTCATTTTTATCTGCCTTCAGGTTAATGGGCTATCTGCCTCACATCACGTCCTTTCCTGCTCTCAGGATTAAATCATGGCTGACATTTGTGGAGAAAGAATGAACTATAAAGGACCTTCATGCCATGTCATTTTTAAGTGATTTTCTTTTCATTGGATAAGGGGACAATACTTTTCCCATTTTCCCTCATTTAATGATTTTAAACAGTTTCTATATCTTAAGAGTTGTATCTTTATCTTACTCCTATATTAGTGGTTTATCAACCATAACATAAGAGGATATGAAGATCACTGGACTTAGGACATCTAGATTTTCACCCAATAATCTTTGGAAAGTATTCAGAATCTCTAAGCTTCAGTTTCCCCATCCCTAATGCTAGTATGAACACATTTATCTGTGTTGCTCAGGCCAAGGAAGGTCAAGGCAACACTCGCACTAATAATCGTAAATGTGATAGGAAAATGCACATGAAGCCTGGACATGGGGGAATTGATGAATATACTTTTTAATATAGTTAATACTTAAATTTAGGTGTACAGATACCAGAGGAGAGATAAATAAACATACAGGAATGGTGATGATCTTCTTAGTCATCTGTGGAAGATATATCCCAATGTTGAGTCTGACACCTACCTGCACTTCCTTGGAGACCTCGATCAAACCAAATCCGTTGCAGAGGAGACCACAATATCCAAACTCAATCAATGAAGAATTCTGCTACACTGACCTGAATGTGCTAAAATGAACTTCAGCAATTTCTTGTTTTTTATTTGTTTTTTTAAGAACCATTAAACTATGAAGAATGACTTAGGTTTGCCAACTTGTAATCTTGGCAAAAAAATTTTAGATAAAAATTTTACATCTACTCTCCACTTTTTCTACTACTTCATAAAAAATTGGATATTTTAATGGCAAATAAAAATAGGAAAATCAGTTTTTCAGCAGAATAGAGACAGTCTTTAAATTGAATAATTTTAATATTATGAAAATCTACTAAGTTTCTCATTTTACCATTGACTGATAAAACTCTAATACGACTGTCATCTGCCAAAGATATGCATCCAGAAATCACCCTTCAAGGAGGAAAAGAAGGCAAAGTATGAAAAGACATGACCATAGTCATCCCCAGGGCACCTGCTGCCTTCGACCAGAGCGTTAACGGGCATAGCTGGTGGTTAGGTGAGGTCAGGATCAGACTTTGATCAGCAGCATCAGAGAGTAGCATCTCTTCACTGGCCAGAGGCAAACAGGGCTGTCATTCTTTTTCCATTTCCAACTTTTCTGTCACTTGAAAACTCTGGTTTGTTATTAGATTCAGGTGCCCCTTGCAGTTGTCCACTTTCTACCCTCTTAAGTTCCCCTTTCCTGAGATTGTGCTGTGATTTATAAAGCTTCTAGCATCAACAACTTTATTTTCATTCTGACTAGTTGTCACAAGCTCCCTGCATGGTTCTGGTTTGTTAGCAGGTGGCCTGGCCTCTGCCAAGAAAGAACTCATAGTCTTGGATTCCCTCCGGGGTTTATCCAGGTTCAAAAATTGGTATCAGGCCTGATACATATTACAGAGCCTCATGGGTACTTTAATGTTTACACAGGCCAGACAGGCCCATAGGGTACAAGGCTTCATCCAAACACCTTGTACATGATTGAAAGGGGATATAGCCCAGCAACAGGCTCATTTTCTTTACAACTGCTTTTACAATTCACAGAAGAGATGAAAAAAAGAGGAAACAGGTGAAAAGTCTGGGCCAAGTGAACTGCTGTCCAAGTATTTCACAAGGGAGGTAGCCGAGAATTCAGAAAACAACATCAAATTGCATTTTCGAGGATTCTCGATCTGTGTTGCCTAAGCCAAGGAAGGTCACGCCCATTCAGCAAACATTTGCCCCATCTTTTGAGTTGGAACCTAACCCGGAAGAAGGGAAGCAAACTAGCACTGCAAAAAGAAAATTACAATTATAGGACTAGTCAGGGGCTGGAAATGCCTCAAATTATTTAATCGACCACACAATAAAAGTGACAGGAGTTGTGTATCCTTAAACAACCTTCTACTGGAAGAATGATACCATGAAATGGCCTGTTTTGCTGCTAGATGCACTAAAGATTAGATAAGAAAGCTAACAGTCTCTTGTGGGTCACTCCGAGTCCTTTAACTGCCAAAACAAGATCCCAGACTAGATCAAAAGTAGAAAGGATTCTAGAGTCTCTCTAAATGCTTCTTGGAAGCAGAGCTGTGATTTAAAAACCAAAACACTGGAGCAGAGCTGAGTGTTGAGGTGGCTTCTGGTGGAAGGGTGTGCAGAGAAGGACATTAGCTGATGGCTGGTCGTTAAGCGCACCATTTGTAGGTTCTTCTATCATGGCTCAGATTTGTTTGTTAGTCCAAGGCATACGCTACGTAAATCAGGACGATCTATTAACTTTGCAGGTCAGAAGGAAGTACAGGATGGAGTGCAATTCTGACTGCAATTCTCCCAATAATGAGTTGTGTGGAAATCTGTCTCACTTTATTATGTCATAGTTCTTGCATCTGTGAAAATGAGACCACCATCCTTTTCAGTTCTTGTAATAAACTACCTTCTGATCTCAGCCGGAACATTTTTGGCATCAGGAAAATCCATATGCTAATGACCATTCAATGATCAGCACTGTCGCTAAGATTTGGATGAAGAAAGTCAGAATTAGAGGACATATAGTATGCCAGTCTCTCTTAGGAAAAGACCACGATGAAAGGAATTATGTTCATCACCAATTACATTTACATGTCCTATGAACCAACTAACTCCGGGAAGAGCAATGTAGATAAATACTTTCAGACCATTGATAACATAATACACATGACTATTTTGTGGTGAGAAGATAGCAAAGGGACCAAAGACACAAGGCATGCAGTGCTCATCTACATTAGAAAAGGATTATTTGCTTTATAGGGAGATCACCAGTGGCTTCTTTTAAAGTTATTTTTAAGTTTATTTATTTACTTTTGAGAGAACAACAGAGAAAGTGAGCAGGGGAGGGGCAGAGAGAGAGAGGGAGAGAGAGAACCCCAAGCAGATTCCACACTATCAGCCTGGAGCTCAATGTGGGGTTTAGACTCACAAACCATGAGATCATGACTTGAGCCAAAACCAACAGTCAGACACTTAACGGACTGAGCCACTCAGGCACCCACCAGTGGCTTCTTTTAAATGCTCAGCTGCCCTAATTTTTTAAACTTAATCCCACTTACAAATTTATATATATATATATATATATATATATATATATATATATACACACACACATATACATATATATATTTATATTATTCAGATAATGTTTTATTCATTCAGAAGACAATTATTGAAAGTATAGAAGGTGCTAGATGTGGTGTCAGTCACTGGGGACACGACAGATGAAAAGTTCGCTTTGGTCATAGGCTGGAAGAGCTTACATTCTAAGTGGTAAACTGACAGATATCAATCATGATTTTTAACATGAGAAATGATAATAACAACAAATATGAACAAAATGCTTTGGAAGACTAGAGAAATTGGGATTAACAACCTTGTCTTTTGCAAGGACAGAAGGGCTCTGAGACACTTCATAGGCGATCTTTGAGGTAGATGATTTTAGGTTTGACCTTTTCCAGACTAAATGCTTTTAATTAGATCTAGCACAATGGGTTTGGTGGGAAAGACGTCTCACACAGAGGAAAAGCATTTGTAAAGCCTTGGAGAAATGGAAATTTTGTAAATGATTGCTGTTCTCATGTGACTAAATTGTACTCTGTGAGAGATCAGGGGACAGAGGAAGGAAATGATAATGAAAAATGAGGTAGACTTTTTTATTTTAGACAATGATAAGATTTTTCATTTTACCTATAGGCAGTGAGAAGGAGTTATCAAAAATGACAGCATTTACTCATAATGAGATCAGTGATCTAAAAATAAAAAGGTCCCCTACAATTATGGTGTCCAATTACTGCCAAGTTTTATTAACTGACCATAAGCTTTCCACATATTCCATGTTCATAGAGTGGAAGAACAAATATTGTTAAAATGTCAATACTATCCAAAGCAATCTATATATTCAATGCAATCCCTATCAAAATAACACCAATATTCTTCACAGAGCTAGAACAAACAATCCTAAAATTTGTATGGAACCCTGAATAGCAAAGCAATCCTGAAAAAGAAAACCAGAGCTGAAGGCATCACAATTATGGACTTCAAGATGTACTACAAAACTGTAACCATCAAGACAGTATGGTACTGGCACAAAAACACACACTTAGGTCAATGGACCAGAATAGAGAACCCAGAAATGGACTCACAAATGTATGGCCAACTAATCTTTCACAAAGCAGGAGAGAATATCCAGTAGAATAAAGACAGTTTCTTCAGCAAATGGTGTGGGAAAACTGGACAGCGACATACAGAAGAATAAACCTGGACCACTTTCTTACACCATGCACAAAAATAAATTCAAAATGGATGAAAGATCTAAACATAAGACAGGAAACCATCAAAATCCTAGAGGAGAAAACAGGCAAAAACCTCTTTGACCTTGGCTGCAGCAATTCCTTACCAACACGTCTCCAGAGGCAAGGGACACAAAAGCAAAAATGAACTATTGGGATGTCATTAAGATAAAAAGCTTCTGCACTGCAAAGGAAAAAATCAGTCAAACTAAAAAGGTAACCAGTGGAATGGGAGAAGATATTTACAAATGGCATATCAGATAAATGTATAAATAACTTATCAAACTCAACACCCACAACACAAATAATCCAGTGAAGAAATGGGCAAAAGACATGAATAGACACCTTTCCAAGGAAATCCAGATGGCCAACCTACACATGAAAAAATGTTCAACATCACTCATCATCAGGGAAATACAAATCAAAACCACAATGAGACACCACCTCACACCTGTCAGGATGGGTAAAACTAACAACTCAGGCAACAACAAATATTGGTGAGGATGCAGAGAAAGTGGAACACTTCTGTACTGCTGGTGGGAATGCAAACTGGTGCAGCCACTCTGGAAACAGTATTGAGGTTTCTCAAAAAGTTAAAAACAGAACTACCCTAAGACCCAGCAATTGTACTACTAGGTATTTATACAAGGGATACAGGTGTGCTGTTTCAAAGGGGTACATGCATCCCTATGTTTATAGAAGCCTTATCAACAATAGCCAAAGTATGAAAAGAGCCCAAATGTCTATCAACAGATGAGTGGATAAAGAAGATGTGGTAAATACATACAATCAAGTATTACTCGGAATCAAAAAAAAAAAAAAAAAAAAAAAAGAAATCGTGCCATTTGCAACACCATGGATGGAACTAGAGTGTATTATCCTAAGTGAAATTATGCTAAGTCAGAGAAAGACAAATATCATATGACATCACACATATGTGGAATTTAAGATACAAAACAAATGAACAGAAGGGATGGGAAGCATAAATAATATAAAAACGGGGAAGGGAACAAAACATAAGAGATTCTTAAATATACAAAATGAACTGAGGGTTGCTGGATGGGTTGTGGGTAGAGGGACGGGCTAAGTGGGCAAGAGGCATTAAGGAGGACACCTGTTGGGATGGGCACTGGGTGTGATATGTAGGGGATGAACACCCCTGAAACCATTATTGCACTACATACTAGCAAACTTGCATATAAATTATAAATAAACAAATAGACAATTCAGTGAAAATGTGGCTGCATGGTGGACCCTTATACAATCTGGCTGGTATTCCTATAAGAAGTGGAAATTTCTGTACACAAAGACCCTGGAGGCATGCATGCACAAAGAAACACCAGATATAAAGGCAACAAAAAGGCAGTCATCTGCAAGCTAAAGATGGAGGTCTTAGAGAAACGTAATCTTCTAGCACCTTGATCTTAGACTTCCATCCCCCAGATCTGTGAGAAGATAAATTTCTGTTGCTTAAGACCCGGAAGAAGGCATGATCCAGGAGACAAGATTCAAATTCACCTGGATCTTAGCTGCAGTTTGGCGCCACCTGGTGGCCAATGTCTAATTGGGTTTAAATGCCCATGGGGAAGATTCTGATTCCTATGGTGGCTAGAACATCTAGGACAAGGTCACCGATTCCAGTATGCTAATACTGGAATTATTACTGGATAAAGAAGATGTGGTAAATACACATCTACTTCCCTGACTCAATTTCCTATGCCAGGAGAATACCGGGAATACAGCTTCTTGCGACGGCTCCCCTGTCTTCCCTTCACTTTTATTCTCTCATTTCCCATCCTGTAGAAGACCAGACATCATGGAGTGCTTGCTAGAGGACAGGCGCTGATCTCCAATCTCTTTGCATTATCATGAAATTAACTGATCTTAAATTTTATATGACTAAGGTTATATTCCTACAATGGAAATATGAATATTAGAGTGTCTAAGGTTATCTTGCTCATTATGATATTGAGTTCCTCTGTCTTCATCAGTTTGAGGAAACTAGCTGAGAAGCAATTTTAAAACAGGAAATGGTAAAAATCTTCGACATCAATAAGAAGTTTTGGAATCATGAAGAATTAAAGGTCATCTAGTGCGACATATGTAAATGTGTATGCTTAGATAAGTAAACTGAGTCCTAGAAAGGTTTATTTTATTTTGTTCACACTGTTGTGCACAGAGCCCAGGGAAGAGCCAGGTGAAGTTTGCTTTACTCTAGTGATGTTCAAATCTCCATGGATCAGATAGGTTTGGAAAATATAGTCAACCCCCAAATCCTTCATATCCTTTTAACACATATCAAGGAAAATGGAGGGCAGGTAGATCAGAGATCATCACACATTAGCACACAGTGTAAGAATCAACCCAAATTTCTGAAGTCTTAAACAAAAATCATGTTTCTGATGTTCCAAACACCCTAATTGGGCTTTTACCAGAAGTGGGGGAGGGTGCACATGCCTTCTCATTTCATGTAATCTACACCTAATCTACAAGTTAAGAGTATCAAAATACAGTCTAACAACAAACAAAACCAAAACCAAATAAACAAAAAACTAGGCAAACAAAGAAACAAACAAAATAGTTCTTCCAGGACTTCTAACACAAACTGCGTTTCCAAATAAAGAAACTGTCCTGAGACAACTTCCAGACCAAGAAAATTAGATTTCGTTCTGAATACTTGGACACTTACTGAGCAGTCAAGAGCTGAACTCCTATATGTTATTTAAACCTGTTAGCAACATCTTCAGTCTATCCTCTCCAAGATACTAGAGAAAAAGGAAAATGACTATTTAATTTGAAAAACATTATTGGAGTATGGGTTAGTCAAAAAGTCTAAGATACATATTTTTTTTCAACAAATAACAGAAAATATATATAAGGGAAAACTCCAGGTGAGAAAATTTTGAATAAAGAAAATTACTATAACACTTCTCATTTCATTCTACAAAGTACATGGAATATCTCTCTTTGATGTACAAGCCAAAAACCCTTATGCTGCAGTAATTCTCTAGAACAAGAGTAACGGCTAATAGTGACCTATGAAATGATACACCTGACCATAGTTAGATCTGGCACTGGCAGAATTATCAAGGAAGTGACATTTATCTCTGTTTCAGTCCTCAAAACGTCTTCATCCATCCATGGAGCGGATGCCGCTGATGCTCTACTCCACGTCCTCGGCTTCTCTCTGAGTTCTTCTATAGCCAAGATGGACACTTTCTGTAACTGGTGATAAGTGTAACTCTGCTTCACTGCCTGAAGCTTTTCTCTGGCTCCTTGAGAACTTGTTCAGACTGTTCAAGGTTGGGAAGTTATGGGGATTTAATGGTTGCAAAGTAACTTCCAAAATAACGAGAGACACGAGCCCTGGTAAATACCTCAGCACCATCTTTCTGTGGTATAATTCTGAGGCATCTTTGACACCGTAAGTCAACGAGCCTGAGCCCCAGTTAGCACTGGTAACTCCCTCATAATCACACCTTTTATTGGTTCCTCCCCTTCTTCCACTTGTACTTTCTGTAAGAACCATCTCAAAAAGTTACTTACATTCAAGACCTTGTCACAGGATCTGGTTTTTAGAGGAAAACCAAGCTGTGACATGTGTCTAATATTTCCGTGTTACCCTCTCACTGGCTGCCAGTTAATCTCCCTTAGTATCTCAAATAGGAACTGGGTTGCAGGTTAAGAGGCGGGTTCTAAACCTGTTAGCTAATTGTGTGTCCTCTCTGAAGCTTAGTTTCGTTCATTTGAAAAATGAGAGGATTGGATTATATATGCTGGAGCGTGCCTTTGAGTTTTTACTCTTTATCTTCTATTTTATTTCAGAGTGGAAGAAAAAAATAAAACCAGCAAAGAGTGGACAGAAGAACAATCTGTCACAGAATTGCCTGATAACCAGAATGCATTTCTCCCATTGTGTTAAATTATTATTATCTGGTAACTCCACTATGGTGTGAGCTCCTCAAGGCTAAGGAAGATGTCTTGTTCATCTTTGTATTTCCAGATTTTAGCAGAGCACCTAATATATAATAGGTATTTTAAAAATGTGTGATTAATGAATTAATAATTATTATATACAAGAAAAAGACGTGAGGATACTGGCTGGACCCATGGAAAAGAAAATATGGGAAATGTGTGCAATTGCTATGATGGGGCTGGCTTATACAAAATTATATTGAGTGCTGGATTTTAGGCTTAAACTGATAGCCATGACAGGGCACGGGATGTTTTTGAGTCAGAATGACACAGTGAAAAAGATAAAGGGGGTAGAGAGGAAGAGTAGCAAAGTAAGATACTGAGAGAAGTGATCTATTTAATCTCAGTCAGCAAGATAATGTCTTAAAAAGACTTCACATTTTCAAAAATTATAGTGGAAATATAATGCTTGTGTTTACATGACTATCAAACTAACCATAAACCAATCAACTTTATGTATCATCAGCATATCATACTCATAAATAAGTGTGAATTATGGCACAATAATTGGCTCCTTATCCATTTTAGTATTTTGTGTACTTTCAAGTGAAAATATTTTTGATATTACCAAATTATTACTTTGTTTATTTCACAGTTCTTAGTCACCAGGCTTAGTTCACACATTCCAACTGTTTTCAAAGAGCAAATTCATTTCAGCAAATGAAAATGTTTTCAGCACTGCAGAGGTTCAAAACAGTAGAGAAATCAAAACTCATTTATATAAATGATTTCTATTGAATATATTAAAATAAAGGAAATTTCATTTTTTACAGTGATGACTTATATTAAAAGACCTAATCAGTTCAATATGAGTTAGCACCAGCTTGCAAAGAAAGCCTCAGAGCCACTCTCAAATTCTCCTTTTCACTTATCCTCCTTACCCGATCAACTGTTTTTGACATAAGCATAGCATATAGTTCTTGCTACACTGAGGAAATGAACTTACCAATGGAGAACTATCCTAGTTATGGCCACAAACAAGTGGCATACAAATACCATAAAGAATAAATTGCCATTGCTCAAGAATCCTTTCTATAGGCCATTAAATTGTTTCTTTTTTTCTTCCTCTTCTTTCCCCTCCTCTTTTTCCCCATTTTTGTCCCCTCTCCTACTTCTTCCACTTCTTTCTCCTCCTCCTTTTTGTCTCCTGACCTCCAGTACCTTCTGGAATAATCTTGGAACCAAAATGGACTTAAAGAGACCTACTAGTATCAAGGACACAGAGATATTGGATTAAAATAAACATATATTACCAAGCTCAAAACAAGGAAAGAACAAAAAAGGAATCACAAACCAAGGGTATTAAGTGTACAAGACTATATGGTATCTGTATGTAAAGGACACAAGACTAAGACAAGAGTTGGGGGTCGGACATATATGTCTTAATGATTTTTCAGCCACAAGAGGACATGAGATTTTGTTTTGGTCCTATGCAAAACGGGGAGTGGGTTCATGATATAGGCAAGGATCATGAATTTGTTGTACCCATTAGAGGAAAGATCACTGGTGAACAATATAGTTGGTGGCAAAGTAACCACCTAAAACACTTAGAAATTATAAGAAAATATACCTCTAGAATGGAGATAAATAAAATCATCACCTTAATTAAGTGACCAAACAGCATTGTTATGGGGCTGCTTAGTATTTTACCACTTGATGGAATGTAAAAAGAAATAGACAGCATTATCCATAAAGTATTTAACTTGATGATTTAACCTGAAATATTTTCTAACCAAAAATATTTAACCTGAATCTAATCAATTCTCTGGCTTACATTTTATAGGAACTCGAGGACCAAATTAAGATGTTACATAAGAAAACAATCAGCCAGATCAAGAAAGTTGATTAACTATTAGCAAACTGCCCTGGGCTCTTTGAAGAGTCAAGGCCATAAAAAAAGAAATCTGAAGGATTGGTGTACATCTAAAATGGCTAAAGAGACATGACTGTCCGTTGCAATGCATGATCTTAGATTAGATCCTTGATAGAAAATAAAAATCAATAAAAGACATTCGGGGATAATTGAAAAATATTTGAATATGGACTAGATATCATATTTCATTAAGGAATTATCCATTTTCTTAAAAGGTGCCTTGAATTTTAGAAGGTATATATCGAACTATTAAGGAAGAAAATGGCATGATCTCCACTATTCACTTTCAAATAATTCCACATTAGTAAACAAGGGTGTATATGTGTGTGTGGTGTGCTTCTGTGTGTGAGTGAAGAGGGTAGGAGGAAGAAAGCCAACATGGTAAAATATTAACAATAATGGAATTTAGGTGAAATGCGTACTGGTGGGTTTTTTTTTCTTTTCCCTACTTTTAAAACCCTATTATAGGTATAAAGAACGTACAGGTAGAGCAAATCTGTATCTACATAAGTAAAAAAAAAATGATACAGAAACATCAAAAGTTCCTGTTTAATTTTAGCTCACTGAAGAGAAAAGCTGATGAAAGTAAGCTATACCACTGTATCATGTCTGTATTTCTTATATAACATTGGGTTCTCTCCCTTTCAGTCATGTGTGCCAAATCATGAACAAATTTCTGAGCTCATTTCAGACTAAACATAATATGCTTATATTTCAGAGAGAGAAAATGTTGTTTAGTTAAAAAAAAAAAGTCAGATCCATGTAATTCCCTAGCTGCACTGTAGTCCTGAAAAGCAGTGTACAAATACCTTTCCTCCCAAATCTTAATTTCCTGTTATATGGTCAGAACTACCTGATAGTTTATTGATTACCCCCTCCAACAGCAGCTTTGTAAAATAAAGATTCTAAGAGAGCTATCTACTATTTTTAATTCATCTGTTCCAATTCACCATTATATCAAAAAACTGAATGATGTAGAAATTAATATAATGACTGAGTCTAGACCGTCCAGATCACTTTTATACATATACTGTATACACACATATATATTTTAGGTAACTCAATAGACTTTTGGTTCTTGTTAACAAGAATACCTCTACAATGGGCTGGAGGAGCCCTAGGGAGGGCTTCAGGGGTGGGGCACTGGCGAGAGCCTGGGCTGGAGGGCAAGGGAGCAGAGCAGCAGGAAGTCTATACTGCAGTGGGAGCTGGTGGTGTCCACTGGCAGCTTCCTCCTATAGCAGCACTGTTGTGGGGACAGCAAGGCTAGGAATGCTGGGAAGTGGGGAACGCTGATCTTGCCTTGAGGGCTGAAGAGTGAGAAATGCTTCTACCTATCCACATAATTCTCAGGTAAAATTTCCCCCAGAGAAGACACCATGAATAAAACAGAAGAGCCATAAAATACAATTTATTTAGATACTTGCTATGGACTGAATTTTGTTCTCCCAATTTTCATGTGAAAGCCCTAACCCCAAAGGGATGGCATTTGGAGATGGGGTCTCTGGAAGGTAATTAGGTTTTAGCTAAAGTCATGAGGGTGGCGGCCGTATGATGAGATTAGTCCCTTTATAAAAGAGGAAGAAACACTTCTCCCTCTGCGGACTGAGGACATGATGTGACCCTGGCCCAGCTGCACCCAGGGAGAGAGTTCGCAACAGAACTGGGCCAGGTTGGCACCCTGATGTCAGCCCTCCGGATTCTGAATGTCTGTCATTGAGTCACCAGCACTATGGCATCTTATTAGAACAGCCTGGACAGACTAATACAACACCCAAGTTATGTGGATGTTGAAAATAAGAGCTACAGAATGTGGATATAAGAAGCATAGCTTATTTCAGAAACTGAGGAGCCAAGTAAAAGTTAAAATCATAATAAAATAATTTCAAGAAATAAAAAAATATATAGTTAAAAGATATACTGATTTAGTTCAAAAGCAGCTTAGTCATAGTTGAAGAATTTACAGACAGAAAAAATAAATATTACAAACTTAACTAGAATGTAACAAAGTTAGGAAATCCTTACTTTTTTTAAAAAAAGAGAAAAGCTTACTTTAAGTGATAAGGAGGATCAAGTGAGAAGGTCTAGCATAGACATGTCTCTTTGGGGGTCCTGAAGCCCAGATACAAGAAGAACAGTATACAAAAGAGATACAGATAAAAAGGAATCTCTACCTAGACATATCACAATAAAACTGGAAAAGGAAAACAAAAACAAAACAAAAACCTTTAAAACAGTCAGACAGAATGAATGGATTAAATACCCCAAAAATGGTAGTTTTCTTCTCAACAACAGCAGTGAAATATGGTTTTCAGTCTCTTCAGAGAAAATACAAGCCAACCTAAATTTTATTTTTGACTAAGTTGTCTTTAAAAAATGAGAGTTAAATAAAGATATTTATGGATAAATGACAACAAAAATGTTCTATCTAAAGTAAATTCTAGAGGTACCTGGATGGTTCAGTCTAGTAGGTGTCTGACTTCACTTCAGGTTGTGATCTCATGGTTAATGAGTTCAAGCCTCATGTTGGGCTCTGTGTTGACAGCTCTGAACCTGGACCCTGCTTCATAGTCTGTGTCTCCCTCTTTCTCTGCCCCTCCCCCATTCTCACTCTGTCTCTGTCTCTATCTCTCTCTCTCAAAAATAAATAAAAACAGGGGTGTCTGGGTGGCTCAGTAGGTTGAGCATCTGACTTTGGCTCAGGTCATGATCTCACCATTCACGGGTTCTAACCCCGCATCAGGCTCTGTGCTGACAGGTCAGAGGCTGGAACCAACTTCAGATTCTGTATGTGTCTCTCTCTCTGCCCCTCTTGCACGTATACTTTGTCTCTCTCTCTCTCTCTCTGCCCCTCTCCCACTTCATACTCTGTCTCTCTCTCTCAAAAATAAATAAGCTTTAAAAAATTTTTAAAATAAATTATATTACATTAATAAAAACATTTTTAAAAAGTTAAGTAAATTATGAAAGAAAAGGAAAGCAAAGCCAGAACAGTCAGAGACTCAAAATGAAGGGTGAACACAAAAGTAAACATACAAGTTAAAGTGAAATAAATTGGTGTACATAAAAATATTTCTAAAATAGTTCCTAATTTGTGAGGGGAACTAATTCAGAACTGAATATAAAACTAAAATATTAAGCAATAATAGTATGTCAATTGGAAGGTAGATGATGAGAGGTAAACTGTTCAATTCTTTTATTATATAAGATGGGGATGGACCATCAAGATATGGTGTGATTTTAGATTTTAAATATGCATAGTATATCTATGCTTAAGATGCAGAAAGCCACAGAAGAACTTTGTTCCCATATTAACAATGAAAACAAGCTAGACACAAAATCATAACTTTTGTCAACCTCATCAGAAAGTAGTCAGATTAATTAAATACAAAAGAATGGCAAGCATCCCTAGGAGATACCAGATAAATGAGCTGTTGCTCCTTTTACAGAACATAACCATGATTACTATGGGTAAGAAGAAACAACCAAGACTCGACCAATTCCTTAAAGACTGATTGTGGGTTAATAGGACACTTTAACATAACTGGAAGCCCCATTTCCATGGGCCTGTACTGCAGACTCAAGAGAAAGCGATAGAAGGAAAAGTCTTCTGCTTCTGCATGAAGGCCAGAAAAATATCCAGCTTCCAGGGGTCAGGCAAAGATTTACTACTTCCTGGGAAGGAGTACAAGTAAAAGCTGACTGCCCTTGGAGGGAGGCAACAAAGTCACTTCAACATAAGATTCTACACTGATCCAAAACTGAGACCAGTTGCTGATGTTGGATGGGCAGGAAATTGTTTACCACCCAAGATGCTGACAGATACAGACAGGATTTGGATAACGTGGATTACGGGGTGTGATTTCTGAGAAAACCTCTCTCCCATGGACTAGGTGCACAGAGCCTGCCTAGTTTTGAGGTACCAGGAGAACCAACAAACCCTCTGCCCTCAATATAAGACAACCATTGAGTAACAAACAAAATAACTCTTTTGTGAGAGGGGCAAATGCATAAGAGAGAGCCATTCTAATGTGCAGGCATGCAGGGATTTTTGAAAGCTGAGGGTAGAGTAGGGATACCGGGAAAACCTTCTAATAACTAAGTGGCTGACCACTGCTGGAGGAATTTGAAGTCTGGCAAATGGAAAGTAACTGTGGCAACAACAACAAACCCAAACAAAGATCAAAAACTAAGAAGATGGACTCAAAATCTGATGGAAGAAATGGTGTATCAATTACTGGGTATAAATGCCACACACCTCCAATTCTATCGATCTTCTAAAAATAATGTCTGGCATTCAATCAAAAGTTATAAAATGCAAAAAAAAAAGGCAAGAAAAAAGTTTATCAAAGGATAAAGTAATCAACAGAAAGAAACCTGGAGATAAATGCAGTTTTGGAATTATAAGACAGGGAATTTATCAAAGCTGTAATTAAATATGTTCAAGGATCTAAGGAAATTTGCATAACACCCATGAATTTTAGCAGAATGATATAAATATAAAATAGTCCAATGCAAATGCTAGGAATAAAAATAAAAAACACAGTCTCAAAAGTAGAGAATCTTTTTGACAAACCACCAGAAAATTGGACATAGCTCTGCCAAGAATTAGTATGCTTGATAAATCAATAAAAAATATTCAAACTGAAATGCAAACGAAAGAAAATAGTGAATACAAAAGAAAAGACCTTCCATAGTTGTGAGACAATATAAAATGACAATATATGTGTAATTGAACTTGAGAAGGAGAGGAGAGAATATGGCAAAAATATCTGAAGACATACTTGCCAGAAATTTTCAATATTAATGATAGGCAACAAGCCACAGATCAAAATAGTTCTAAGAACCCCAAACAAAATTAAAATTTTTAAACAACAACCAGACACATTGAGGTCAAATAGCTGAAAATACAAAATAAAGAGAAAATTTTGAAGGCATTCATGGTAGGGAAGGGTAGTATCACACACAGAAGAACAAATATAAAAATTGTAGTATATTTTAATTGAGAAACTATGTAAGCAAGAAAACAAAACTTTAAAGTACTGACTGGGAAAAGAAAAACTTGTTTAAGTACTAATGAATACTTCCCCCAAAATAATTTGCAATAATGATAGTACAATAAAAGCTCTTTTAGGCATACAAAAGCTGAGAGAATTTCATTACCATCAGACATACTCAGCAAAAAATGGCTAAAGGATGTACTTCATGCAGAAGAGTATAATAAAAGATGGAAATTTGGATTTATTCAAAGAAATGAGCACTAGAAATGGTGAAAGTTGAAGTAAATTTAAAAAATGGTTTTTGTATTTCATCAGAGAAATACAAATCAAAACTGCAAGATATCACCCCCCACCTGTCAGAATGGCTAAAATTAACAGCACAAGAGACAACCAGTATTGGTGAGGATGCAGAAAAGGGGGAAGGCTCTTCCACCATTGGTAGGAATGCAAACTGGTGCAGCCACTCTGGAAAACTGTATAGAGGTTCCTCAAACGTTAAAACTAGACCTACTCTATGACCCAGCAATTGCGGTGTTAGGTATTTACTGATTCAAAGGAACACATGCACCTCGATGTTTCTAGCAACATTATCAACAATAGCCAAATTATGGAAAAAGCCCAAATGTCCATTGACGAACGAATGGGTAGAGAAGTTGTGGTGTATATGTACAATGGATTATTACTCAGACATAAAAGAGAATAAAATCTTGCTATTTGCAATGACCTGGATGGAGCTAGAGAGTATTATGCTAAGTGAAGTAAGTTAGAGAAAGACAACATATGATTTCATTCATATGTGGAATTTAAGAAACAAAACAGGGGCGCCTGGGTGGCTCAGTCTGTTGAGTGTCCAGCTTGGGCTCAGGTCATAATCTTGTGGTTCATGGGTTTGAGGCCCCTGTCAGGCTCTGTGATGACAGCTCAGAGGCTGGAGCCTGTCTTCAGATTCTGTCTCTCCCTCTCTCTCTCTCTCCCTCCCCTGCTTGCACTGTCTCTCTCAAAAAATAAATTTAAAAAAATTTTTAAATAAAGAAACAAAACAGATGTACATAGGGTGAAAAAGAGAGAGGGGGGCAAATTATAAAACAGTCTTTTAACTATAATGAAGAAACTGACGGTTGCTGGAGGGGAGATGGGCAGGGGGATGGGTTAAATAGGTGACAGGTACGAAGGAGGGCATTTGTTGTGATGAGCACTGGGTATTGTCTGTAAATAATGAATCACTCAATTCTACACCTGAAACTAATATTACACTATGTGCTAACTAACTAGAATTGAAATAAAAACTTGAAACAAACAAATGAAAATGTATGGCTTGGGGGCCACCTGAGTGGCTCAGTCAGCTAAGAATCAAACTCTTGATTTTGGTTCAGGTCACACACGATCTCACAGTTCATGAGTTTGAGTTGCAAACTGGGCTTTCTGTCAGTGCAGAGCCTGCCTTAAATTCTCTCTCTCTCCCTCTCTCCTTCTTCCCTGTTCACACTCTCTCGCACTCTCTCTGTTTCAAAATGAATAAATAAACTTTAAAAAATGTATGGCTTTTGTCTTACTTTTGATTATGTTAAAAGATAATATACTACCTACAGCAAAAATTGGGGACAAGTATATTCAGAAAGAATCAGTCATCCTGGAAATGGGTAGGCAAAAACCTCCCAAACAAAAATTCTGTGGTGGGTTGAAGAGTGGGGCCCTCAAAAATATTCCCAATCTTAACTCTCAGAACTTTGAATGCAACCTTATTTGGTAAAAGGGTCACTGTAGATGTAATTAAATTAGAGATAATAAAATGAAATCATCCTAGATGTAGAGTGGGCCCTAAATCTTGTCCTAATTACAAATAAATAATAAGGCAGGCTATTTGAGACACAAGGGAGAGGGAGATATTAAGGTGGAGGCAGCGATTTAAAAAATGTATCAAAAAGCCAAAGAATAGCAAAGATTGCCAGCAGCCCCCAGAAGCAAGAAGAGGCAAGGGAAGACACTTACCTAGAAAATTTGGAGAGAACAGCTCTGCTGACACCTCAATTTTGGACTTTTGGACCCCTGAACAAATTGTTAGCAAATATAGTTCTGTTGTTATTTTACTCTACTAAATTTATGACAGTTTGTTATAGAAACCCTAGGAAACTAATAAAAATGCAAAGAGAAAATGTTGGGGTAAAGGAAGGAATAGGTGTCAACAAAACATTCAAGAAGATTTTAAAACATACAACATATGCATAATTGGAATACCATAAAGAGACAGAAAAGAGAATAGAGAAAAACACATTTGAGATAACAAGGCAAATACCAAATCATAGATTAAGGATACTCAGAGAACACTAAACAGAAAAAATACCAAAAATTACACCGTGGCATATCCTATTCAAACTGCAAAGAAACTAAGAATGAAAACCTTGAAAGAAGCCAGGGTGGTAACACTCTTTTCCATAGAGAAGTAAGTATAAGAATTATAACTGACATCATAACTGAAACAATGCAAGCAAGAAGAGAGTGCAAGGAAATATTTAAATCATTGAAAACAAAAAAAAAACTAAGCTAGAATTCCATATCCTGTGAAATTATTCTTTAAAAGTATAGGAGAGTCATAGCTAATCCAATAAATTATAAAAGGAAATAAAAGGTGTACAAATTAGGAGGAATAAATAAAAAATGTCTTTGTTGATAGAAGGCATGATCATCTATGTAGAAAAATCTGAATCAACAACAACAAAAACCCGGAACTAACAGGTAATAACAGAAAGTTTGTAGGATACAAAGTTACAAAAGTCAGTTGCTTTCCTTATATCAGCAGTGAACAAGTGGAATTAGAAATTAAAAACATTTATAATGTTAATATAAATTTTATATTTTATATTATTAATACAATTAAAATATCACAAAATATTTAGCTATAAATCTAACAAAAATGTACATGATCTATATGAGAAAACTACAGAACGCTGTTAACAAAATCAAACAAGTAAATAAATGGAGAGATAGTCCCTGTTCACGGATAGGAAGACTCATCAAGATGTCGGTTCTTCCCAATTTTATCTATAGATTCAATCCAATCCCAATCAAAATCCCAGCCAATTAGTTTATGGATATCGACAAACTGATTTTAATGTTTATATGAAGAAGATGACTCCAAATAGTCAACACAAATTTGAAAAAGAACAAAATGAGAGGACTAATGCTATCTGACTTTAAAGCTACAGTAATCAAAATAGAGTGGTATTGATGAAGAATAGACAAATACAGCAACAGAACTAAATAAAGAGTGTAGAAATAGATACTGATAAATACAGTAAACTGATCTTTGATAACAGAGCAAATGCAATACAATGGAACAAAAATAGTCTTTCAAGAAATGGTATTGGAAGAGCTGGAAAGTTACATGCAAGAAGCAGATCCAGCTATGGGCTTTACAAGCGGATCCAGCTATGGGCTTTACAAGCGGATCCAGCTATGGGCTTTACAAGCGGATCCAGCTATGGACTTTACAAACGGATCCAGCTATGGGCTTTACAAGCGGATCCAGCTATGGGCTTTACAAGCGGATCCAGCTATGGGCTTTACACGTGGGGCACCTGAGTAGCTCCCCTGGCTAAGCTTCTGACGCTTGATTTCAGCTCAGGTCATGACCTCGTGATTCGTGGGACTGGGCCCTGCAATTGACTTCGCGCTGGCAGTAAACAGCCTGCTTAGGATTTGGGATTCTCTCGCTCTCGCTCTCTCTGCCCCTCCTCGGCTTGCAGATATGTGCTCTCTCTCTCTCTCTCTCAAAATAAATACATAAAAACTTCTTTTAAAAGTTAAAAAAAAAATTAAAACCTTCTGTCAAAAACCATGTCAAGAGAATGAGACGATAAACCAGATTGGGAGAAAATATTTGTGAAAGACATATTTGATAGAGAACTATTATGTAAAATATACAAAAAAAAAAAAAAACCTCCTCCTAAACTCTTAACTCTTAACTTATTGAAGTGGCCAAAACCCAGGACCTGACAATACCAAATGCTGGTGAGGATGTGGAGCAACAGGAACTTTCATTTACTGATGCAGGAATACCAAATGGTACATGTTCTGGAGACAGTTTGGAGATTTCTTACAAAACTAAACATACTCTGACCATCTGATCCAGCAATCATGCTCCTTGGTATTTTCCCAAAGCAGTTGAGAACTAATACCCACACAAAACCCTGTATATTTATGTTTGTAGCAGCTGTGTTTATAGTTGCCAAAACTTGGAAGCAACCAAGATGTCCTTCAGCAGGTGGAAGGATAAATTAACTGTGGTACATCCAGACCATGGAATATCATTCAGTGCTGAAAAGTAAGGAAATGTCAAGCTATGAAAAAGAGATCTAACGGAAACCTTAATGCATGTTACTAAGAAAAAGAAGCTAATCTGAATTGCCTAAATACAGTATGATTCCAATTAGCTATGTACTGTATGATTTCCAGTACATGATACTCTGTAAAAGGCAGAACTGTAAAGACAGAAGATCAGAGGTTCCAGGGATTGGAAAGGAAGAGGCAAGGGAGGAATAGGCAGCACACAGAGTATTTTTAGGGCCATGAATATCCTATGTAGAATACTATAATGATGGATACATGTCTTGGACATTTGTCCAAACCCACTGACTCTATGGCATTAAGAATGAACTCTAAACCATGGAGTTTGAGTGATAATGGTATATAAATGTAGGTTCATCAATTTAAAAAACGTACCACTCTGATGGTAGATGTTGATAATGAGGATCTTATACATGTAAGGTGGGTAGGATATTTATAAGAAATCTTTGTACCTTCTTCTCAATTTTTTTGTGAACCTAAAACTGACCTAAAAAAATAAAATCCTTCTAAAAAAACCTTTCTCAAACAAGAACAGAGAAGATTTATCACCAGCAGATATAGTACCAGAAGTTTTTCAAGGAGAAGGAAAATAAAATAGGGCAGAAACTCAGATCTACATAAAGAAAGGAATGGAATCAATGAAAATAAAATAGTCTCCTTTTTTCTTATTCTTAATCTGTATGTGACAGAATGTCAAGTTAATGAGCATAAGAATAATAACAAAGCATGTAATCCCAAACTAGTAAAGTGAAAAAAGAAGTGGAATGAAAAATAACGAAAACATAGTCATTTTAAAATGAAAAAAGTAATAAAGGACAAAATGGAAACATAGGAAAATAAGGCATAGTAGAGAATGTTAAATAAATTATTGGAAATAAGTTCATATAAATTGTCACAATAAATAATAGATAGAATAAACTTTCTGGTTAAAAGAAAGGTATTTTCAGGTTGCATTATGCATATAAATTTGCCTTATTTACAATTTAAGGACAAAGAAGGGTTGAAAAGTAAAAGACTAAACAAAAGATATGAAGAAAACACTACCTAAAATAAAGTGGATATACCTATTTACCCAGAGGTAGCCAAACTATAAGATCTGAGGGCATTACAGACCATCAAATCTGCCTAAGATTTCAAAAACCAGCTGTGACTTTAGGGGCACTCATATCTACATTTGGTTTCCAGAATTTGCTAGAAGAATTTATCAAGAGCTATTATACTCATATGTATGGTTTATTATAGGGAAAGGATACATTATTTAAAATCAGTGAAGAGAAGAAACACATAAGGCAGATTCTAGGCAAATTCCAAAGGCAGAGCTCTGATGGTCATCAGGGCATAGCACTCTACAGCACTGATGTATGACAACAAAAATAGAGTATTGCCAACCCAGAATTTCATCTCATCTTTGGTGTCCAGAGTTTTTACTGTAGCTTCATTATCTAGGCATGAGTACTTGACTGATTTCCCAAGTGCTTGAACTGACTCGCCAAGCTTTCCTCATCACATTTATAAAAAGGAAAAAATAAAATCTCCAAATTTAGAAAAGCAAATAATCTCAGAGCTGAAATCAATGTAAAAAAATAAAAACCTAACAGTAAGCTTTATCAAAGAAGAGTTGATTTCTTTAAGAGTTGACTTTAAAAAAAAATGCAATTTATATAAACCTTTGGTGTGACTAATTAAAAAGACAACAGATGGATAAATGTTAAATAAAATCATAAACAAATAAACAAACATTAAACTTTTAAAAAGAATAGACAAATACTAGTAATAAATCTATAGCAATAAATTAAAAACAAATAAAACTGATTTTTTTAAAGAAATTCTGAGTAGTTCTGTAACTATAAAACTAAATCCACAATTATAAATGTTCCCATAGAGCAAACATCACTCCCTGGTAGTTTTACAAGTGAGCATTACCAAATTTTCAAAGAATAGAGTCTCTAACTTCTTACAGAAAATAGATTAAGAAGGAACCCTCTCCATTCCATTCTATAAAGCAATTTATAACTCTGGTAACAAAATTATATATCTAAATTAAAAATGTGAAAACTACATATCTACCTCACTCACTCATGAATATCATGAACATAATATTAAAAAAACTGTGTGTAAAGAAGCAATATATTGCAATTAAGTTATATCTATCTTGGAAATGGGGCGGGCACTTGTGGGGAGAAGCACTGGGTGTTATATGGAAACTAATTTGACAATAAACTATTATAAAAAAAAATAAAACCTGAAGAAAGATTTACCCTATAATCTTAAAAAAAAAAAAAGAAATGCAAGGAAGATTTAAAATTAGAAAATCTATAAATGTTGATCACCACCTTAACAGACTGAAGAAAAAAAGATTATCTCAATAAAGTCAGAAAAGAAAAAACATACCCTTGAGAAAATTCAGCACATTCATGATAAAAAAAAATCCTGAGTGAATTGATAATGTAAAAAAGATAACTAATCATTCAAGGAGTTCCCTAAAGCAAGGAATTTTGTTCTTAAGTATATCTTAAGTACCTAAAATAAGAGCTGGCAAATAATTGGTGTTCAACAAATATTTATTTAAAAAAATAAATAGGGGCGCCTGGGTGGCTCAGTCAGTTAAGTGTCTGGCTTCGGCTCCTGATCTCATGGTTTCAAGCCCCGCGTCGGGCTGACAGCTAGCTCAGAGCCGGGAGCCTGTCTTCGGATCCTGTGTCTCCCTCTCTCTCTGACGCTCCCCTGCTCTCTCATCTCTCAAAATTAAATAAAAAACATTAAAAATTTATTAAAAAACTAACTAACTAGGGAAATGTAAGAAGCCTGCTGCTGTTAGAAGTGTTCCCCAGAAAGAAGCATCAACTGAGAAACCAGGTGAGGAGACCCATTATTATTACTTCAGTTGAACATTGTGGAGATCTTAGTGAGTGCAATCAGAAAAGGGAAAAAAATTAAAATCATAAAACTTGGAAAAGAGGAACTAAATCTCCATTTGCAGATTATAGACGTTTTCACAAAGAAAATACTTAA
Source organism: Suricata suricatta (assembly GCF_006229205.1). NCBI lineage: Eukaryota > Metazoa > Chordata > Mammalia > Carnivora > Herpestidae > Suricata > Suricata suricatta. The sequence continues at coordinate 113,987,358 of NC_043705.1, forward strand.
AACTATAGATAAACCCAAAATAATAAGAAATACATTTTTAACAAATGATGCATAGATATATAAAAAAAAATTCCAGATGAATTAGAGTCAAATGTGAAAAATAAAATGGAAAATAGAAATACAACTGTGGGTATCTGCATTTAAGAAGGGCAGTTCTTGCTAAATATAAGACCCATCAAATAGCATACAGGAACTCAATATTTCTTTCTTCCACAAAAATGTAATTCCTCTGTAAATCAAAAATACCATATAAAAAACTAAAATCAAGTACCAAAATGGGAAAATGTTTAAAGTGTTTTTTTCACAAATGGTTCAAAAAGGACTATAACAAAATGGGCAAAAGACAAAACAGATTGTTCACAGAAATTTAAATGGAAATAAATGTATTTAAAAAATGTAGCTTTGTGAATGAGAAAAAACAAAAGGTAAACAAAAGTTTATGTTTCTGTATTTTTGTCAAATTAATACTGTTGATTCATATAGCTTACAAAAATTAGTTTAACCTTCCCAAAGAACAAGTTGGTATCGACCTTAAAATTGTCCAAACACTCCTTAACACAGTAATTTTATCTAGATGAAAAATATAGGCTTTAGAATGGGTCAGTCCTTGGTTCACATTCTGACTTTAACTCTTACTAGCTTTTTAATTCTGAGTATATAAAATGGGAAATTAATACCCACCTCACAGGTATTTTGGAGAAAGAAATGAGCTAATGTTTATAAAGGGCTTAGCTCAGGGACAGATCTGTAAAAGGTGTTCAACAAATAGTCATTATCAATTTTAAATTAAGGGTTCATCTTAAGATAATTATGAGGGATGTGCTTTAACACATCTATCTTAACAGTCAATAGAAAACAAATTTATAATAACTGTCAAATAATCTAGAGGTATAACAGGTAACAATTAAATAGCTTAGACGAGATTTTTTGTAGTCATTAGAATAAGGAATGTCTGCTGCCACTGGAAAATATTACTGTTGGATCAATTAGAAAAACACACTTGTAATTATAAGTCCAAAATTACCGTATTTTAAAAGTGTATGTGTACGTGTGTGTGTACAAACATATAAACTCAGATGAAAACCTGAGGTGGTGAGGGGTGTAGGGATTGTTTTTAACATTTGTATTAGTTCTCAGTTATAAGATTTCTTATTCATACACTGGGTTTTTTTTCCCCCAATCATTAACATACATGAAATATTTCTTTTATAAACAAAGAAAAATAATACAGATGCAATAATTATACCTAAAAATAATACTTTTCAAAATCACAGATATTAAAGTATTTTCTTGCCTGTCATTACATTTCTTTGTATCTTTTGGCATAAATATTTTAACTGGTTGTGATTCATCACTTATTTTTCTTTCATAGTATCGCCTTACAGGGATAAACTTTCTGCTTGTTCCTGCGATACCAGATACAGGCAGGGAGTCATTAAGCAAGTAACTTTGTAAAGATACCGTATCCTGGATTTAACATTCACTCCCATGACAGAATTATTCATGAGATTCAGCAGAGGAGGATCAATTTAGGGGAAGTGATATTACTGAGAGAAAAGATACAGTAAGTTTGCAGCCATTTCTCTGTAATTCTGGTGGACAAAATTATTTACATTCTCTCATTCACATTTTAAGATCCAGTAGTAAAAATTATAAAATAAAAATTTGGACACAGCAATATTTAATACCTATCATCCCCTTCAAAACTATCTCAAAGCATATTCCTACAGCCAAAGTTTTAAAATAAAATGTCGACCTTTTAGTTCACTGAGTTTATTAGAACCTTTGTTTTTACTTTATGACTTGTCCTGGGCTGAGTGTGAGTAAAGAGTTTCTGCCGGTTGGGATTTTTAAATCTGGAAATCAAACCAATAGGACACTCACTGTAGCTCAGAAAATTATGATATCCTTCCCTCATAGATCTAATAGTATTCACCTCGTGTATTAAAGACTCTCAAGAATGCCTGGGTGGCTCAGTGGGTTAAGCATCTGACTTCAGCTCAGGTCATGAACTTGCGGTTTGTGAGTTGGAGCCCCATGTGGGGGTCTGGGCTGACAGCTCAGAGCCCGGAGCCTGCTTTGGATTCTCCCTCTCCCTCTCTCTCTCTCTCTCTCTCTCTCTCTCTCTCTCTCTCTCTCTCTCTCTCCCTCTCTCTCTCTCTCTCTCTCTCTCTCTCTCTCTCTCTCTCTCTCTCCCTCTCTCTCTCTGCCCTTCTCCTGCTCATGCTCTGACTCTCTCTCAAAAATAAATAAACATTAAAAAAAAAGACTTTTCAAAGTTTCAAGTGCGTAAGAATCAGAACTTGTATAATGTGGACATGCCCAGCCCTCTCTCCAGAGAATCTGATACAGTAGATCTCAAAAAAGAACTATGAGTCTGCAGATTTAACAAGAATTGAGGTATTTCTGACACAGATAATCTGCATTCCACACTTTGGAAAACATTAGCATTTAATGTAAATAGTACTTCTGAATTTTGCAAAAGCAGAAAGACATTAGACCTGATTTCAATTTCCTGAAAGCTCTTTCTGGTTTCCTGGAATGATTAAACAATATTGTATGATTTAGATATAAATAGAACATTACATAATTTGATGTATAATTTAAGTTATTATACCTGAGTGACTGGTGCAACCACCCTGCTAGTGACTATACTACAGTGACGAGTGTGCCTCTGATAAGGGCTGTGCCCCACCACCACCCCCGAGTCATAGGGCAAAACCTAGTGCCCAGTGTGACAGTGTTTGGAAGTGGCACTTTGGGGAGGCAATTAGGTCATGAGGGAGAAGCCTTCATGAATGTAATTTATGCTCTCATAAAAGCTCTCATACCCGAGAGCTACCTTGCCTCTTCTGTCATGTGAAGACACAAAAAGTTGACTGCATCTGAACCAGGAAGTGGGTTCTCACCAAACCTTGAATTTGCTGTGCCCTTGAACCTGGACTTCTTAGCCTTCAGAACTATGAGAAAGTGTTGTTTATAAGCCACCCAGTCTAGTATTTTGCTATCGCAACTGGGCACCTGGGCAACTGGAATGGTCGAGGGCACCACCTGACTCCTTGGGAGTGAGGCAGAGATCCACAGGGTCTGACGTTGGAGCTGATTGGTACTACCAATGAAACACCGAAAACTCCAGCTGTGTCTTGGGTTTGTCAAACAACTGGAACCATTTTTCAAACCTTTTAGAGTCAGTAAAACTAAAAACTCATTTTGCCAAGCACTTTCACTCCTAATTTTTAAACCCATGTGTATTTTAAGAGAAATTTAATCCATATGTTTCTGATTCATTTATACTTAAATCATCAGAATGTTGTTTTGTAAGAGCTATTTGATGTCCAAGGTTTTCTGAGCTTTGTAAACCTCTTGCCTTAGAAACAGAATGCTGTGTTGCGCCAGAGATTTGAGTCCCCGTTGAAATGCCAAAACCAGGAGGTTTCACTGGGTTCCACATTTACCATGGAAGGCTTCCTCTTTCGATCAACACAAAACAAGACCAAACCCCCGTGGTCTCGCGCTCTATCATCATACTCTCTCTCTCTTCATGTTGTAGGAATGTACTGAAGGGTCTGAAGTTTTGTTTGGTGTTTATGACGCTTCCCCAGTAGGATGATTATACAAGGTTTCTACAATCTTAGGGATTACTCAAAACTGTTCAATTATAAGGCAAAGCCAAAAACACAGACTCTTGAAATTTAAAACATACATTCAGACAGAAAAACAAGTAGTTTATATTTCAAGAGGGACTCAACTCTTTCCAAAAGGTGTCCATCTATCTTTCCATTTTTAACATCTTAAAAACAGAAATGTATTTAGACAAGGAAAGTTGTTAAATGATACCTCTCTGTAATTTTATTTACAAAAATATGATAATTAATTTCATTGTATTAAATATATGAGTTCAATAAAAATATGTTTTCAAAATTATTTCCACTCAGTTATTAGAATATCTCAGCAGACTTTGAAGAAATAACATAATGCTTTAAAATCATTTAATAATCCGTTTTAGGACCTTGTAAAACACATTGCACTATGTGTTACATGAGCAATGAAGCACAAATACATCTTAAAATAATTAATGATACGGTTTTCTTTGAGTCATTTACTAATTGTTTTTTTTAAGTCCTTATAAATACACCATAAAGTATTACCCAGATTTTAAACTACTGGTTTACAGAACATCCTGCTCCTTGTTTTTGAGACACTTCACAAGGAAAATCCAAGGTCACTTAGCTTGCGGTTTGGAGTCCCACAGGTTTTTCAATTTTTCTTCTCCCTTTGGCTGAACTTTTTGATAAAAATGAGACACTGGAGATTGTGAAACATGAATGGATTTTGTCCTTGAGTTTTGCATTTTAGTTACCCGTAAAGCCTTGATTTTCCAAAAGCTTGATGGATACTGTTAAGGCTTCAACCAATTTTAAGTGTTGGTTTTATGATTTTTTTTAATTGCTTATGTAACCTGTAGTCTTCTCCGACTCATTAAATAGGTTTTGCAAATAATGTTAAGGCCTGTTGCTTTGACAAATAAAAACCAGGCTTATTATTCTGCCTATAATTGAACAATAATTACAATGTTGATTATCTTTTGTTGAGCTTGCTTAATAACGTCCTAAGTAGTTTAGTGGGATTTATAGCTTCCAGGATTTGAACAAGAGGTCACAGAGGTCTTTACTTTTTGCCAGCTGACCTTTTGTTTGAGTTTAAATTAACTCAATTGGTGCTGTTTTTTATATCTGCTCTCAAAAGTCAACCCTGTACAATCCATAGACCTCTACAGGTGTCTAATAAAGTTATTTATTTTTTTATTAAAATTGTATTTAGTTATCTAGGTGACTTAAAAATAATATGAACTGATCTTTATCACTGCAAACAGTCATGTAAATGACAGAACAGTCAGATCCGCCACATACTTCAATGAATATTTAAGTGTTCTCTACAAACCCTTATAAATATCAGTTGTTAAAATACTCACTTTTTCCTTTTTATAATAACTTTTGTCTTTAAGTTTATTTATTTTGAGAGAAAGAGAGCAAACAGGGGAAGGGCAGAGAGGGTGACAGAGAATCTCAAGTATATCATCAGTGCCGGGTCCACTGAGGGCCTTGAACCCACAGACTGCAAGATCATGACCTGAGCCGAAATCAAGAGTCCGACACTTAACCGACTGAGCTGCCGTGGCACTCTAAGGCTCTTTTTTTTTTTTTCCTATTTACCTTTATGATACTCTTAAATAAGGCTATAACTATGTTTGTTCTTTTTTTAAAGAAAACAAAAACAAGTTCATAATAATTATATCTGATAATTATAAGCAAAGTCTAAATATTTGAAAAAAATCTCCTTGTCTTTCTCATGTATTCTGACCTGCCAGCCTGTGGAACGGGAAGAAAAGGCTTTTATAAGCAGTTTTAGGATTCATCCACCAGGGTGCTGAGTATCTGCCAATACATCCCTGGTTATACAGAGGTAAAGGAAATTGGTCTCTGCTGTCCGTAAGTTAAGAATAACAAACAAGAATATTGTTTTCTCCTTTCAGTATTATATATTTCCTTAGACACTAATCCAAGTGTCTTTTGTCATATTACATAGTTTAGACCTCCTAGGACAGGGTTTATAAATATTCATGACTTTTTGTAGAGGAGAAAGCAGTGTTTTACCTTGTTATTACCTGCGGCTCTTTCCTGTCCGAACAGCACCACCTCCCCGTGAGGGTCAATACGTTTTTGGATGCTTAGGTCTAACGTGTCTGTTGGAAAGTCAGCTCCTACCTTAGTTACCATCATCAGCAACTACCTCCTGCGGAGATGGGCATATCATTGCATTTAATTCAATGAATATACACAGTCTGACCCCAATAGTATGATGCTTGCTCAGACAGCTTCAAATACAACTGTTTTTAACTGTGTGAGATGGAAAAGAAGTATGGCTTAAAGGGTTCTAGACTTGGACTCAAATGTTTTAGCATCAGCTTTATGAACTGTAGGTACAGGCATATTTTCCATCTTTAAACCTGTGACCTTATCCAAAATGGGGTCCATACTTATCTCACAAATTTTTGTCTCTGGCGAAGAACAAGTGAGATTCATATAGGAGAAAGTTCAAGGCACCGTGTCTAGTGTGCAGAAAGCAATCATTAAACATAAATTGGATCAAAGCAGAAGGAAAGTATCTACCATTCCTTTAAGCAACAAGTGTTACATACTCAGCTGTTTCCTGGAAAATGAAAAATGAGCAAGATGGCATTCCCGCTTTTGAAGAGCTCAGTTATATTGATTGAGTCCAGGAACCAGACAGTTTCTATATTGTTTGCTCATCCATCACAAGCTCCATCTACCATAGCTTCCTCTGTCCAGCTGGTCACATCCACAGAGAGGACTATTGTTGTCAATCACGATAAAGAATTAGTTGCTGACCACCTCTTTGCATTTGTTCTCTGTCCATCAAGAGATTAGGCTCCAGAGCTCTTATCCAGGGTGTTGAAAACAAAGTGTTTTAATTTTTTAAGAATAAAAATTTTGTTTTCCTTTTTTTAATATTTAAGAGAGAGAGACAGAGAGATCACGAGCAGCAGAGAGGGCAGAGAAGCAGAGACAGAATCCGAAGCAGGCTCCAGGCTCTAAGCGGTCAGCACAGAGCCTGATGTGTGGGGCTAAAGCCCATGAACAGTGAGATCATGACCTGAGCCAAAGTCAGATGCTTAACTGACTGAGCCACCCAGGTGCCCCAAAATGCTATCTTATCTATAGAAAAACAGTGGTAGTTCTACTATTTATTTTCTGGGTAGGATGAACTTGGACAAATCTCTTCCTGGGTCTATATTTCTCATTTGATAAAGAATAGATTTGATGAGATAGTTGCTAAAATCCCTTCTAATTCCAACATTCTCTTTTTTATGACTTAGGCTACTATGTTTTAGAAAATAAATCCTTTTCAGAGAGGTGACTAGAGAAGACAAAGCAGGGGTGCCTGGGTGGCTCAGTCAATTAAGCATCTAACCTCTTGATTTTGGCTCAGATCAGGACCTCACAGTTCATGGGTTTGAGCCCTGTCAGGCTCCACCACACTGGCTTTGATTCTCTCTCTCTCCCCCTCTCTCTCTCTCTGCCCCTCCTCTGCTTGTGCTCTCTCTCCCTCTGTCAAAATAAATAAGCAAACTTAAAATAATTTTTTTAAGTTGAGAGTAGCTACAATGTTACTGTCAGTGCTCTAAATAATAAGCCTAAATAGTATTCATAATTCTCTGAGAATGGAGAATTACAACACATGTATTTAAATTCTTTTCATGCTGCTCTTGCTGAGTTGTGGGTGATTACAGTGGTTTGGGGCACTTTCATCTTTCTGGTTGCCCATTTCATATCCATGTTAATACCTATTATGAGTGCTTTTAATATTAAAATGCATACCAGCTCTGCAACTTATAATACATGGCCTTGGACAAAATATTTAACATTTAGAACCTCAATTTTTTCTTCTATAAAATAGAGCCAATAATAACAAACTAACAACACTTTTAAGTCCTTATCACAGTGCCTAACAAGAAACCAATAAAAATTTTATATTGTAATTAAGAAATTAAATATGTATATCTTGGCATACAGTTATTGACTTTAAACCTACCCTATACATGCACACCTCATTAGAATGGGCTAAGAAAAAAGTCTATATTCCTTTTGCTAAAAAAGCCTATAATCTATCTCAGGAAACAAGACATAAGATTCAAGAAAAATTGAACAATAATAAAGTAGTTGTTATAAGAGTTTCCATAAAACAGTATTTGGTAAATAACAAATTAGTGGCAAGACAATATTTATAAATGCAGTCAGAGGCAGGAGACAGCACAGTTAGGAAAGTCTGTGTGGAGCAGCGGACAAGCCAGATTAATGTGAATTGCTCAATTGATGCAAAATGAGAGAATCACTGTATAAGCCAGAGAAAAAGTTTGCAGAAGAATATACAATGGCATCCTGTATGTATACATGCATGCGCGTGCACACACATACACACACGAGAAGCTTTTTTAGGATAAGTTATATAAATCACCAAACACAGTGCCTGACCTGTCATCAAACAGATCATAATCATTACTTCCTATTGCAGAAGCCATGAATTTGTAGCACATCAGACAAATTAAATCCACACACACATTTTCGTTAGCCACATCTTCTTCTCCCCATAACCCATGAGCCAGCTTTTAAAAAGTGGGGGATTTAATAATTTAAAAAAAAATCTGAGTCTCTGGTTTCCCTTGAAAAGTTCTAAAGATTTGCTATAATTGAGCCTGCATTTCCTTAACACCAATCTACTGGGACTGAATAGTTGCAGCTGCTTCCTTTAAACTTGACCTCAATCACTAAGGTCTCCAACAGTGCAGTCAGGGCTCTGGGATGTACTTACACTCAGTGCATACACTGGTTACCGCCTTGTCGAGTTTGGTGTTTGCAACCCCTCAAACCCTGGAAGAAAGGCCCATTTGCTCCAGCCTCCTGGGAGAGGAGAGACCCATCATGGTGGATCCATCAAGAAAACACCTGGGTCATGCTGGGAGGTGAGTGATCAGGGAAGCTTTGGAAGGAAAAAATACCAAAAGCCATCTTCCGTTGTCTCCTCCTGGCTAATACCTTTCAGAGTAGACAGATAAGATGGCTTATGGTTTTTCTCACCACTTTAAGCTCTGAAGGGCTGAGGCCCAGTGAAAAGATTCGCTGGTTCTAATCTATGTTTTGAGGGATGAGGTTGCCTTTCTATTGCCGTTTGGTCCCCTCACAAAAAGCAGTTAGGAATTGAGTGCAGAAGTCCTGGTGAGGAAAAAATGAGTGGATATTTAGAGGGAAGGTACTTAGGTGTCTCTTCCAAATCTAATTGGAGTAATCAGCAGCCTAACTGGCTGCAAAGCATGGACCAAGAGAGCCATTCCAATTCCCTCTCCTCTGTGGAATATGCCTTAGATGCCCTGAAGGGATTCTATAGCCTAAATAATACTGGGCAAGCCTATGTTCCCTGAAAAGCTTAGTCAATGCATGCATATATTTGTCTCAAATGTCAAGATTCACTTTAGAGCTGGCCATGTAGAACACCCCCCAGAATAATAAAATCATTTCTGTGACTAAAAAGACTATAACATTCTATGGGATTTTCAAAATAAGTTGGGGTGCCTGGGTGGCTCAGTTGGTTAAGCATCCAGCTTCGGCTCAGGTCATGATCTCACAGTTTTCTGGGTTCAAGCCGCATCAGGCTTCGTGCTGACAGCTAAGAGCCTTGAGCCTGTCTTCAGATTCTATGTCTCCATCTCTCTCTGACCCTCCCCTTCTCACGCTCTCTCTCTCTCTCTCTCTCTCCCTCTCTGTCTCTCTCTCTCTCTCTCAAAAGATAAATAAAACATTAAAAAAATTTTTTAAACAAAAAACAAAATAAGCAACAGCAATCCAGAGCTGCCACGTGGAAGATTCAACGGCGAGAGCAGATCCAGATGAAGCACGTCTAGCAGCAGAATAAAAAATTCAGATCCAGTATTGAGCCGTCATGCAGTTCTTCAAATATGTATTCTCGGGAGACAGAAGGAAAGCTAGATGCAGCAAATTAGTGAATAAATAAGAGTAGACCTGGAACATTAGTCTGTCATAGCCTGCTACGATCAGTTTTTACGGAGAAAAGAAGCTGGGTTTTTGGTTTAGCCACTCATGTGACAGAGTAAAACCTTAACTTAACCAGACAGGTGAATGTAATGGCCCATCTGGTTCAGCCAAGTCTTCAGATATTTTCTCTCGCATTCAAAGATGGTACCATATAGTACTTTTAGCAATAAGAATTGTCAGAATATTGTTAAGAGGCGGCATTTGCTAGCAAGTTTCTTAACCCTTTTATGACCCAGTTTTGCCTTTATCAAATGAAGAAAACAGTCCCAATTTGTGTGGTTGGTTATCAAGTATTTAGTGGGAAGTCTAAGTCTTAGTAAAGGTGCAACATCACAATTGTGTTCATACAGCCCTCAACCAAAAAATAATAATTCTAAAATTTTTAAAAATGGAAATTGTTTATTCACACAGTAATTTATGGTGTTATAGAATTTTTTTTTTTTGCTCTCAAAGAACAAAGTAAATAACATTATTCTTATTTTATATGTAAGAAGTCTGAGGCAGGAATATTTAACTGACTTAACCAAGGAAAGTACCAAACCATGGTGAGGCACAAACCAAAGCCTGGGGCTCCCCTCACAAATCTGTGGTGCCTTATCCCTGTGATCAAGTAAGGACCAAAAAGAAAGTGTCCCTAAGACACTAGCACAGAAAAAATAAAACTCCATGTGGTTACTTATACTAGAGTTTTGTCCTAAGGAAGTGAACAGAAAACAGAAAAATTACCTCTGAAATGAAATGCTCATTGATAGATGTGCTAAATTTTAATAATTTACTTGTGTACAGGGTGCTCAGAAGACCACCTTATAAATAACAGTTTCAGGCAGTGAATGACTTAACCCTGTTTCACAAAGTCCTCTATCCAAGCACCATGATGACTGAGATCTCAGTGTACAACTTCCACCTCTGTGACAACTCATGAAGTTACTTTGTTTGGTTTCTTTCTGGAAGGAATGAGAAGAATATTGTGGCCATTTTGGAATATTATGTGAACTGTGGGTGAGGTACTTATGGTTCTCCATGGAATATTCCTGCATTAAGATGCCAACTATTAATGTATCTTATTCCATTCCCCTTTCCCCAAACTGTTTGACATTGGACAAACTTTTTCTAAATACAGACAAAGCTAATAACATGGCTCCATTAAACAAATATTATAATTTTGGGTCCATAACATATGTTACTATAAACATGGCTTTCACCTCCAAATTCCTCTTTTTAGCTATGTATAAAGCTCCTAAAAGTTCTTAGAACTTAACATATTATAAAACACATTCTCAAACATTTCCATGGGTGGTTAGGTGGCTCAGCTGGTTAAGCATATGACTCTTGATTTACGCTCAGGTCATGATCTCACGGTTCAGGGGCTCCAGCCCTGTATCAGGCTCTGCGGTGACAGTGTGGAGCCTGCTTGATATTCTTTCTCTCCCTCTCTCTCTCTCTCTCTGCCCCTCCCCTGCTCATGGTCTCTCTCTCTCAAAAACAAATAAACTTTAAAAGATTCAAATATTTTTGTAAGTATATTAAAAACTATTGCTTCAGAACAATGCACTGTAAATTAAAATGTACAGGTCACATGGATTTCTCCCCACTTATTATATTCAGCCTGTTTTTCCTTTTATTTTCCTTAGAAATATGTACTTGGAGCCTTTATCACAAGCAGTAGCAATATCAGAGAGTACCATTGTTCTACAGCTATTGATTCTTCACTGTTTAAATTAGATTAAATTACCTCAAAGTAGGTATTAGTTTATTTTCTTTTGTAATAAATTAAATATCCCTGATATCAGTAACTGTATTACCAAGAGAAAATCCAAACTTCAATTTAAAAAAAAAAAACCTTTTTTTTATTATTTATTTGAGAGAGAGAGAGAGAGAAAGCAAGCATGAAAGGAGCAGAGAGAGTAGAGAATTCCAAACAGGCTCCATGCTGTCAGTGCAGAGATGGATGTAGGGCTCAGTTTCATGAACCATGAGATCATGACCTGAGCTGATATCAAGAGTCAGACATTTAAATGACTGAGCTACCCAGGTGCCCCTTTTGAAAAAAATGTTTTTTAAATATTTATTTATTTTAAGACAGAGAGAGAAAGTAAGCATGGAAGGAGCAAAGAGAGAAGGAGAGAATGCCAAACTTTGGTTCTTACATACCATTGTGATTTAATTTTCAGTGGAAACTTGAAAAACGTTAATTTTTTTTAGAAAATATGTTGAAGTTTGATGTTCTGGTCTTGCAGTTTTAGACAGCATATGACTTCAGTTCTACTTATTTTTATTTTAGTTCTAGCTTAAATTATATCATGACATTTTCTATTATTTAGATTTAAAGAACATATATAAGAAGTCATTTCAGACATTAAAGTAAATAAAATTCAATTTTTATATTTTAATTTGATAGCAGTTGCTATTTTCTTTTTTTATGTCTTTTTATTTATTTTTGAGAAAGAGAGAGACAGTGCAAGTTGGGGAGGGTCAGAGAGAGAGGGAGACACAGAATCTGAAGCAGGCTCCAGGCTCTGAGCTGTCAGCACAGAGCCTGACGTGGGGCTTGAACCCAAGAATTGTGAAATCATGACCTGAGCCGAAGCCAGAAGTTCAACCGACTGAGCTACCCAGATGCTCCGCAGTTACTGTTTTCTAAAAAAGTGAAGTAATATGCAGTTATATGTTCTTTGAAATTTCTTCTAAAATTAGAAATATATATATTTTTTCAGTGCACTTGCTCTTTATTCTGCCTCCTGCTCTTATTGGAAAGTTTTTGTTATCTTCAATGATACTTGACAGCTGTACTTTGTCACAGCACTTATTAGCAGCTGTGAAATGCGACTGTCCTAAGTAGCAGCATTTGTTGGTGACTGTTGAGATGTGATTACTGTGATAATGAAATTCACGGGATTCAGACAGTCTTCAGTTAACATTTACTTGAACCTACTGCTTGTAAACACTGAATTCACCATACTAACAAAGATTAATCTAATTGAAGACATAGAACTTAGGTGCTAAATTACTTTTGCTGCTACCAACAGGGACAAATTAATGCCATATAAACTGAGTATTTAGGTCTGAGGATGACCAAATAAAGAAATGAAATAATCCAAAGGAGACTCCCATTTGGACCAGAAAAAGGAAATGGTGGCAAACCAAGGGCATCTGGAGATTAATTAGTCTTAGGAAGATAGTACAGAAAATACCGACAATACGACTGAAAAATAATAATGAACCAAACACTCTGATGCACCCTGGTACCATATCTTCTTACATGTCTGCAAACCAAGAGAGAGAATGCATCCCAGTAAGTCATTTCTTGGACAGGAAAATGTCTAAATGGAAATGGAAATACCATAGCATAATCTTAGATTTGAAGTTGATGGAGCCATAAAATAATAACATCTGAAACTAAAGGTCACAGTTAACATCATACTTAATAATAAGTGAGACAGAAAGCTTTCCCTCTATGAACAGAATCAAGGCACAGATGCCCATTATTGTCATTTCTATTCAACATAGTCCTAGAAGTCCCAGCCAGGGCAATTAGTCATGATAAAGAAATAACAAGGTATCAAAACTAAAATGTAAGAAATAAAAATATTTTCTGTTCTCAGATGAAATGTAGAAAACTCTCAAAATTCTACACACCAAATAAGCAAACAAAAAGCTGTTAGAACTAATAAACGAAGTCAGCAAAGCTGCAGCATAAAAATCAAAACACACTCATCAGGTGATGGACGTTTAGGCTCTTTCCATGTTTTGGCTATTGTTGACATTGCTGCCATGAGAAGATGTGGTATATGTACACAATGGAGTCCTACATGGCAATGAGAAAGAATGAAATCTGGCCATTTGTAGGAAAGTGGATGGACCTTGAGGGTGTCATGCTAAGCGAAATAAGTCAGGCAAGAAGGACAGATACCATATGTTTGTACTCATTGGTCTAACAGGAGAACAGGAGAAACCTAATGGAGGACCAGGGGGAGGGGAAGAGGGAAAGAGAGTTGGGGAGAGAGAGGGACGCAAAACTTGAGAGACTATTGAATACTGAAAAGGAACTGAGGGTTGATGGGGAAGGGGGAGGGGGAAAAAGAAGTGGTGGTGATGGAGGAGGGCACTTGTGGGGAAGAGCACTAGGTGTTGTATGGAAACCAATTTGACAATAAACTATTTTTAAAAAAAAGTTCAAATCCCCCAAAACAATCAAAACACAGAGATCATCTGCATTTTTATATATTAACAGTGAACAATACAAAAGTTAAGAAAATAATTCATTTATAAAATTATAAATGAATACAAAAGAATAAAAGAATAAAGTTCTTAGGAATACACTTAACCAAAGATGTAACAGACTTGCATGCTTCAAACTACAAAGCATGGCTGAAAGACACTTTAAAAGACACAAATAAATGGAAAAAACATCCTGTATTTATGAATTGGAAGGCCTAATACTATTAAAATGTCTGTATTATCCAAAGCACAATCTACAGATTCAGTGCAATCCCTATCAAAATCCCGATGACATTTTTTGCCAAAATAGAAAAACCCAAGCTTAAATTCATATGGAATCTCAAGGGACCTTAATTACCAAAACTATCTTGAAAATGAAAAACAAAATTGGAAGTCTCACACTTCCTGATTTTGAAACTTGCTATAAAGTTACAGTAACCGCAACAGTGCCAAACTGGCATTCAGACATGTAGGGCAATGGAATAGAAAGCCCAGAAATAAATCTTCACATATATGGTCAAATGATTTTGAACAAGGGTGCTGAGACCATTCAATGGCTAAAGGATAATCTTTTCAACAAACAGCGTTGGGAAAACTGGAATCTATAGGTGAAGGAAAATAGTTGGATACTTACATTTACCATATACAAAAATTAACTTAAAAAATGGATCAAAGGTCTAACAGTAAAAGCCAAAACTATAAAAAAAAAACTACTAGAATAAAACAAGGAGAAAAGCTTAATAGCATTGGATTTGGCAGTGATTTTTGGGATATGACACCTAAATAATTGGCAACAAAAAATAAATTTGACTTCATCAAAAATTTAAAATTTGTGCATTAGGGGCACCTGGGTGGCTCAGTGGATTAAGCATCTGACTCCTGATTTAGGCTCACATCATGATCTCAGGATCATGAGATCAAGCCCCATGTACTCATTCCCTCTCTCTCCCTCTCTCACGCGCGTGCTTGTGCATGTGTGCTCTCTCACTGCCCTTCCCCTGCTTGCACACATGCATGCTTTCTCTCTCTCAAAAAAAAAAAATCAAAATTTGGTACATTAAAGAACAATATTAAAAAAGTGAAAGGCAACCCATGGAATGAGAGAACATATTTACAAATCATATATCTGATAAGGGGTTAATATCCAGACTATATGAACTCCTACAACTCAACAATAAAAAACTTTTTTATTTTTTTAATTTATTTTTTAAATTTATATCCAAGGTAGTTAGCATGTGGTACAACAATGATTTCAGAAGTAGATTCCTTAATGCCCCTTCCCTATTTAGCCCATCCCCCCTCCCACAACACCTCCAGTAGCGCTCTGTTTGTTCTCCATATTTAGGAGTCTCTTATGTTTTGATCCCCTCCCTATTTGTATATTATTTTTGCTTCCTTTCTTTTACGTTCATCTGTTTTGTATCTTAAAGTCCTCATATGAGTGAAGTCGTGGTATTTGTCTTTCTCTGACTGATTTCACTTAGCATAGTACCTTCTAGTTGCATAATATCCACATAGGTGCAAATGGCAAGATTTCATTCTTTTTTATTGCCAAGTAATACTCCAGTGTGTGTGTGTGTGTGTGTGTGTGTGTGTGTACCACATCTTCTTTATCCATTCATCCATCGATGGACAATTGAGCTCTTTCCATACTTTGGCTATTGTTGATAGTGCTGCTATAAATTTTGGGGTGCATGTGTCCCTTTGAAACAGCATTGGATAAATACCTCATAGTTCCATTGCTGGGTCATAGGGTAGTTCTATTTTTAACTTTTTGAGGAACCTCCATACTGTTTTCCAGAGTGGCTGCACCAATTTGTATTCCCACCAGCAGTGTAAAAGAGATCCTCTTTCTCTGCATCCTCACCAACATCTGTTGTTGCCTGAGTTACTAAAGTTACCATTCTGAGGCACCTGGGTGGCTCAGTGGGTTGAGCATCTGACTTCAGCTCAGGGCATGATCTCACAGTTTGTGGGTTTGAGCCCCATGTCAGACTCTGTGCTGACAGCTAGCTCAGAGCCTGAAATTTGCTTCAGATTCTGTACCTCCCTCTCTCTCTGACCTTCCCCTGCTCACACTGTCTCTCTCTGTCTCTCAAAAATAAATAAAAAACATTTTTAAAAATGTTAGCCATTCTGACAGGTGTGAGGTGGTTCCCATTGTGCGTTTGAATTGTACTTCCCTGATGATGAGTGATGTTGAACATTTTTTCATGTCGGTTGGCCATCTGGATGTCTTCTTTGGAGAAATGTCTGTTCGTGTCTTAAAAAAAGACTTTTTTTAAGTGACCAAAGGACTTGAATACATATTTCTTCATAAAAAATATATACAAATGACCAGTAAGCACATAAAAAGATTCTCAATGTCACTAGTCATTAGGGAAATGTAAATCAAAACCACAAGGATATACCACCCCACACCCATTAGGATGGCTATTATAAAAAAAAATAACAATGGGGTACGTTGGTGGCTCAGTTGGTTGGGCTTATGACTTTGGCTCAGGTCATGATCTTGCAGCTTGCGGGTTCGAGCCCCACATTGGGGTCTGTGCTACAGTTCAGAGCCTGTAGCCTACTTCAGATTCTGTCTCCCTCTCTCACTGTCCCTCACTGGCTTGTGCTCTATCCTCTCTATCTCTCTCTCAAAAATAAATAAAAGCATCTAAAAAAATATTGGTGAAGATGTGAAGAAATTGAAACCTTTGTGGATTGCTGGTGGGGATAAAGAATGATGCAGCTGCTATGGAAAACAGGATGGCAGTTCCTAAAAAAATTAGCAATAGAATTACTACAAGACCCAGCAGTTCCACTGTTCAGGATAGAGGTTAAAGAACTGAAAACAGAGACTTGAACAGATAAGTATACTCCATGTTTATAGCAGCATTATTCACATAAGTCAAAAGGTGCAATCAACCCAAGCATCTGTCAGTTAACGAATAAACAAAATGTGGTATTATACTTGCACTCTCATGTAAGTCTTAAAAAGGAAGAAAATTCTGCCACAGTTTACAACATGGATGAACACTAAAGACATCATGCCAAGTGAAATAAGCCAGTCACAGAAAGATAAATACTATATGATTCCCCCAAATGAGGTACCTAGAGTAGTCAGAATCATAAAGACAGAAAGTAGAACGGTGGTTGCCAGGAGCTAGAGGAAAAGAGGTATGGGGATTTAGCATTTAATAAGGATAGCATTTTAGTTTGGGAAGATGAAAGAGGTTCTAAGGATGAATGGTAGTGATGATTACACAACAAAGTGAATGTGCTTAAATCCACTAAATTGTACATTTGAAAATGTTTATATTGTATGTTTATGTAATATACTTTTTATCATAATAAAAAAAGCCAATGAAATAATCAAAACTAGAAAAGGTAGTATCTATAGGAGAAAAATGAAGGAAATCACCATTGTTTTGTCTTGATAAAAGAAAGTGATTCTTGTGATCAGATAAACAGCTTTTTTAAAGGGATTCAATTAGACACTGCAAGTGGAGAGGTTAAAAAACAAAACAAAGGGAACCCTAACATAACCCTAAAACCCTAAAGTAACATCAGTGTGTTGGAAAATATAAGATTTTCACCTTGACAATGAGTGGTAAATGAAATACATAAAACAATACAATAGGAGAAAATAAAACAGAAAGTAGAAGATGGATTTAAGTTAGATTAAATGAAGTAATAGAGCTAAGCGGAAAACAAAAAGGGAAAGGAAGAAGAATCTTAAGGCGAGGGGACCTCCATAGGACTTCTGCTAAAGGTGGGCTTGTCTGGGCTTCTCGGTGGTTCAGTCAGTGGAGCTTCCAACTTGAGCTCAGGCCATGATCTCACAGCTCACGCATTCAAGCCCTTCATTAGGCTCTGTGCTGATAGCTCAGACCCTGGAGCCTGCTTCAGATTCCGTGTCTCCCTCTCTCTCTGCTACTCTCCTGCTTGCTCTCTCTCTCTCTCTTTTAAAAATAAATAAACATAAAAAAATTTTAAAGAAGGCTTGAATCCTTAGTGATCTTGAAATTGTTTGCCTTAATGCTAGTTTTAAGAGTAGGCTTTATTCATGCTTTGGATAAACTCTATCCTTCATTGGTTCTCTGATATATCCCCCCACTAGAAGGACAATATAATATAATGGAAACATTAATGGCTAGAAATTGAAGGGTGTGAATCCAGGCTATATTGTGTCTCCAGTGTCCTGATTTGGAGCACATCATTTAAACTTCCTGGGTTTCAGTTCAGTTTTCTTTGTTTCTTCTTTCTTTCTTTTTTTTAATTTTAGGGAGAGAAAGTATGAAGGGGGAAAGGAGCAGAGAGAGAGAGAGAGAGAGAGAGAGAGAGAGGAAGAGAATCTCAAGCAGTCTCCATGCTCAGCACAGGGCCTGATACAGGGCTTGTTTCCACAAACCTGTTATCGATACCTAAGCTGAAATCAAGAGTCAGATACTTAACTGACTGAGCTACCCAGGTGCTCCTCAATTTTCTTATTCATAAATAAAAATATTAGATTATAGAAGTTCTAAGGCTCCTTCCTGATTTCCCATTTTGTGATTTATGTGGTTTCAAATCTCTTTGACAGGGAATGAAAACTATTCACAATTTTAAAAAAAGGCTTTCAATGCAAAAATTGGCACACAGAGTACTTTGACTGAAAAAAATAGCTATAGTCAATCAGTATAAATGACTCATATTCCTGCTTTGACATATAGGGAAAAGGATGAGAGGACTAAGATATTATTCAGTTTCTCAGATTAGGTATGACGTTACCCACATAGTGGGGTCAGGGGAAAGGAGTATCCAAGGGAGCTGACTACCTGTTTCACAGGATTGGCCAAGTGTGATTCTACCCATTTTCCTTACAAAGGACTAACAGAAACATGCACAGGAGGTATCTATGAAAGCAGTGGCTGTAGAGGCAGATCCGTTTCTCATGATTTAAAAGCATTATCACCATAAAGTCGGTTTACTGCCAGCAGATTGGCCCATTGAGATACCCCAGTACCACCACCTGCTTCTGGATTTGAGCATTCAAATCTCCAAACCCATCTCCAGGGCTCAGGAAGAAAACGATTCCCTCACACTTGACAAAACAAGTTTTGGGAAAGTGCAGGACTTGGCTTGGGAGAGAAGTGAGAATCCAAGCAAGGGAATGGGATTGGAGGGAGCCAGGATAAATAAGGGAATGAATCCTGCAGAAAAGCTGAGCAATTCTGAAGAAGTAGCAAGTCTGCTCAAAGGGAAGAATTGAGACATTAATGGCAGTCTCTTCTTGTTGTTTTAGGAATTTTTAATTTAAGGATATTGAGCCATTACATATTCTTAAAAATACATAAAAATGATTTCTCAAGGGGAGCCTGAGTGGCTCAGTCAGTTAAGCGTCCGGCTTCAGCTCAGGTCATGATCTCACGATTGTGGGTTCAAGCCCCGCATCGGGCTCTGTGCTGACAGCTAGCTCAGAGCCTGGAGCCTACTTCGGATTCTGTATCTCCCTCTCTCTCTGACCCTCTCCTGCTCACGGTGTCTTTCTCTGTCTCTCAAAAATAAATAAAAATCATAAAAAAATTTAAAAATAAAGATTTCTCAGGAAGTTACCTGGCTGAGATTCTAGGACACCTCCAACTTGATTTTGGGAAAAAAAAATCTTCAGATAGGTATCTTTAAAATAATTTATTGATTTAAATTTATTATGCCAATTTTTGTACTAGATGTTAGAATAACCTGTTTGTTATGTGCTCGAAGAGTTCACAGGTTAATAGGGGAGACAGGTGCAGAAACAATGATAAAATTGTATGGAATTTACAGTGAGTATTGTGTGAGCATTGAATTGTACCTTAACTCAACCCAAGCTGAGCAGGAAGACTTTATTGAGGAAATTATACCTGTGGTAAGTCTTCAACAAAGAAACATAATTAATCAGGGACAAGAATAGAAAGGGCACAAGCTGGAGCTCTCTAAGCTACAAGGGAAGCATGAGCAATGCTACAGGTGTAAGAAACAGCAGGTTGCAAACAATGTGGTGTTCCGGGCCATAGGTGCATGTGTATTTGTGTATGGTGGTTCAAGACAAAAATATTGCCCCTGTGTTGTGGCAATGAGCATGAAAACTAAGTAAATATATTGGGACAGAAGATGACCACTGGTAATGGCAAAGAGAGAGAAAAAAGAATACATTTGAAAAGTATTTGGGTGGGTAAATCCATGGGACTTGGTAACTGATAGAGGACAGAGAGGGGAGAAGAATTCAAGGAGGCCTTCTGAGTGTCCCACTTTGGTGACTGAGTATGAGTAGATGGCAGTACAACTAACTAAGTAAGAGTTTGAAAAAGAACAAACAAGCTGGGAGAAAACAGTGAGCTGGAGAAAACGAATTACTATTAAGCCATGTCTTCAATACAAATGTACATTTGTTGGCTCTACCAGTTGCCTCTTAGACACCAGAAGGCATATTTGCTGAGGGTGCATGAGAGACCTAAGCAAGAAGAGAGTTCCCTGGGCAAAATGCCTCTGAAAAAATACACTCAGAAGTTTTTACCTTGCTTCCCCCCATGAGGAGCAAATGTCTACTCTGAGACCCATGACAGACATAAGACAAATGATAAAGCAGACATAGTGAATAACTGAAAAATAACAACAAAAAAAGAAATGAAAATGGAATTATGAGCAGATGAGCAACATGTGGAAGAGAAAATGTCTCACAACAGTCCTGCAGAATCTTGCACAATCCTTCACTTCCTCAGGCGGTTCCTGCAGTGACTGATATGTGTGTCAAGGAAGACCTCCAGGCTACACATACTCTCATCTCTTACAGTGTCCTGGTAAATAAGGCATTGCTCCCATCTTTACTTTTATCCACTTCCAGTGGGCAAATTATCGCCAATTCCATTCCCACCTCCTTACTCCATAGTCACTAGGGTTTTTAAATAGTTACATAACTAGTAGATACCAGATGCTTACATTACCATAGGAACTGAAGACTCTGGAGAAAACACAGAGGCAGCAATTGGCACTTTTCTGCTTGGTGAAGTCTAAGCCTCTCCCAATTTACATGGTGCTCTAGGAATGTGAGGCACTTTACCCCTTTTGTATTTTTGTGAATTTAGGGAGCCAGTTCTTTTATCAAAGATTCAAAGAAGGGAAAAGATAGATTGGCCCTTCTTCCTTAAACTTCTCTTTTTGTAAAGCCAGCATGTTCACAAGGCTGCTGTGGCCAATTAGGCAAATAGCAGGACAGATATATCTATTTGAAATAATTGTTACCATTTGCAGTAATCCACTAAAACAAGAACAATACCTCAGTAAGGTCTAAAATCTGCTATGATGATGGAATTTCAGGAACCAGCAGAGCACTGAATAATTTTTCTCTGCCTATGCCTTACTAGCTTCTCATAAAGAAGTTGATTCAGGAGCCCCCTGGGTGGCTCAGTCAGTTAAGCATCCGATTCTTGATTTTGGCTTGTCATGACCTCATGGTTGCACGATAGAGCCCCATGTCAGGCTCTGTGATGGGTATGGAGCCTGATTAAGATTCTCTCTCTCTTTCTGTCTGTCTGTCTCTCTTGCTCTGATCCTCTGCCCCATGCAGTGGTGCATTCTCTCTCTCAAAAAATAATAAGAAATTAAAAAATAAAAAATAATAAAATATAAAAAGATTGATTCAAATTTTTTATTTCCCATCAGTACTGCTTGCCATCATGTCCATTGTTTATCAGATGCAACCCAGTTTGGATGCTATTTAAGCCCCAGACTCCTTAGTAGGTAATAATTCTTTCAGGACTCTGTAGCACTACTTAGCACATTTAGCAAATCAGGAACCAAATGAATTAACATAAGTCGTGGCTTGAGATGCGAATGAGAATATGGACCACCAGCTCAGCAATGCAAACATTTCTGATCAATACACAATAAGGGTTTTCATTTGCACTATTAGAAATGTCAAAAATGAGTTCATACATCATTGTACGAAAATCAATATATAAAACATTCCTGGATGTTTTCTTTAAAGACTAGCTCTCAACCCTTACCAATAATCTCTTTTCCATCATATTTATACATTTTAACAGCAAGCACAGAGGATCATTTTAGCATGAATATCTTCATTCTACCTCTGTACTTTTCTTATTTATAGCCTGGACCTGAATTTCATAAAAATGTTGGGGCTCTTTACCTCATGCCAATGGCTTCCCTTATAAAGGAAAGAATAGGACTCCAATGTTTTTGTGGCTCCAGGTAAAGGAGCACTGAGGTTAAAGAAGGGTGAGATCTTTAGAGTAGCCAACCAAGAGTCAGGGCAAGTAATGAGACAATCGAAAGAAGGCTCACAGTCACAACTTGTGGGTGAAGACTAGTGGGGGACATACTTCTGAAAACTATGCCACAGAAATCACACAACACCTATTAGGAGTCTGGAAAGCCAAAAATATAACAAAACCAAAGCAGAAATATAACACTAACCTGCAATCAGTTACAAAAGAATATTTCTCTCTCTCTCTCTCTCTCTTCCCTTTCCACACCTCCCTCAACAAAGAATCAAGGACTTAAATAGAGAAAGAGAAGAAATATCTCTGAGCCAGGCCATTGCCTCTCTTCTGAGACCCCTCAGCCACAATCTCCATCAGTGATGGGGAGGATCTAGTCTAATTTTGATGACTGAGAGTGACCAGAAGAGTTATGAAATCATTCAGCATATGTAGACTAAGTCTTAAATTACTATGGGTGTGGGTAGGACAGCAGTGTAGCAGGGTTGAAAGCGACAATAAGGAAAAGAATAGCTTTTGTTTTTGTTTTAAGAGAGACAGAGAATGCTGTGTCACAATGAAGAATACTATAACAAGTTCTAGAGCCCGGAATATGATCCCAGCCTGCAATTTACCAACTAGGTCAGCATGAGCACTTTACTTAACATCTTGGTATCTTAGTTTCTTCACTTCAAGAATGGAGATCGTACTAGTACCTACCTCATAAAGTTGATATGAGGATGAGATAAGCTAATCTCTCTGAAGTGAGAGGCTCTGTAAGCATTAGATAGTTTATCAAACCCTACTTGCCAGTTACATTTGATTAAATTTTAGCTTCAACTCTATACTTGAAAATAAACTAAATTATTTAACTGTGTTTCCATATTATTTACACATTACTACAATTTTAGAGAAAGAAAAAGCCCTACCAATCATGAGAATTTTCATTTATGTTGGTTTTCCTTCTAATTGATCCAATAAGTTATTTTAATAATTTTATTGACCTATGCCAATTGCAAACTAGATTGGAACTTTTCATTTTTTTTTAAATAGTTTCTGCCATAGAAGCTGGTGGTCACTCTGTAAAATAATCAGGACAATGAAATCATCACTAAAAACGAAGAGTTCACATCATTTTTTGTTATTGATACTTTTCCTCTCTTCCCAAATCACATATGTACTTTTAAATCATACATTTGATTTGTTGCAATGTATTAACAAATATCTTATACTTAATGAAATGAAACTAGTTTTATTAATACCCTAGATGTTTTATGAGAACAATTAAAAGTTCATTTCTTACATGTAATATTTAATTCTCCTATTACCTTTTTCTTCTGATTTATTTGTCCTTGAACTATATCAGGTATCAGCTATATTGTAAAGACAGAAATATGCTCTATTTCAAACTCAAAGAGAGAGCACAATTTAGAAAATATATTACTGCAATTCTCTTCCAGTTCTTTACAAACTGCATGTTTTCAATGCTGAATTTAGGAAAGCAGGTTATGGATGAAAGAAGGGACAGCCCAGATAACATGCTTACAGATATGTCAGTTTGGGGACATCAACCAGCTGCATGGTGTTGTCATACCAAGCCTATCCAATTCTAGGCCATTAAAGGAAAGAGGAAAATTTCAAGCAACCCTGAGTTTATTTAGTTGCAGAAAGTTTAGTGAACTTCAGTTCATGTTAAGGCCTGTTAACAGCAGGAAGAATCCAAATTTCTGCCACTGAGGATAGGGAAGCCGAGTGACATTAATAAGATCCAGACCCCAGGCCAAATGACTGTGATCTTCCTTATCCACTGTCGCACAGGGTGGGTATGGTAAAGTTCTTCATTTTGCAGTGGTTTTTCCTCCTCCTCCATCTCTGATTTGCAACAGGGGAAGGGGAAAGGGAAAATAAGAGTAGAAACCACCAGAAACTACTGTTGAAACAGCATTAGTAAGAATTTGTAAACCACCACCAAGCAGATAAAGCTAAGAGCTACTAACTACAAACATAACCAAGCAATAACCCCTGTGACTGTTTAACAGAGGCCCTGATTAGAAACACAGAAGGCGGGAGCCTTTATTGGAAACCAGGGAGCAATAATGGATTCCAAGAGAAAGGCTAATAGGGTTTGAGCATAAAATAAGCATTCTGTAAAGAGAGGAGAAAAAAGAGCAATCAGGTACAGAAGGAGTTAGTATTAATCCAGCAATTTGAAAACTGTCTGTAAACTATTGACACTGATTATCATCCTGAAGTTAATGAATTAACACAGTGGAATAAAGATATAACCTTGAGAAACACTCACCTACTTTAATTTTACATGATTGTACACAGATACAGACAGACCTCTGGGATTTTTTTTTCTTGTTCAAAATGTAGTTTGTTGTTTTAGAACTGCATGAGTCACTGAATAATCTTCCTTTGAGTATTAGACTTGATGTTACAGTCAGAGCTCACAGCAATCTATTTTGGATATTTTTGTTGCCAAATGCACTGTCCATCCATTCAAAGAGCAAGGTACAGTGCACCTGGCGATATTTTACAGGAAACTCCATGGAACTACAGATATCACTTCCTACTTCAGGACTTATAACTCTTGTCACTGACATAAAATGGCCAAAACAGTCTGATTGAAGGGTCTCTTACAATACCTAGACATAACGGTTTCTTCATATTTAATATTTTGGTTTCCAAAGGTTTATTTCATTTGGAAAATAATGTAGAATCTCACTTTTCCTGGTGATAACGAAAATCAATGCTAAAGACCTTAAGCGTTTCACCCAGCTGATACTCTGCTGTCTGATAAAGTAGCCACTAGCCACATGCTATTCACACTTAAATTCGTTAAATAATTAAATGAAAAATTCGGTTCTTTAGTTGAACCAGCCATACTTCAAGTGCTCAGAAGCTACATGTGGCCGGTGGCTTGTGTTTTAGAACATGTTTCCATAGAGCATTTCCATCATCCCATTCTACTGGACAGTGCTATAGAGCAAGTCAACAGTTCAGAGAACTATGTAGAAAAGAATAAAGAAAAAAGAGAAAAATACATTTTTTGTTGTTTTCAATGATTTTTCTAAATGTAAATTCTTTGTTTTAAATGTAAATTCTTAAAGAGTATACTTCTCATACTGAAATTGTATACCTGCTTTATCTATTTTATATGCTTATGGTCCAAAGATTAAAATTTTAAATAATCAATTAATATAAAATGACATATCCAATAAAGCTCTCAAATTGCATTTAAACAATACAACAATAATTAAGACTTTTTGGCCAGATTATTGTAAAGTGTCAAGGTTTAATAATAATCAGACTAAATTAGGATAAACTTAAATATGTCATGGGCATAAGACAGAAACAGCTGTTTATTAATCACATTGATATTATGTTTATTAATCACATTGATATATCACAATGATACCAAATCCTTGGTTTGAGTATTTCAATGGGTTTTTTAAATTACCAGTGCTAAATCAGTAGCAAATATTTCAAAATACTAATTCTTACAATGTTTTTTTACGTAGAAGAAGCCAAAGATAAATGAGTTGATTTGAACTCTAATTCAGAGTTTTCAGTATTACTGACAGTAGTATCAGCAGTGATAAATCTACTGAATTCCCCATGGTCTCATGAGTGATTCAGTGAGTGCAACTTTTATTTGTCAAAACCTATTGGGTCTTGTTTCTCTCTTAGGATAGCCTTGCTAAAATAAAATCTGTAAAGTTGTGTATATGCATACATACACATATAATCAGTCTTCACGAACACTGTTCAAAGAAAACGCTCTTTCTTTGAACATGTATGATAGCATTTCAAGCAAACTTCATCTAAATGTATGAGGAGTTAATCTGATGCCTGTAATTTAGCACGTTTGTGCTATGGTAGTAGAAAGGGACAGATTGCTTAGTGGTTTCAGATGTTAGACTTTAATGAACCAGGATGGATTTCCTTGGCATGACACCAGTTTATCTAGTTTATTAGCTTTGTAGTTTAAAAATGTATTATTCTTTTGTGCCTGCAAGCATTTTCATGACTCTTCTTTTTTTTGAAAAATGTCCCATTTGTTGTGCTATGTAGGAAATAGTCCATTAACTAACTGCTTAATTGCTGGAATTAGCTCCTTCAATCATGATTCAATTTCTTTTAAATGTATTTAAGGGAATTAAAGGATCCAGTCATGTATGCCTATGTCAATTTTCATCAGAAGTTCTAGCAATTAATGAATAAATACTTTATTGCACTCAGCTGATGAGGAAAGGGGACGATGCATTTCTGTTGCTTTTAAATAGAAACCAGTGTTAGCATTTCTTATAACATAATACATATTCTTATATATTATATAGTATTTCTTTCAAATGTTTATTTTTCCTGAAGTTATCAATCATTTGTACATTGAGCATATGGTAACATTTTAATAATATAAAATAAATATTTATTTTCTCTGGATCCAAATGTATTGTTGGGCCATACAATTTATATAGTGGTCTTATGAGAAATTTCAGACTCACTTCCATGCTCATAATCCCAGTCTGTTGTGCTTTTATTCCTGAATGGCCTTTTATTTCCTTTTTTTTTTTTTTAATATATCACATGTGGCCTATGTGGACTACAGCTGATTGGAATGAATGAGAAATTACTCAAAGCAAGCAGCCTATAAGACGGCTATCAGGTAAGCTCTGACCAATGTGTCAACCCACTCCAGAGGTGCTAGCCAGACCAACTGGAATCTCTTTATGCCCATTTACTTAAGATAGACACATATCAGTTAGTTAGCAACAGTGAACAGGATAAACAGAGATGGAAAAGTGGCCCAGTGCTTGTATAATAGCTAACAGAGTTGCCCTCAAATCCTTAGACCCATTTCTAAAGCCTATTTTGTTTAAAAAAAATATTTAAGGAGAGGGAGGGAGGCAAATCATGAGAGACTCTTGAATACTGAAAACAAACTGAGGGCTGAAGGGGGAGGGGGAAAGGTAAACAGGAGTGATGGTCACGGAGGAGGGCACTTGTGGGGAAGAGCACCGGGTGTTATATGGAAACCAACTTGACAATAAACTATAAATAAAATAAAACAATTAATTAATTTTTAATTTTTAATATTTATTGAGAGAAAAAAAGAAAGAGAGAGAGAGACAGAGAGCATGAGTGGGGGAGGAGAAGAGAGAGAGGGAGACACAGAATCCGAAGTAGGCTACAGGCTCTGAGCTGTCAGCACAGAGCATGACGTGGGGCTTGAAACCACAAACCATGAAATCATGACCTGAGCCAAAGTCAGATGCTTAATCAACTGAACCACCC
The DNA here is from genome assembly GCF_006229205.1 of Suricata suricatta. Classification (NCBI taxonomy): domain Eukaryota; kingdom Metazoa; phylum Chordata; class Mammalia; order Carnivora; family Herpestidae; genus Suricata; species Suricata suricatta. The sequence continues at coordinate 114,014,728 of NC_043705.1, forward strand.
AGGCGCCCAAAGTCTTTTGTGCTTTAAACTAAAAAAGATGTTATAGTTGTCTGTGATGCCTCATTGAGACATTTAAGACATTTTCTCTTTCCACAAAACCTCCATTTGCAGAGGCAAACTGAACTTATTTTTACAACATGAAAGGCATCAAATACACTGGTTACTGTATGAGCCTCCTGGGTATATGCTTATTGATTAAAATGTCTTTTTTATAACTATGTGGTGATGGACGTTCAGTAGACATATTGTGATAACCATTTCACAATGTATACAAATACTGAATCATTATGTTGTATACCCAAAATAATATATCAATTAAATCTCAATTAAAAATTTTTTAATTGTTTCCATTAATGATGAAAATTGAGTAGAAGCAAAGGTACAGTACAAAGTGCTAAGTTCTTGAAAGTATAATAATTGTACAAATTGGTTGACTAATTATCTTTCCCTTTTGGATTCAGACATAACTTTGTAAAAGCTAAATTAAACGGTGGAGAGATTATAGTTGTCCCTAGATACGACCAGTCCTCAATGTTGACTATGTCTATAAATTAACACACACACTGAACCCATTACATATTTTATGTGATAAAAAGCAGCATTAAGATGAGTTTACCAAAAAAGAAGTAAAATAAATGAGAAGGAAATTTCCTTTTTTCACAATCTTGTTTCTTAAAGGGAAAAATTATTATATTCTTCGATCACTCCCCAAACAACGTTGACAATTTTATCTAGTCATTTATTCCTCTATTTTAAATTAAAAGCAGGGAGGAAATGCCAATAGTCATTACTGATTAGCTCAAAATACACACATTATGACATCAGAGAAGGCATTGTCCATTTGTCTCAATCTTCTATGTCCAAAAGCTGCTCTAACCCCCTGCCTGTCCTTGGAGAGCACCAGGATTGCCTCGAACCCTCATTAGAATGTGTTTTTCCTCACCCCAATAAAAATAGTTGAACTCTTCACTTAGGCACACCTTACAAAGCAGCGACTTTAGATAAAATCATTCCCCACACTTTCATAATTAGTTTGAGGTCTGGGTGCAGAAAGGTAAAAAAGCTCAGTGTTAAATATTGGAAGACTTCCGCAGTTTTATACGTAACATCAGAAAAGAAGGAACTTCTACACGAGGCCATTCTCATGGTTTTCATTATCACATAGAGTTAATCAAAAACAGATCAACCTCAGGCAAATATCACTCTAGGATAAATGTATTAAAGAGAAAAAAAACATCATAGTCGCTTTGATACTAATTAACCTTGAGAAAGCCCAACACAGTACAAAATTTGACATATTTACATCTGAAATATTTTTCCCTCAATATCAATGAAAGTAAAGCTGATAATATATGCATTTATACATTATCAACCCTATGCTGTGGTATGGCTCAACCAAACTGGCAAGTACCTGTCCTCACTATATCTTTCAGGCACATGAGGTGTTTTAAATATATATCTGCATAATTTAGTGTATGGCACAATTATTTTATCATGAGACAACATGCTGAAATGCTACCGTGCTATTGTTTAAAAACGTCAAGAGCTAAAGCGCTGAATACGGTATGCAATCCAGATGGCAAATTCTCAAGGCACAGGACTGAAAAAGAAAATTTTTTAAAGAGTTGTTTGGGTTTCTCAGTCATGCAGCTTCCTAGCTTGCTTTCACCTTTCAGCACTAGCAAGGATTTAAACACAAAGAAACAATTAGTATAGCTGAGAAATAGGATTTGTTACAGGACTGCTGCTCTTTTAAAAACATCTTTATTCCTGCTAAAAGGGCCTATGCTATTTAAGTCCTTGTGTTGGACTGATTAATGATGAATAGAACACATTAAAGTAGATTTATTTACCTAACTTCCTACTGTATGCAAGCTAATAAACACATATATAATTTACATATAATATATATATATCCTTTTGCTATCTAAACTTGGCAGGATAAGGAATAACCAGTAAACTAATTTGCAAAATATGTTTATGTGTTATGTGTAACTGATAAAACAACTGTTTAGAACATGGACAAATATCAAGAGAGCAAATGCAATTAATTACCTTAATTAAAACATTAGACATCCAACTATTCCAAATCACACTTTAGTCAAAGAAACCCAGGCCTTACTATTAAAGATGAATACTTCGATTGCAGAATTTTAAGTAACTTAACTGTATATGGAAAATGTGGCTTGAAAATATAAACATGAGACACTGTTTTAGTGTTTTTGGTCAACCTACTTAGGAGGATAAGAGTCTTGCATGTATTTGAGATTAGACATTAATTTGTAGCTCTTTCTCACAGTATTCCATTAAGTGTTCTTGACTGTTCTTGTACAATAAACAACTCTATCTAACTTCTAGTGGTTTTTTTTTAAATTTTTATTTATGTTGGTTCAAAATACCTTGAGAAGTTGCCAAAATCTTCAGTACCCGAGAGATATTAAACACAATTTCCACTTCAGGGTCTCAGCGATCACATACTCCAACTATTTGTTCTAAACTCCTAAGGGAAGCATCAACTTCTAGCAGCTTCCAGTGCCATCAATGGACACTTCTTGAACCAGTGTTCCTATTAAGAAAATGTAAATTAGATAATAATTCTAAGTGGTACAAAAACAACACTGGGGTGAGCCTACTAGTAATATTATATCAGTGACATGAAAAATGCTGTTGTTTTGATTTGGAAATTATCTGGGTTTTTATGTAGGCTCAGCAGACTGAAGTAAGAAATCCTTATAGGTAACCATTATGGTTTTGCTTGCTTGTTCGTTTTTCTTTTTTGATCACCATGGCACACACAAATGTTAGTCTCAAGCTTAAAGCCATAAAGAAAGAAAAACCATTCTTTAACTGGTGAAATTCTAATCTCATTTTATTATGTTTTCAGTGAGCTGCAGAGATTCGCCTTGGCTTGTTAACATGATAGCAGACAGATGAGAAGAAATAAAAAGTACTGGCCTGTGAAAGCCAAATCAAAAAGCCAGATTGAAGGCATTCTCAAGTTACTCAGGTGAGGCCCTCAGCCCCTAGCTAGTGACCCAGCTAATGGCCAGAATGCTGTAGGTTCCCTTTGGACGACCCAAATGTTAAAACTTGGTATTCAAATGTCTGCATAAATGGCTGAGAATTTGCCTTTTCTTTGTAAGCTTACTATACAATAAACAAAAGACTGGTATTTGATACTAACTAAACATAGAAAAGGAACAGACAATAACACTGGATGAATGTATTCAAGACACAAATCTGTATATGGCATAGAAGAACTTTAGGGTCCTAAATTTCTTTAGCACAGATTTTTAATTGTCCTTGGTTGTAAACCTATTGTCATTCACCAAAACACAAGTACCTGAAAATACAGTAATGCTTTCATACAGTGAAATGTGGCTAAAATAACAGAAAGTTGCAGTTTTTATTACTAACTAAAGGATTTGAGAGAAAGGGTACATGATAATACTCTTTGAAGAAATATTTTTGGTGTTGTTAAAACACTAGCACTGTGTCTAAGAACATTAAATTCTACAGATTGATTTTTCTTCTCTCTCTCTCTCTCTCTCTCTCTCTCTCTCTCTCTCTCACACACACACACACACACACACACATAGAATAACTGCCTCCTGGTCATTGAGGTTCTACTGCCAACTGTCAATCAAATAAATGCATGTTAATTTTTAAATTAAGTTATAAAACCAAAAATGTTTGTTCTATTTTACCTCCAATTTGCTTTCACAGGTGACTATATAACTTCCTTCATTTGAAAGATTTTAACTTTTAAAGAAAAATTTATTCTGAAAATTTATCGTAATTAATATTTAATCATTATTTTTCAAAATAAAATTTTATTTCATATGGCTATTTACAACTTTGGAGTAAGAAAGTCATCTGTGAAAACCAAAGTGTTAGCTAGTAGTGCCATCTAGCATCACAAAGAAAAAGTTGTTCAACTACTTTGTAAAACCCTGAGATATATATCAAGTCAATTAATATGCTAAGTCCTTGCTCCATTTCCCAGGGGAAAATAAGCAGACATAATCAGTTGGTGGAAATGCCCACCAAACACATATAGAGATAATAAACTAAACAATACAAATGACAGTGTTTTTCAGAAGATACATTTAAGGGTGGTAACAGGGAGGTATAATTTCTGGTTTGTTAGCTGTTATGCCCCATTGTTTTCTCCTGAAGAAAAGGACATAAGATGGGTAGTCAGACACATCAGAGCTCTACTCTACATCTTTGCTACTTGCTAGCTTTGGGAACCTAGGCAAGTTAATTGAGATCTCTTAGCCTGTTTCCTTAAGTACACAAAAGGATAATAACAGCAGGTGGATGATAAGTTCATGAATCATGTAAAATGCAGAGCACAGTGCCTGGCACGTCATAGTGTTAAGAAAATGTATTGCAATTCAAATGAATAAAAATGTTAGTGTACTGAAATGTTGACTATGTCCTAATTTATAAAATAAAAAACAAGCCATTCATAAACTTCAGTATCTTGTTATGGGTAGCAACTTGTGATACCTAACAAATGGTTGAGAACTTCTAGTATTTTCACTAATGAATTTAGAAACTCTGGGATATAATGGAAATAAAGATGTCACTGATTCAGTGAAGGACAGAACTGAGGACATTATTATAATCTTTAAGAAGCTTATTACTGGTGATAGGCAATAATGTGACAGTAGAGTCATGACAGGCACATGAGTCATGAGTCAGATACATTTCTTTCATGAAACTGATGGGCTTACCTGTGAGATCTTATGGAACTTATGTGGTTATCTTAGAAAATAGAACAAGTCAAAGACACGGGCCAGACTCCAGAAGTTGCCCCTATGGGAGTGGCCAGACACTTAGATTAGAATTTGGTAAGAGGAGGCTAACTTGGGCTCTTTTTAGGACAGTGCTCAGGAATGCAAAGGCCAATGAGTGGGACTCCAAGGGCAAGTGAACAACTTGATAAGGAAATGGTTGCTTTTCAAACATCAAACATGAGTTTAAGTTCTAGAACTAAAAAAAAATTGAAGTATATTGAAGTATATTGAAGTATAAATCCAGCTTTATGCAATAAGCAATGGTGTATCTTAAAAATAACGCAGACCGGAGGCAGCTGCCTGGCTCAGTCAGTAAAACGAGAAACTCTTGATCTTGGGGTCGTGAGTTTGAGCCCCACACTGGGCATGGAGCCTACTTCAAAAAATAATAAAATAAATTAATTAATACAAACAACCCAGACCCTAGCAAAAGTAACATTAGACTCTTACCTGCTAGGAGGCAAGATAGCATAATGGTTGGGGGTATGATTCTGAAGGCTCAGTGCCTCACCACTTAGCTAGCTATCTGATGTTGAGCAAATTAGATCATTTGTCTGAGACCCAATTTCCTCCTGTTAAACGGACAATGGTTGTAATGTCCAGGCCTAACCCAGGATGATGGTGAAGAATAAATAAGTGAAGAACACTCAGCACAGCTCCTGTCACATAGTAAACAGTCAACAACAATGTATTATTATTATTTCATTACTACCACTCTCTTCTCTGGTTAGGTTTATGTCAGGAACTGGATTAGGCTGGGTCTGTAGGTACAAGGTCTTAGCTCCAATGAGCCATGCCAAGGAATCGTAAACACATTCCTGGTCTAAGGGAACCAAGTATCAACACTGCTACATAAATATAGGGAGTAATGTCCTAGATGGACTAAGTGATGATCTTCTAATACATTTTTCTGTGTAACATGCATATATATTAACAAATTAAAATGTGATCAACTTATATATTGTTCTTCCAAACTTTAGATTACAGTTTAACATAAGGTATCATTAGCTGTCATGAACAATGTTTGTTACTAGCTATTTGTTGTTGGTGTTGTTTATTTATTTATTTGGCGGGGGGTGGGCAGAGAGAGACAAGTACAAAGTGAGAATCCCAAGCAGGCTCTACACTGTCACACTGTCAGCCTTGAGCCTGATTCAGGGCTCGGACCACAAATGCTGAGATCATGACCAGAGCCAAAATCAAGAGTCAGATGCTCAACCGACTGACCCACCTGTGTGTCCATTTGTCCCTAGTTTTTAATTCTTCTCCTAAAATACAAGTTTTGATGTCACAAAAATGAAATGCATTTCAAATGTATACTCCAAGCTCAAGTTACTCTCAAAAAAGTTCTGCTGTTACTACAATGATTACTCTCAGAATTGGAGGTATACATAATTAGAAAGAAGCTTGGTAAAGTTATAGAAAAAAAGAAGCTCTCATATCTCAACTTCCAAGTGAAAACTAGCACTGAAGCCCCATGGAAAGGAAAAAGTTCTGCCTCACGGGATCATGCCAGGAGCTTAGCTTACTTCTTGTGCCTCTGTGATTGCCTTTATTCTTTCCTCCAGATGTTTAAGCATCTGACATATCAATAAAAACACTTTATTAGTTCTGGTTTCTTACACATATCCACAATTCTCATTTTCAACAACAAAATAAGGGATGTTGGAGACTGAGTGACTTTTTTTTCGGGGCTCCTGGTTTAGACAGAATGACCAATATATGTCTCAGGGTCCCCAAAATGGGAGGAAGAGGCACCACCAGCAGATATTCTAGAATATGAGAATCCTCCATGCCAATGCTGCCCCTCTTCTGTGATGATAGTTATATGAATGGAATGTAAACAGAATTAGAATGCATTTTGCCTTAATAATTGGCTGTCATTTGAAATACACGATTTCCTTCATGTTCTTATAGGACAGCATGAAAAGAAGCACGTGCATTTGGAAGCAAGAGCCTTAAAAGCTGATGTATTTAGCTTCATGATGTTCCATTTACCTTGCAGTCTTTTTCTGCCTCTTCCCATACCCCTACTGATAATATATAAAAAGAAGGATAAGAGACTTATTTCCAGGTGAGTACCCTGCCTGGGTAAGATTTTAGAAAGTTTATGCATCAGGAAAGCTTTCGACTGACAGCAAGAAAACTCAAGGATGTAAGCCTGAAATGGAGAACTACAAAATCAAATATGACTTCCTCAGTTTCCCACTGTTAAGAGTCACTATGGAAAAAACATTGATAGTAATTCAAGTTATAAGGCTATTTTGACAGAGTTCTTAGTGATCCTTCACCTCTTTTGGCAGTTCCGGAGGGCCACAGGAGCATTAGGAGAGGTTTCAGAAGGCAGCCATGAACCAGGACTGCATAGCTTAGATGAGTGTCCAGTTCATATAGTTTATATAATATTCCATTGCTTTATAAGCAATGTGTCTAGGATGGAGGGGTAGATGAATTTGAACTTGGTTGCCCATGACTCCTTCTCCAAGCTTCATAATCAGACCTCCAATTAACTTTTTATGCTAGACTGAATTACTGGCCTCAGTATTTCCTCTCTTCCTTGTTCACACATTTTGACTCATAACTTTGAAGTCCTCCCACTAAAGCCATTGTACTTTTGTACTCTCCAACTTGGGCTCAGTCATATGACTTGCTTTGGCCAATGGAGTGTAGGCAAAAGTGATGATCCCTTTTAAATCTAAACTTAGGATGTCATCATGACAAGAACATCCCTAAGCTAGTCCACGAATCCAAAAAGGATGAGGAACACAGAGAGGAGACCTGAACGCGCCGAATAGCTTGCAGTCAGACGTCACCAACCCTACACTAGATCAGTAACTCAAACTCAGTAGACTCACAGATATGTGAGTGAAAACAGTGGTTGCCATTTCATGTCATGGAATTTTGAAGTGCTTTGTTAAGCACCACTAACTGATACACCTTTCTTCATAGTTTCCAAGTTCTACCCTTTTAGCCTCTTTTTATGTGTTTTTTCATTCCTCGCCACTTTTTTCATGTTTAAGATTCAACATCATAATCTTTTAGAACTGAAATGATTCAGGTCAAGTTAAGAGCTCATTAAGATGTTTTCTTAGTTTGCTTAATATACTAAATTATAAAACATATTGCACAGATAAATTAGAATATATTTAAAATCATGCTATCATTATCAATATCATTATTACCTGGATATATAAAAATATGTTCTTTTGTAGTTTGAGATACTTGTTGTTCATCCTCTCATCAATGGATGCTACATGTTTATGAGAGATGTTACTAAGTTAAGAAATCTATTATAGCTTATTAATTAAATCTTAGAATTGTACAATCTGAGTATACATAACATTCTGATCACTATAAAAAGGTTATTAAATATCAGATAAGGAAATAATTGTTTATTATATGAAAATAATGACTTTTAAGGAAAACTAAGAAACTTAAAGCAAGTAAGAAACTAATACAATTCCAAAGAAAAACTAATGATTACTAATAATTTAGTTTTATTTGCAACAAGCCCAAATAAGTGATAGAACTTCACTATGCCATCAATTTTCAAAACTTCTAATTCTTACAATTTTCTTTTTTTAATTAATTAATTAATTAATTAATTTTAGAGAAAGAGAGAGAGACAGAGTGCAAACAGATGAGGGGCAGAGAGAGAGAGGGAGCCACAGAATCTGAAGCAGGATCCAGGCTCTGAGCCCTCAGCACAGAGCCCAATGTGGGACTCGAACTCACGAACCATGAAATCATGACCTGAGCCAAAGTTAGATGCTTAACAGAACCACCGAGGCAACACGGAGCTTGCAGTCTTAAAGGTAAATAATTAGACAGAAATGTAATATAATATTTTGATAATCAAATAAATGTACAAGTCACATAAGAGAAATATAATTTCAAAAATTGAGAGGGTTAATTTATTTGTGTCCTTCATGTACAGTATAATACAGAAAAACTAAAGTCAATTCAGAGAAGTAAAATCAAGATTATGAAGAAAAGTAATGTCTAGTTTACAAAACTGAAACTGAATGAAAAATAAGAATAATGATAACATAATGAAATAATTAACTCTGAACATTACCTATGCACTAGGCATGGCACTGCATCAAAATGAAGTAATTCTAGTTTAAAAGTTTGCTCTATTTTATTTTTATTTTACAGATGAAGAAACGAGGTTTAACACACCTAGTAATTTGCCCAAGGTCACAAAGTTATGGGTTGAAGCTTGAAACCCAGGTCTGTCTAACTCTATGGTTTGTTACTACCCATGACACTGCTTGATGTTGTCATGATGGGTAGTCCCCAAATATCTGAGGAACCAATATGTTTAATAAAGATTATAACTGCCCTAAAACAGAGTATCATATATATCATGAAAATGACACAGAATAATGTGGTATTTAGCTACATGACTTTGATCAAATGGCCTCTGAATCTCAGTTTCCTTATCCATAAAACAGACATAATAATAGCTAAATTATCCCATAAGGATAGTCTTTGGATCAAATTATATCAAAATTTAAAAAACTATGTATTTTGAAATGTATAAGTTATTCTTAAAGTGTTTATTATTTTTTGTTATTATTTTGCCCATTAGGGCCAAGCAAGGATGGGCTGGCATAAAGTTATGAGTAATAATTTTTAGACACACTTTTTAAAAGTTAGAAGTATACAATGCAAATGTGACTTCCTGAACTTGTGTCAATGGAGGTACTTAAATAGAGCATAGATGACCATTTGACTGGACAGTCAGGGAAGAAATGTAGGCATGAAATGGGCGTCCACAAGTTTTGAAACATTTTATTTTTCCACAATCATACTCTTCTGAAAATACAATTTCAATGTATTTATATAACATATGTTGTCTATTCTGTAAACAGATTTCCTTTTAGTAATTCTTACCTTTTGGGGAAGCAATGAAGTCATATATAAATCATTTCAGAGAGAAGATGCCTAAGGAAGATTTGCGGTTCTCTTTTCCCACTACTGGATGCTCTTACAGACAGAGCCTTAACATCAAAAATACAGAATAAATCATGAGCTTACAACTTTCACTACATTTTTTTCAGAAGACTGACTTTCAGTTTCACAATAGTTAAAAATGGCATCAAATTATATTTTCTGATAAATTCTATTTTCATGAAATATTTGCTAGTTGACAGTGCTAGACAGTTTGCATCTTGTTCAACTTTAAGCTGTATACTTTGTCCCAAATGGTGAGAAATAATCCGTTTAGGGCATAGTAATATAAAAACTTCTGTTTTATCTTTCTTATTTCCCATATTTTTGGCCAACTGTAGTAAAACATTAGTCCATTAATGATAGATACAGATGGCGTCCATCTGGTATCAATCTTTAACTCTAGAAATGGAGGTATAAGGATACTCTGAAACCTAAGACTTTCAAAATCAGATGTGATCTACCAGCTCAAGGAAAAAGTTATTTGATCCATACTGACTTTTTTCCCATATCCTCATATAATATTACAAACAAGATTGAGGATAATTTTTTTTCTGAAAATAAGAGTTGTATCTTTAAGTCCAAAACTTTGTCCTACTCTAAGGCAGATAACATATCAAAATTATTGGTATCAACCAATTTTCCACATATGGGTTATCTCGAAAATCTCTTGGTAATCACCAACGTTTGAGACAAATCCCAAAATTTTTAGGGTATTAGTTCTTTGCAGAAGGAAAATTCAAATTACTCAGACATGAATGCAAATAATAAAACAGGACAACCACAACTTCACAAGATGTTATCCTGCATTGGGTCCTAAAGGAGAAAAATGATCATGTTTCCCCTCAGGGTGACCAGTAATCATAATGATCTACATTTACATTCTATTTGGTTTATTTTTCAAGACAGAATATACCATGATAATGCCCTGTAGGGATACTGTGAGGATATAAGAAGGTTCCAAAGCATTTTAGGTGTTCCCAGAGGAAGTGTTAACATAAATACAAAGACACGCCATGCACTTAATAAGAAAAACAGAAAGAAAGAAAATAGAAAACAGGAATAATTGCTTAAAATAAACATTTTTGTAAAGACAATATATAAAAAACAATATCAATAGCAACAATAACAAGTAAACTTCATGATGTTTTGAATAAATAAAGGGAAAAAACAAATTCTCTATTCTCTTGCCAATGTAAATTTTTTAACTTGTCCGATTTTTATATATACTTTCTCATGTATATATGCTAACTTCTATTAACAATTTTGCTAATTTAGAGATTCTACTAAAGTACGTGTGTGTGCATGTAGGTACTTTAGTTCTGCAAGTGCAAACAAGCAAAAAGTTATTCTTATTAATATTCCCATTCTCAAAAAAATATAAAGGCATAATGTTTTTAGTCCCATATCATGTTTTTGTCACTGAGCATGGGGATTACATAATTTATTTCAAAATATTCTCACCACCCCCAGAAAATCTATGAGATGGTGATAGGATATTAAAGCATTAAAAAAAATCTAAAGGCTTATTACTGAAGCTTTTTAAAATTAACTACACCAAAGTCCTTTGCCCACAGCAGACTTCACTTCCCTTACAACTTTCTACTGGAAGTGGCTTCTACTTTTCTTCATGTGTTATTTGTGTTATTTTCTGTTTATAATAAAATATAACCTACCAGATGGCACAAGTATAGATTCATTAATACAAATATAAAATCATAAATTTACAAATGTTCTATAATGGAAGAGACCTTAGAAATCACCTAGACTTTTCTCATTAAAAATCAAGCTAAGTATCTAAAATTTCTATTGTGGATACTGGAAGTGTAGGAGGGAAGAACAGAAAAAACAAATAAGCAAAGCCCAAACTCTTTGCTAATGAATCAAAAGAAAGCAGAAACCCTTGATACTGTTCTCACTCAGGTCTTGATCACTTTGGGGAGACATTCATTAGGTTCAACATAAGCCCTTTTACAGACAAGAAAACTAAAATACAAAAAGATTATTTGCCTTGGTCAAAGCCATAGTGAAGATGTGCAGTACATTCTTTCACTCATGACTTTGTATAACAGTGGAAATAATGGAATATGAGAACATTCTGATGGAAGACTTAAAAAGTATGCACATAAACATTTCTCCATTAGCTGATAGTTTCTTTTATCTCTATTGCTCTTATGATAATAACTGCCACACAGCAAGTAGTTAGCAAATACTTACTGTAAAACAAGGAAAAATTAAAAAAAAAAAAGGAGAGAGAAGCATTGGGCCCATTAGTGAACCCTACCAAAAATACTGAGAATCACCTGCATAATTCTAAATATTGATGAACCCAAATTACCAGGAAAAGATTTACTTTCAGTATTCCATTTTTCAATAGAGGAGAATTTATAGTATACTTAAGAAATGCATTTGAAAATGCTTAAAAACTAAAGCTTATTCATTTAAATTTGTAAGAAAATTATCTCAAAAGTCTATTTTGTTGTGGATCTTCTGTAATGAAGCCAGAATAATGAGACAGTCTGATAAATATGTCAAATAATATGATAAGTAATAATTTAAGTGATTATAATAATAACTCTTTCAAGTTTTAGATACAAAAACTAGAAATTTTTACTGACAATTGACATTCTACATACCACATGGGGTTGGAAAACATTGTTTTGCTATTTTATTTTATTTTGGTTCTTGTTCTTTGGTTCGTCTGTTTTTTAGAAAAATGAAGCACTATTTTTACTCAGTGAAGCAACTTCTACCTACTCATAAATATGTAGGATTTGCAATGATTTGTTACTTTAAGAAAGCAGTATATCCTTAATGAGGTCCTTAATGTCAAAAATTCTGAAACTGAAGGAAGATATGCTAAAGGGATAGAAATGTGGTTCCATTCGGAACTATAGTTTAATGGGGATTAAAAAGTTTTAGAGAAGAAGAAAAAGAAGACAAGGACAAAAAAGAAAGAAGTAAACAACAGAGGAACAAATATCTGACCTCTGATTTTCATAAATTAATATTATAGTTTCAAAAATTAATATTATAAAAAAGTGAGACACTTGGATAAGCATCATTTATGAAAAAAATAATTAAAGCAGGGAAGTAGAAAGGGGCTTTAAAAAAAAACTACAATCATAAGCACAAAGAAAGCTGAAAAAAGAAATCCCTGTACAGCTAATTCCAGAACTATTTGAAGTCAAAGGTCCTGGGGGAAGCTTGTCTAGTTTTATGTCCTGAATCTAATTTTTTCTGATTGCTTGTTGTTGACAAATGACAAGACCTCTCTATACTTAACTTGGTTCATCCCTAAAACAGGATAATAACAACACTCAAGAGAGATGTGAGAAAATGACTAATACAGTTTAGAGCTTAAAAGTATTTAAACATAAAAGGTAGCTACTTTTTTGCATGGACCTCAAGCATATTGTAGTATAGAGGTGGAATTTAAGGAAAGGTATTAAGCAGGCTGTGTTGTAGCTTATGAACAAGTAATATATTGTATCATTTATCTTGAATGTATCATAAATAAGCTGCTATATAACGATCGCCACTTCAGATAGCTGTGAAATTAGGTGATTAACTAGTTGTTACTTAACCTTCTAATTTCTGTAGAAGTCTAGTACATGAAACAGAAGTTGGTACTTTGATTTTTTACTTTGCTTTTCTGTTTGGAGTGTCATTGTAACTACTGTATTGTAAAGGATGGAAAATAATTGCATATGTTAAAAAATATATGAAACTTTATAAAGTAAAAAAAATAAAAATTAATGAAAGGGAAAAAAAGTATTTAAACAGATCTTAAAATGTCTGATAAACAATAAGCAGTAAGTGTTATCATTATTATTATGTAATCCTCAACTTCAAAGGAAGCACTACCACAAATACCATCATTTTAAGATAACAAGAAAGTGGTCACACAACTGACAAAAGGAGTGATTCTAGATCATGTGCTCCTCACCCTTATCCAATTCAGCCTTCCAGAAACTGGAGATAACAAAGAATTCAACCCAGAGCTTGATATAGGCAAAATGCATACCCTATTTCTGTGCACTGGACAGATGTCACTGAGGATATGACAAGGCAGTTCCTCCATATTTTGTACACTTTCTTCATTCCAGTTACTTACAGGATGACAACCACATGGCCGGAGCTCTACAGATTGGTAACAAGTGAAGCTGACCCCACTGGAGTGTGGCGAGTCTCAACTCTTGACAAAAGCCTTTATATGAAAACTGGACCACCATCTGCCAGGAATGGCTCAGGAAAGGAGATAGGGCCAGATGTCCTGAAAGATTGCTGGCGACTCTAAAACGCACTGAAAATCCATTCAACCTTGGTTACATATAACCCCTGACTGAAAAATAAAATAACATGTAAACAACATTGCAAAAGATTCCCCAGTTTTTAAAAGAAACAATTCTTTTTAAAACCAAAACACAATAATTGTAAGCAAATATACGACTGCTTGCAAATTCACCCTATCTATTCCCTAAAGCATTTCTAATCTCTGGTTGGTAAGACCTGATAGGTACTAGACTGTAAACAGAAAAGAAAATAAACAAAAACTAATTGGAGAGCGTTAGGAACACTTTTCAGACCTTTTACTAATCCGGTGCCTTCTCCGTAGACTGAAGTTAGTAAGATTTTACTGAAGAATCAAATCATTTTGATGGCCTTCTAGGCAATAGACATTTGTCCTTCTTCAGAAAATCTCTTACTGATGTTTGGACTATTTCCACCTGCTACTACTTTTCAGAGCTGAAAAATGCCAATATTTAGGTTTATCAGCCAGAGGGGGCTAAGTCCACGCTGAGGGAGTTTTACCACCTGTTGGCTCCCTCCCTTCCCTGACCTCAGCATGCTTAGGGAAAGAAAACACGTGTAAGGGTGTGAGCATTGTTTTCAAAGGCAAAAGAGAATGAATTTAAATGCCCCTCAGAAACAAATTTACCCACTAGAGTTTTGCCCATTGCCTGTGGCAACTGAAAACCAAAACAGGATGTTTTTCTAAAAGGAGTAACTGGCTTACGGTACTTTCTCATTATAAAGAGCCCCCACCCACCTGGATGTTACTGTTTTGCTCCAGAGAAAGCGCAATTAAAATTCAATTTGGGTCACTGAAATCGCCAAGTTCAAAGTCCTTCAAAAAACCCCTAACATTTCTCAGGTATCCCTGACAACTGTTTTGTACAACTTCCCATGTTTTTCCCGGTCCTTCAAGAGGGCCTCACCCCAAAATTGGTCATATTCTTTTGTTATGTTCTTAAGAGTGACTTGGGTTAGTGTTTCCTTTAAGGTTAATTCCAACCTCTGTTTCTTTCAGAACTCTCTAAAAGTAAGTATCTGTTAAGATTGTAGAGTCTTCTCTAAGGTGGGTATTGTTATCCTCACTTTACTGAAGAAAAATAGAAGAGGTAGCAAGGATCGATGGCTTACCCCAAAACAAAGAAAATCAGGGAACTACTACACACTAAACCTGGAACAAGATGGGAAAAATCCTGAAAAATTCTTAGAAGAAAGTCCCTTATGATTTATAACCTGGTTTTAAGGCATTATTCAGAATACATTCTGAGGTAGGAAGGTATTTTCCCATCCTTTCTAATTTCATTTGTAATATTGTTTTTCTTTTATTCTCTTAAAAATATTCCTGCTTTTGTAAAGGCTAGGAGGAGGGCCTTCAGGCGATAGCATGAAGAGGCTGCTAGAGCTTTAGTTAAGAAGAGTAGAAGTCTTGAATTCTTCTTGCCTAGGATGTTGCCATCACCACAACCATCCCCCTACTCCTCCCACCCCCAGCACCTCCCCCACTCTCTGGCCCAGCCCAGTTCCGACTACAAAACAGGTAGTCTTACAAGTGAGTCTGTCCATGAAAACCTGGAAGAAAGATGCCTGAGGGGACAGACACAGGATTGGTGTTGAGGGATAGGAGTGTGAATTTCACAGAAAATAAACAGAGAAATCCTGAAGCTGTGCAGGATAAAATTGCAATCTAATTAGGGATCAACAGGGGACCAGCCAGAAATTCAATCACAGATTTTGTAGGAGAGAGACCCATAGAAGTACCAGGTAAGCCTTGGCTGACCAGAGAACTCTGCACACACGCAGAAAAACTCTGAGTAGCATGGCAGAAAGTAAAAGTCAAAGCAGACATCAGGACTGACTGAACACTAAAGGTGCTCCTCAACCAGACACAGATGCATTAGCAGAGGGCAGAAGCCATATGGAGCTGAAGGGTTTGAGCACAACCTGGACCCAAAACACTGGGCTAGGCAGATACAAGGTGACCTTTAGGATCCAGGCTAAAAATAAAAATAAAAAGCCCAGCGGACACATCAACAGCCATATACCATAGGGGATGTCGATTGTACAGTTTACTAACTTCAAGCAAATTATAAAATAACAACAAAAACCCAGAACCATAGATCAGGATTCATAGTTGCTATAACATATGATTTAAAACACTTGCCTTTCAATAAAAAGTATTAAAACGTATAACGTGCCAGGGAACTGTCACTCAGAAATAAAAGCAGTCAGAAGACACTGACTTTTAGTGGGCCAGATGTTGGATTTAGTAAAGATTTCAATGCAGTTATAAATATGTTCAAATAATAATAAGAAACTATGTTCAAAGAGTGAAAAAAAATGTAATGACAATGATTCAACAGATAGGATAACTCAATAGATAAAAAGGGAATTGCTGTATCCATTATTATTAAAACTTAAAATACCATTGATAGCATATATACTTTATTTACTTGATTACCTTACTGTTTTATAAACACAGTATTTATAAATGATCCCCTGAAACCAATTTTCAAATTATTGGTTTGTTTCAACCACAAATTTACTTGTCATGAAGACTTTCCAGTGCATACAATCCTTGTGGTTGAGGTAGGAAGGCAACATTCCAAAATTTCACTTGAAAATATACTTTCCAAGGAAGCAATTAAAATAACAAACACTCCTAACTTACAATGCTGCTAATGATATATTAAGAGTACATGTTGTTAATGGTAGAAATCCATTCTGAAATACAACCCAGGACACTAAGAATACATCTAATACAGACCCTAAAACGGAAGTAGGTACCTACTTTATAAATGAAACCAAGGTGCAAAGAGTGTATATAACTTGTTCAAGTTTGTATGAGGAATAGAAAAAAAATCAAAAGTAGAAATTGAATGTCCTGATTTCTAATAGATCCCGTACCTCTAAGGCTTTTATGAAATTTAGGATTTAGAATCTTTGTGATATGATAAACACATTTACATTGTAAGTTTAGGTTACCATTATGATTAGTATTATGATAAGAGTACAGACCTCAAGGTTTATTTTTTATGTTAACATTTGTTGATTTGTGACTAGTCCATGTTTTATGTGTGTTATCATATTTGGTAGTTTCATTGGGTATCTACCTCATTAATGAACAAGAAAACTAAGCTCAGAGATGTTAAATAATTTGTACAATGGTAGAAGTAATAGAAGAGTCAATAATATTGATCACAACTAATGATTTTGTGCATTAACTATGTATCGGGTATTCTTCTAAGTACTTTTTAACACATTTGATTCTACAACTAGCCTGTGAGGTATTGTCAATTTCCACATTCTACAAATGAGAAAATGAATGCACAGGAAGGTTGAATAACTTTCCTAAGGTTTCACAGCTAACCTTACACAGCTAGCGAGCAATGGCGGCAGGATTTGAACCCACACAGTATTTGAACCCAGCTGATATGGAGTCGGATTATATAGACATGCTCTTATCTACTATTCTCACATTATTAAACCAGACTTTTCAATCACTACATTGAAAGGCCTACCACACACACACCAGTGTTATTATAACACTTATTGCCTCTCTCGTGGACCATAAAAATCAGTCAATGGATTAAGTAGTTTGGGTAAAATTAATATGCTTTAACATTTCATGCAATGATAAAAGAGCTTGCTCTGAATTCTTCTAGTATCAGTGACTGTTGTACTTTTTTGAAACATCATCATTATTGACTTGTTTACACAGATGAGTCTGGGACTCTGTCCATCTGCAGTATGTCATGGCTCTGGGTCCTACCTATATTTGTTAGCCCAGTTACTGAAGCATCAGTCTGAAGTCGCTGTAGTAAGATAAAGGAAAAAAACATTTTTAGGGATGATTTGATTATTTACAAATGCATATTAAGCACAAGAAAAATGAGATCATATTGTAAGAAAATATCTTTCTATGGATGTAATAGTATTATTGAAGTGCATTCAAATCTAATTTTTAAAGTTAAAATATGAAAAGAAACATGAGTCATGGCAATATATAAATTTTTATTAACATATTTCAGATTATGTTTACCTAACATCTCCTTACCTCAAAACTTATTTTGGAGAATAAAAACAAATACTATTACCTAAAAGAAGAATGACTTATTGGTGATACATTTGATTTTGAACCAATAGAACAGTTTTCAAATGTACTTTCAAAGGCAGTTACTAATTTTGTGGATCCCAGTTTTTTATAACAGGTGTCAAATGGCCTTTTATTTAGTTTTTTTATTTATCTTTATTTTTATTTTTTATGTTTATTTCTTTTTGAGAGACAGAGGGGCTGGAGGAACAGTAGAGTGAGGGAGACAAAGGATCTGAAGTAGGCTCTGCATTGACAGCAGAAAGCCTGATGCGGGGCTTAAACTCACAAACCATGAGATCGCGAACTGAGCCAAAGTTGGGCTCTTAACCAACTGAGCCACCCAGGTGCCCCTCAAATGGTCTTTTGAAGTGTGATATTCTTCTCTATGATAACCTTTTCTTTCTAATCAGCATTTGTCCTAAGAATCCATATATCTTATTTTACTCTATTATATATATATTCTTATGTGTAGATTTATCTATAAATTATATAAAAACATATAATATATAAAATATATAAAATATATAAATCTATATATAAAATTGACTCAATTATGTATATATACATATAAAATTATTTTTCTCTCTTATTTGTATTTTTCCTCTCTTCAATTCTTCCTTCTTACCCAAGACTGCATTCCTCTTTCTAAGATTTTTATCACCCCTTAGTTGTTTAAACTTTTCAGAGAGCAACTGCCATCATCTAATCTATTACTGTTATGCCCAAGTTTGTAATATAGCCCCTAAAAAAAGACCAGAGACTACCAGGGAGACCTAGTCATGCATGCAAAAGCAAAGGGCTTTATTACCGGCTTAAGCTGGGGCTCACAGACTCCACCAACCCGCTGGCCACGTGGAGAGAGCGCCAACAAAGGCGGGGTAAGGCTTTTATGAGTTTGGGAAGGGGGAGTTACAGGAAATGACCGCGCTCCAATCCCTACCCCCCTATTAATACTGGCAGTTGTGGGAGCCAATCACAACATTTAGATTATTGACCAATCAGAGTGGGCCCAGAATCCTTACGTAGGGTGTGACTAGGCCCGCACGTGGGGCATGGAGTCTGGAGCAGCATGCTATGAGTGGAGAGAGAGTCACTCAGGAGAAATCATGGCTCCAAATCTGCAGATCACGGAACCCAGATTTATACCATATGTGCAATACAGAAACATCAGACTGAAAATATAATAGAAAAACTGGTCCTAAACTACTAAAACTCTTCATGCCTGGGGAGAAAAAAGTTTCATACAATTGAGAATAAGCAAGAAGGTAAATGATGAAATGGAATGTATAAATTAAGAAAAACATCATTAGGGCACCTGGGTGGCTCAGTTGGTTGAGCATCTGACTTCAGCTCAGGTCATGATCTCATGGTTCGTGGGTTTGAGCCCTGTGTTGGCTCTGTGCCTGGAGCCTGTTTGGATTCTGTATCTTCCTCTCTCTCTGACCCTCCCCTGTCATGCTGTCTCTTGTCTTTCTCTCTTTCAAAATCAAATAAAACATTTAAAAATTTTTTAAAAAAGGAAAGAAAGAAAAAGACATCATTTTAGACCAAGGTTGATTTGGAAAAAAAAAACAGAGAGAGAGAGTGAGAAAGAGAGAGAGAGAGAGAGAGAGAGAGAGAGAGAAATATCCAGGGTTTAAGAAAGATGTTTCCTCATCTAGAAAAGGCACGCCAAAGCCAGCAGGGTATTATAAATAGACCTACTCATAGATATAGGAAAAGATGCAATTTTCTTGAATCCAGGAAATATTTTGCTATTATCTCTTTCCTCAGTCTTCTCAGTTCTTGAAACTTTTATTGAAATACACTGATACTAATCCTATTTGTGTTTCAAGTTTTCCTTCATAAACTGTATTCTGGGTGATAGCCAATAGCCACAATTTTATCTTCTAATTGACTATTCCAATGTATTCAACCCTCTTTTTAAAAATGTTATTTACTTATTTATTTTTAGGTGATCTGTACATACAATGTAAAGCTTGAACCGATGACCTTGAGATAAAGAGTCACATGTCATGAGCAGGCTAAGGGGCAAAGCACAAGCTAGCCCCCTGCTGTCCCTGGTCGAATATGTATGATTTCCTCAGACACTCCTGGCTGCCCAAGAACAAAGGAAAGGGATTTAAGTGATTGCCACAGTGATGTGGGAAACTAAGGCAAATGAAAAACTAAATTCCCTTACTATCTATTGCCTATTACAAGTCCTTGAAACGGGCATAGTGACCTCCCTCTAGGAGCTCAACTGTCTCAGTGATGACACTTTCCTAGAGGCAAAAGAGAACGTTGGCTTGACATTATCCCAACCTTGAGGGTTGCAATGTCTACTTCCTTT
Source organism: Suricata suricatta (assembly GCF_006229205.1). Lineage (NCBI taxonomy): Eukaryota > Metazoa > Chordata > Mammalia > Carnivora > Herpestidae > Suricata > Suricata suricatta. Next base: position 114,035,210 of record NC_043705.1, read on the forward strand.
ATCTCACCTGCCCCAAGATATATGCTGGCAATCATACTCCAAGTGTATGCTCCCCCCCCCATATACGTATGAAGGGTCTCATGACTGGGGCTTTATTAAATGGTAATCAGTGACGTTTCTCTAGCAACAGCTACCCCCTTAATGTCCTAGAAACCTTGCTTCCAAAATACCTTAGAGACTTACTCTATCCCTGACCTCCTCCCAACCTTAGGGTATATAATGAGTCATCCATCACAACCCCATGCAGCTCTTCCCGCCCATGGGTCCTGTCCCGGTGCTTTAATAACATCACCTTTCTGCACCAAAAACGTCTTTAAGAATTCTTTCTTGGCTGTCAGCTCCAGACCACCCCACCAGCACCCCAAAACTTCATCATCATGCTCTTCCAACTGAGCCAGCCAGTTATTCCTATTTAGCTAACCTTTTAACTGCATTATTTAGTATATTTTTAATAATTGAATTACTATATATTTTTATTTTTTCCAATTCAAGAATAGAACAAAAGAAAAACATTTTAAGGTATGCAGAGACTAAAAAAGGTTTGCTGGTAAAGACTTTATTGAAATAACTACTAAGGGATGTACTTCAACAGAAAGAAATTAAATCCAAAGGAAGGCGGGACAAGAAACAATAGTGAGCAAAGGAATTAAGAAAATAAAAATAAATGGAAGCTAGGTAAGGGCAAGGAACTGTTTCACTAACAATGAGTCACTAGAACCAAGAAAAGTGCTAGATAGCACATAAGGTAGTGTAAATATTTGTTATTAAAATAATTTGTAATTAAAATAAGTATTGAACTACACACATAACTAAATTTTTAGTGTTTAAAAGCAAGGTGCAATCATAATAACACAAAAGATGAAAGGTTTGGAGGGAAGTTAAAGTACTCAGATTCCTATAATTTTAAATGACAGAAATATTGGTCATCTTTAGACTTTTTTGAAATATATGGTTGTGTGAACTAAGATATTTGAAATATTTAGAGAAAGCCCTTAAAATGAAGGAAATAGTATGTAAAACTGAAACCAGAAGAAGAAACAAAGGAGATGAGGAAATTCCATTAATTCAGAAATTTCAGAAAAAAAAGGGGGAAAAAGTCAATAAACAGATGAAAATAAAATTACTAAAAGTCTAGTCTAAAATATCAGTATTCATAATAAATAGAAAATTGTCAGTGTCGTCAATAATACTTCAATGAAAAAGAAAAGAAAAAAGAAAAAAGTGGGTCAGTGTATGGGTAAGGGGGAATGTTTTAGGAGGATTTCATGGATAAGTAGTTCTGATATTCCCAATTCTGTGTGTGTGTGTGTGTGTGTGTGTGTGTGTGTGTGTGAGAGAGAGAGAGAGAGAAAGACAGAGAGAGACAGGGACAGAGAGAGAGACAGAGAGATTCCCTTTTACCTAAAGAGATGTGGCTTCAAAAGAACACAAAGATTTATTAATCTTTGAAAAGATTAATGAAATAAATTTCTGGAAAGATGGATTAATGGAAAAAAAAGGGTAAGACCCAAAAAATATTACAAAGGAAAAAAGAATATAACTACAGATAGATAAAGCCATACTTTAAAATATAGGGAAATTCTATAACCAACTTCATGACAATAATTTCAAATTCTTGGATGAAAATATATCAATATCAATTGGGAAAAATCTCAATTTACTTCTGAGATTAGTATAAACCTGATATTTAAAACAAAATTAAACATTGGCTTTCCTTAGGTATAAAAATTCTAAATAAAATATTATCAAATTTAATTCAAAAATGTTAATTTAAAAATCATGAAAGTATGTTTTCCAAATAATGCAAGGATGATTCTAAATGAAATGATTTTTTCTAAGATAACTAGAAAATGATTTTTCTAAGCTACTACATGGATGAATTAAGAAAAATAGGAAAAATCTTCTGACCTTGTAGACGTTCATTATATAGAATTCAATAAAATTACTCATTTGTGGCTAAGAAACAAAAACATCTTAATCAACGAGGAACAGAAACACTTGGAGTAAACATTGCATTTAATGGTGAAACTTTAGAAGCATTCCCAATAAAGTCAGGAAGGATTCTTTGAGGTACTAATTAGACCAAAAAAAAAAAAAAAAGGTAAGAAAACTGGACTTAATGATGAAATAAAGGGGCATTTCCTTTTCTCAATAGGTCTGTGAATGGGCAGCCCACACTCAATTCATATACAGACTTTCTATTGATGGCAAGGGGATTAGTGTGAGGTTTAAGTACAAAGCAAGCAATTGAGATCTCCCCTTTGTTTAAATGATTTCCTATGAAAGATGTAGAAGAGGGGCAGGAGCTCTGTCATCCTGTTTGAGAGCTAAACCTGCAGGTTTAAAACCTTATGAACTCTTTGGGTGATCAAACTTGTTGCACTTATAAGTTAGGCAGGGTAACTAAATCCTAAACATAAAAGTTTTTCAATTTTAAAAGCTTTCTTATGGTCATTAAACATTTCAGACAAATACTCATTATGAACTAATTGGTAGCAAATGTTCATTTGAAAACTGAAGCTGGCTTTGAGTTATAGTGGTTGGGTTTTGAGACTTAAAAACCAAAATAATGAGAAAAATCGTGAGCATCTTTCCATGCTTAAAAATTTCAATTAGCAAAATCTCTTGTCTTTCAGATGCTAACTCTGAATAAAGTGAGCCTTCTAGTCCCAGAGTTAGGGAAGCCTCTCTAAATTTGTTATATCACAAAGACAATTGCTTCTGATGTATCTCCTCCTTTTTTCCCCAATGTCATTCTCTAGATCTACTGAGACATGTTTGTGAAATTCTCCTTAAGTTTTGAAATCCTGAGGATTAGAAACAGGCATTTTTTACAATGCCTACCCATTCTTAGGATTCTTTTACTTTTTCTTTTTCTATAGAAACCAAATTCATGGAGCATCATGGTATGGATTAATCTAAGTATCTGAGTAAATTTCTTCTTACCTACTAATACTAAATAACTCAGGCCTACTGGGGGTTTTTTTGTTTGTTTGTTTCATTGATTCTGTATTTGTTGTTCTTGCATAATAATGGTCTCACCTTATATCATGCGGGAGGGGTGAAGAAATACCAGGGCCAAAATTGTCTGATCTCTCACACACACACACACACACACACACACACACATTATTTTTTACCTATACAAGTTTTCCTATTTGCTACTTGCATACTTTTCTCCAAGCCTTTTTGCTGTGTACTCTAGGATCACTTCCTTTAAACTGTGGCTTAAACCACATCTTCATAAAAGGTGTCTTTTATTAGCTTTACTTAAGCTGAATACAACTCTATAGTCTACCACTTAAAATTTAATTTATAAATTCTGATTTTGAAATCATTGCTATATATGGTGATTGAATACATTTTACTTCTGTATGTTATACCCCAAGCTTAATGTATCAATTATGTTTTTTTCTTTCCCTCTTTTATTCTTTTCTTACCTTTTTTATTCCCTCCTTCCTTCCTCCTTTTATGGCCCTCCTTCTTTTCCTCCTTCAATACTGTCTTAAATCTAGAACTGCAGGTTCTCTAGAAACATATGCCAAACTATAACCTAATTTGCATTTGAGGATATATAAAACTGATTCAATTATGTATGAAAGTTGGACATAAATTATTCAGAGGCAACACAAGAAAAAGAAAAGAGTTTCTCACCGATCTAGTTAGTTTAGTTTTCATATGTATGTGTTTGTATCTAGGTGAGCAGTATAGCATACTGGTTAAATCACCGACTGATGCCACGTCATGAGTGTTCAGGGGCCAGCCCAGCGACTTCCTGGGTGACTCCAGCTTAGTCACATCACTTCTCATCCACTCAGGTTTTCTGTTTGCAAAATGAAAGTAGTCCTAGAACCATAGCATCCGCCTGAGAGTACTGTGTGAGGCTCCTGGGTGGCTCAGTCAGTTAAGCATCCAACTCAGCTCAGGTCATGATCTCACGGTTTGTGGGTTTGAGCCCCATATCAGGCTCTGTGCTGACAGCTCAGAGCCTGGAGTCTGCTTCAGATTCTGTGTCTCTTTCTCTCTCTGCCCCTCCCTACTTTATGCTCTGTCTCTCTCTGTCTCTCAAAAATGTTAAAAAAAAATTTAAAAAAAAAGAGTACCATGATGATTAAGCTTCAAAGCCCTTTGTCCACATACCCAAACTCAACAAAAACCCTGACTCAAAATGATCTTTCATGACTGATTTGCAAGCACTGAACTTAACTATCACGAGATCATTTGTGGTCCTTCCTTATCCTTCTCAGTGTAACTATATTTACATTATTATGCAGAAATATTAAGGTGCTTGATTCAGACCCTACAGGGGGATGCAACATTAAATTCAGTATATAAAACATACTACCACTCTAAACTCAGAGAAACTTACATTTGAAATATATCTCATTCCAAAAGTTTGGTTAAAGAACTGCATATTATTCGTTTTTCAACATTTCTGCCCTGATATAATATCCATTCAAATTATGAACTTATCCTTTGCGAACTGTATTTGATGTATGAGTTTGGAGTAAATGATTATTTCTATTTCTGAATGTATGCCACTCCAGAGGACCCTTCTTACATTCTCATCCATGACTTCTTCCTTCCCTTTCCTGTTCCCTTTATTTTATACTCCTCCTTTTGTCCTATATCAATTAGGACCTGCAATCAGAGAGGACTCACAAAAAACTTGACTAGGAGTTTTTATTTGTATGCTATGCTGAGAAATTGTAATTGGAAGAATAGAGTCAGTGGCTCCATATTGATAGTGTCTTAATAGCATCATGGGAAGAGCCACCTCCAACAGACTTCCAATGACCTCTCATTCATCTGAACTATATTATAGGCTCCCTTGTAGCTGCAAGAAAGGTCAGGAAACCTGGTTTCATTGTCTACAAATGTGAAAGCAGAGGCCACAAAGAATAAGGGAAATGGAATGGACATTAAGTTAGCCAACCTACAGCATCTATCACTCTGTCCAGGCCCACCTGGTAGTGGAACCAAGTTAGAAGATATTGGCATCATCAGTACTTTAAGATGAAGGAAATGTTTCAATTTCTTTATGTTTCCCTATCACAATGTGACCACATTAGTAGCTCTGGCTACCTCCATTGAATGAAGATTTGCATCATTTAACTACTCCCTCCAATCAAATCTCCAAGCTGTTAACCTTGTGACCTTTGTTACATCATCCTCCATGTACCAAGCTAATGCAGAGCTCTCTTCCATCATTAACACATGGATTTAAGCAATGTATATGAATGTCCATGATTCTGTGAGAGTATGTGGAGATGTTTACATTCGTGCATGAAGAATGAATAAGGCTGTGGATGTATGACTAAGCCTCTGATTGCTTGAATTCACTACTTCACGGAGTCTCAAACAGACAGAACATGTATTCTTACCAAGTAAAAATGAAATACAACATTCCTCATCTCCATAATCTCATCTTCTCCCTCTTTATAAGCTTTTCTCTGGGAAACTTCCATTTCTAACCAGTTATTCTTCTTTTCCTTCCCTGATCCTTCTTTGGTGTTGATGTCTCCTCAGCAACAAGTAAAAAACTTGTAAGACCAACCGCTGAGTTTAGAAATGCTGTGAATCCATAAAATATTTCCTCCAACTTTTTTCCTTAAACGAGAAATCCACAGTTTGTTAGCATATTACCAAACCCCACCATAGCTTTTCTATTCCACTTATTTTACAACTATTTCATCTATTCTTCCAACATGCCTACTTTAAAGACTAGTTGTTTTCATTGACTGACCACAAAAAGTCATAAATTTTATGCTAGAAGGTTACAGAACATTAAGAAACTATCAGCATATATAAACTATCTAATTTTCTTCACGTGATTATTTTTCCATGGTACTTTTCTGTGTTGGATTTAACTACTATTGTGTTGATCAATTATTTTTCTTTTCCCTGGGATGTTTTCCCCTTTCTTCTTTGTTATGCTAAATAGTTTGTCATGACAAATTCTCCCTTGTTACTTTGGTGTTTATTTTTCTTATCTGATCCTACTATCCCCATAGAAACACCATTATAGTATCTTTCTATAGCCATAATTAGCCATTCATTTTCACTCTTCATTCTTTATTTTATAACGAGTACAAAATCAATAATTTGACCTCTATTTTTTGCCCCTGTAGCTACAAACCACCATTCAAACATCTCTTCTAAGGAAAGTAAGTTAAAGCACCCTTTCAACATTACAATAAATTCTATTCATGAATATTCAGTAGTTACCATTATTTATCTTTCTTAGAAAGTTCCAACACCTCAGAATCATGAAAGCAAAAAGGACTCCCCTGAGGTTGCTGAAGCCATGTTCTTATCTCTGGAATTAAATTATCCTCGTGATTAATTCTCCATCTCTTAATAAAAAATAAAGAAACTCATTTTCAGTTCCTATTTTTGTCTTCAAATTCTAAGGCTCTGGAAGGATATGGCAGTGAGGAGTGTGATGTACTCCTACAGCTTTTGATGTTAGGATGTTGAAATTGGAAGACTGGACAATATGCACATGATTCTAACATAATACAAAAAGTCTTCTAGGTTTCCTAAAACTGAGTGCTACTAGTGATAACATCACTTCCTTTCTGTAAATAATATCAACAATAGCTGAAAGCTAGGTTATTTTATTAAGTCAATCAACCAAGACAATTGATTTATAGAAACTCATTGTTTTACTCATTTCAGACGAGATCAGGTGCGTTCAGGGTGGTATGGCCGTAGACTGTTTTACTCATTTCATTACAGGTTTACATTTTCCATCAGTTTTCCTCAGTTGATTGGTTTTGTCTCCTCTGATACCACCAATGGTAAACACTGCCATTGTACATAAAATGATGTTATACAGAGAGATTATGTTCTGCAGTCATCACATTGGGTAAAAATCTCAGGGATTTTTGCAAATCTGTTATAAGAAAACCACACTGAAGACTGCTTTTCTGTCTCTTAAATCCATCTCATCCTGCTTTCTTCCAATATTGAAAGGATGTCTACTTTTGTTTTGCTTTGTTTTAGCTAAGTATCTGATACATAGGTTACTTGCACTTTAAGGCCAAGGGCCATGATGTACAAAAATTATAAAAATAACTTATAACACTGGAATTCATTAGCATGGAGAGATTATCAATTTACAGAACTATGTAAAACCAAAATTTAATGGGAGATCAACAAAATCATTTATATCCCCTCCTGTTTATTACTAGACATCTGTACATATTTTTATGAACAAAATGTCAGGCAGAATAGCTTATACTATTTAAATAGTAAGAATTATATTACATTATTATTCTTACTATTATTATTTTGGCTGAGAGCATATAACCTAATTCAAGTAAGTTAAATGCATATATAGTATATTTTTACCCCATTTTTTTGAAACTGCCTATGCTAAAGACACCAATAGATTGTTTTCAGTTATTGGAACTCACCACTACAGTTGATAATGCTGACCACTTTCTCTTTCTATTAACTCTATCCTTCCTTGGTTTCTATGATATTTTTTTCTGATTCTTCTACTACATCTGTGTTAATACTTATACTGAGTCATTATGGCTTTCTTTACCTGAAATCAAGTCTTAAATACTGTTTCCTTGATTCTTTTCTCCTTTACTTCTCTTACTTGCTTTGTGTCAGTTACCATCTTGATTATCCTGATTCCCAGATGTATAATCTTTAACCTAAGCTTCTGACTCACATTTCTTATTGTTCACTTATATGTCCATAGGCATCTTAAAACCAAGCTCACAATTTTTTCTCAAACCTTCTTCTACAACATCCTTTTTTCTGTCAACAACTACATAGTTTTAGCTTCCTTTTATGTCACCAAACCCTATATAAAATTAGTCTCTTCATTCTGTCAATGCCACTTCTTGAATATTTCTAAAATCTGTTCCCTCTCCATGGCTACTGTAGTAGTTCAAGTCAACACTATTTCTTTCTTGGATTAGGACAAGAGATTCCTCACTGGTCTTCTGGTACTGATTCTGCTCTCAGAATGCTAGATGCAATAATGCCACCAGGATAATCTTTTGAAAATGTTTAATATGATACAATTGTCATGGATTGAATTGTGTTTCCCCAGAAATCATATGTGGAAGTTATAACCCTGAATACCTGAATTCATTTGTAAATAGGGTCACTGCAGATATGACTAGTTAAGATGAGGGCATAGTAGGGTAGGCTACTAATCCATTATGATTGGTGTTCTTATAAAAAGGAGAAATTTGGACAGAGACATGTATACGGAGAGAAAACCCGGCGGAACACGAAGGCAGGGATTGAGGTGACACATCCTCAATCAAGGAATGCCAAAAATTGCTAGCAAACCACCACAATCTAGGGAAAGCCTGGAGCAGATTGTTCCCACAGTCCCCAGAAGAAACCGACACGGCTAACACCATAACCCCAGATTTCTAGCCTACAAAACTCTCAGTTTATTTCTGTTGCTTACTCCAGCCAATTCATGGTACTTTGTAGGGCAGATCTGGCAAACTAATACCAACAATCATATAATGTTTCTGGACTTTAGATTTTTAAACTGTCCAATGGTACCCACTGTCAGTGGTATCAAACATAGATATCTTGTCATTATATATAATACCTAATATGATCTTGGCTGAAGTTACTCCTTTACTTTTGCTTCTCATTGCTTTTCTATTTACTACACTTCATTTCTCCCATTATGGCATGCTCTTGTGTATTTTTATGTATTATGGTTCCTCTGCCTTCTACTTTTCCACCATCATTCACTGTATATTCACTACACAATCATTCACTATACATCATTCACTACACATCAATGGCATCTCATTATTTGTGAATTACTTCAAGGCAGAATTAGATTTCCATCTTCACTGTTTCCTGGGATATTTCTCCACTATTCTTTTATGGTGTTTACCAGGACACTTTTCAACCTCTCTACCCACCCCTTCTTCCCCCACACATTGACTTCTTTAAAGAAAAGGCTTTGATGTATTCTTATGGTACAGTAGAAACTAAACAAATATTTTGAAGAGATACATGAGCCCAGATCTTCTTCAACCCTCTCTCTACTCATTAAGAGACCCTTTTCTCTTTCTCATCAGGGTGCCTAGATATGCAATGCATCCATTTTTAATTATTCTACTTTTTTGTATATTATTTTATTCCAGTCAGATGATATGTTTTCTTCAAAGTTGATATTTCTTTACAAGCTAAGGAAAGAATATATTATAAACATAGCCAGGATTCATAAGTTTTCAACTTATGCAGCAAATCATTAGATAAGAGAATCAAGTAAAATGGTTGTACTCTATCAAATGTCTTTCCAACTCAGACTTTTGGTTTAGAACCTAATACCAAACTCACTGCAGTGGGCCATACTTGGAGTTTAAAATAAAATTAAGTTGGACACCTGGGTGGCTCAGTTGGTTAAGCATCCAACTTCAGCTCAGGTTGTGATCTCGTGGTTCTTGGTTGGAGTCTTGTTTTGGGCTCTGTGCTTATAGCTTGGAGCCTTAGGCTCCTTGGGATTCTTTGCCTCCCTCTCTCTTGGCCCCTCCCTTGCTCACACTCTCTTTCTCAAAAATAAATAAACATTAAAAAATTTTAAAATAATATTCAATAACCACACAATATTCTTGGCTAGAAGCATACAGCTGTAGAAAAAATATTGTCAAATGGAAGGAAAAAGAGAGACAAATAATTATCAATACAACATTATGTTCAATACTTGTTGGCAAATATTTGCTTTAGTTAGTAGACAAAATAATAGACAGTTAATAGATAGTTAATAGACAGAATTCTGGATTGGATAATATTTTTCCTTAGAAAGAAACAATATAATTTCACTTGCTAATTTTTTATATTAAATATCTCAATTGATTATATTGGATTTTAACATTCTAGTCAGTGTTCACAGTTCAGTCTGGATCACAGAATTCCAAGTCAAAAAGGAGAACACAGTTATCTACTTAAAATCTTCGTTTTTAGATTTAATTGTAAAGTTCCAATAGGGATAATAAAATGTCCAAGTTTAGGTGGATGGAGAAAAACTAGAACTCAGATCTTCTGACTTCTTGTAAAGTGTTCTTTCTATTCTACTATATTGTGTTTATTGAAAGGAAAAGCCAATAACAAAAAAACTTAAGAATGAATACTCCATCCTTGTGTTACACAAAGGGTCCCAGTATACCAGAGACCATTTATTTTACATAAAAATGTAAGTCCCATATCATACTTCTCTGTAATCTAAAATTATATTATCCATAATAAAAGCAAACATGAAATTGAGAAGTTATGTTTTGGTTGATTCATGTCTCTTTAAAGGTTATTTAAAGTAGTTCAAATTATCATGCTTTCTTCCCAATTAAAGTTCATATAGAAAGTAGACACTGTGAAACCATATCACTGTCTGTCCTTGAATAAAACAGTCATTGTGGAATATAAACATGTGAACGACTCACTAAAATGTAATTAATGTATGAAAGTTCAGAGAGCTACATTACTGTGAGATCCAAAGATTGTTGCCATTTTCTGTTTTTCTGTTGCTTATAATCTCAAATGTGAATTCATTTACTCCTAATATTCGTTGAGGACAGGAACATTTGTATTGCCTACATCTGGAAGTTTACTTCACCTATAGGAAATGATCAATAAATATTTGTGTAGCTTAAAAGGTTAACACTAAGGACAACACATCAGATCCTTTTTAGATTCAGACAAAGAATAAATTACAAACACATTATTAAATAAAAGCTGTTGGCAATTAGTGGCAGAGACCACTCTGCCAGTGATTGTATACTTTGGCAATCTGGAGTAATAATGCATACCAATTATTATATGTGGTATATCAGTTCCAAGAAAGATGTGTTTTAATTTCCCCACTATAGTTCACGCTATGGCCTGCCAAATAACTCACCAAAGCTGAGTTTGCTTTTTGTTATCTGATTAAAATAATTCCCATATACAATTTAATAAATAATATTCAAAATAGTATTGTAGTTGAAGTTAGGACTCCTAGACTCTGGTTCCAACTCTGTCACCATCAAACTACATAAAAATAACCCTGTGTGACATAATCATTACAATTTGTTTCCAACTTCTGCCTAGATCTTTATTTCACAATGATTAATGATATATTGGTGAAACCTTTTGGCTTCCTAGGTTTTTAATGTAATACGTAGTCTTATTTTGGCCACTAAGTCTCATTTTTATATTACAAAATTTCATCCAATGCACTTTATTTTTTTAATGTTTTTTTCTTTGAGAGAGAAAGAGCTCAAGTGAGGAAGGGGTGTAGTGAGAGAGAGAGAGAGAGAGAGAGGATCCCAAGCAGGCTACGTGCTGAGAGTGCAGAGCCCCTTGTGGGGTTCAAACTCATGAAACTCTGAGATCAGGACTTGAGCTGAAATAGGACACTTATACTACTGTGCCACCCAGACACCCCTTACCCAATCCACTTTAAATGTCAACTTGCCTCTTCCATCCAAATAAAAATCTCTATTTGCCTTCCAGATTCAAGCCTAAACCACACTACAGAGGAAAGGAGCAAGATATGATCCTTTACTCTTTTCTTTTAAAAAAAAAAGTTTAATATTTATTAATTCATGAGAGAGAAAGCGTGGGCAGAGGAGGGGCAGAAGAGAGGGACACATATAATCTGAAGCAGGCTTCAGGCTCTGAGCTGTCGGCACAGAGCCTGACGTGGGGCTCAAACCCACAAACTTTGAGATTATGACCTGAGCTGAAGTCAGAGTCAGATGCTTAACTGACTGATCCACCTAGGAGTCCCTGATCCTTTGCTTTTTTACTCTTTCTAGATCTTTCATTCTGTTTCCAGCTCACTCTCCTGCCTCTAGATATCCCTTTATTCACTGGTATTCTGGGGAAGGAAAAGAATGCTAAAAACAAAAACAAAAACAAAAACCAAAAAAAAGAAAGAAAAAAGTCTTCTATCTTTACCTTCTTGGTGGGCATCCATAGCTGACTCCTATGACCAGGCACCCAAATTCACCCTCATTTTTGGGATATACTTGTGGATTTTTTAGAAGCCTCTACAGAAAAAGTCCATACAATTTACCCACTGATGTCCTTTCTGGGTGACTATATCTGTCATATTTTGCTAGGTCTTACAGTGTCAACAAACAATCCCATATCTAAGTGGCTTACAATAGTCATAGCTTCTATCTAAATTACTGCTGTCTGCTGGTTAACATCATTTTTTTGTTATTCTGGGACTCATAAGGAGGAAGCAGCCCTTATTTGGGATCTGTTGCTGCCATTATAGAACACAAGATGAGTCTTAAAGTTTTAGTTGATAAGTGTTGTATGCCATTTCTGTTCCCATTCCATTAGCAAAACGAGTCACATAGAGAAGCCTGGAATTGACAGGGCAGGAAGTATGATCCTCCCACATTTAGGAAAAGAAATGTGTTTAATAAAACAACCTTCTATAATTACCCCTTATACTCTGACCCCATCTATCTTCACTTCCAGGAAACACACTCCGTAGCCTCCAACTGTTGACTGAGGTAATTTCACACTGTCACGCCATGCTCTTGTCATGTCATGGCTCCAACATGGCTACCTCTCACTACATCTACTTACACCCTGATATCTGTTCACATCTACTTGGCTCCTGAATCTGTTCATGACATCTACTTGGCTCTGGAGTCATACATTATTTTCATGCCAAGTAATGGGAATGCATACTGTTTTTTTCGGATGCTCTCTCTTCTCACCTTATTATTAGCAGCTGCTTTACCCCAATTCACAGAGTTGAAATTGCCCAGGAATAATCAGGAACCAGGATATGTAATCTTTCTGCCCTCAAACTCCACTGTCAGTTTCTCCAAAATGCTTTCTTATAGTGATCTATTCTGGTACATCAGGAAGATGTACTCAGCAAACATGCAACTAGGGAATAAGATTCCTTTGTTGAGGAAACTCTCAGTTTACTATTAGGGATTCTCCTGAATCTTCTTGTGTAAGGGAGCAACCACTCCCTTTTCCTTAAAAAAGAGACTAGGTGGAAGGTTACCACATTTCCCAAAGCTAAACTCTCATGAAATACATAAATTCAATCTTCATTAAGCTCCAGTCTTCTGCTTATATAGGCTGAGAGTCATCTTCAGTATGAGAGTTGAAGGATCCCATTGGCCACCTCTTCTTTAGTCCTGGCAATAGTGTCTGGCATCTTCTTGAAATCCCTTAGAATATGGAGATTCCTAATACCTACTATCCATAACTTTGGGAATTTAGCTGAAATCCAGATAAAAACACATATACTCTTCAAATATCCTTTTTACATAACCATAGAAAAGTAAATTAATCTATATAGAACTTAAAGTTTCTCACGTGGGAAGGAGCACTGTTAACTGTAGAAACTCTAAGTAGTATAAAAACCAATGGGAAAAGTAGGTAGACACTTCATAGAAGGTAGGACACTCTGATCCTAGACTTATTTGCATGCCAGTAACTAAGGACAGAACATTTTTATAAAGCACAAAACATATTAAACCACTGAACTTTTGCCTTCATTATAGAATGGCATTTCTAACAAAATGAAACACGCTTCCAACTGCACCAATCAAACATGTGGGACCCTGTTAGGCCAATTTTAAAGCACTTCCAATTCTGTGAAAACCATAATGCTTATACTTCAGAATTTTCCATCCTCAACTACTCCGTTCACGTCATAAGAAGTCTACTCCATTTAAAATAAAGAAAGATTTTAAATTAAGTCACAAAAGATTCAGAGAATTCTAAATTCAGTCTAGTTCTTTGAAACCACAACTGATGAAAAAAAAAGTTCTTTTGCCAACTTTGGTTAGTGTTACATTCTTAATTTTATTTAAATGTAGGTATTTTGTAATTTCCATTTCCTTTCTTTAAAACAAAAAATCCTGTCTGAGGGGGATGATGGCCATAAAGCTTCAGAAATTAAACGCATCCTGTAGAAGGTAGTTTGTTACTAGCCTGGTTACTCTTTATGAAGAACTCAAGGCATATCTGATCTGAGGCTATCATCTATCAACAGATTGTGTGCATAACAAATAACTTTCAAAAGTTAACACCTTACACATTAGGAAGGCAATATGAAAGAAAAGAATCAAATTTGCATTAGAAATGCATATAAAAATGTTTAGTCTATTTCATGTACTGGTAATCTTATTTTAGGTTTTATAGGGGATTCTTTTCTCCTTTTGAAACAAAATACCATAGAGGTGCCTGGGTGGCTCAGTCGGTTAAGCATCCTGCTTCAGCTCAGGTCATGATCTCATGGTTCGTGAGTTTGAGCCGGACATCAGGCTCTGTGCTGACAGCTAGCTCAGAGCTTGGAGCCTGCTTCAGATTCTGTGTCTCCCTCTCTCTCTGACCCTCCCCTGCTCATGCTGTCTCTCTCTGTCTCTCAAAAATAATAAAAAACATTAAAAAACTTTAAAACAAAATACTATAGTAAACTCACCTCTCAGTAATTAAACATTTGTTAATTTGAACAAGCCTCTGTGGCACCTTCTATACCATGTGAAATTCTCTTTAAAGTATCAGTCAGTGTTCTAACTCATCCATGATAGTCTCTGAGATATACAGACTACTCCACAAGACTCAGTAGTTTCTCTTAAGGAATTATTAGGCAGAATTGATCCCTGTTAAGAAGTGATGCATAGTGTCACTTTTGTTACCATGCATGAAATATGGTCCCTTGACTAAGGGTATTAATTATCAGAAAATCTGATGCTGTTTCAATTGAAAAATTGGCAAACTATTAAAAGACAAGTTGAGGGGAGTCATTTAAGAAATTAAAAAGTAATTGCAAACAACATTGGATAATTGTTAATTTTCAGTTGTTTTGTATCAGTTAAATTTTTGTGCTCTTTTCCCTGTGTACATATCAGTTCTATTTTTCCCCAATAAAATGTTTATTTAAAAAAAGTAAAGTATCATGAGGTACCTGGGTGACTCAGTTGGTTAAGCATCCAACTTCAGCTTAGGTCATGATGTCACAATTTGTGAGCTCAAGTGCCACGTTGGGCTCTGTGCTGACAACTCAGAGCCTGGACCCTGCTTTGGATTCTGTGTCTCCCTCTCTCTGCTCCTCTCCCACTCATTCTCCATCTCTCTCTCAAAGATAAATACATGTTTTTTTAAAGTTAATTAACTTCCTCTACTTGCTGTCTGCATTTAATATTTAACAGTTAAAAAACTATAATAACAGGAGGAGGTACTGATCAAATTGACACAAGAGCTTCAGAAGATGAGAAGGCACTCAGACCACCAAAAGAGTCCTACATCCTCCTCATCGGCTTATACAGTTTCTCTGGGGGTAGGGGAGAGGAGTAATTGGTATAAAGACTCTGGTTGTCTTCTTTCCAGAAGTAACAAAAAATTATGTTGGTAGCTGCAAGGTGATAAAATTAAATAAATCAAATTAAAAGACCAAAATTAATGGATTTTTATCCTTTACTACCTTGAAAGAGAAAATGATTTCCTGGATAAAATAGAGAAGCAGCCTATGCAAGAAATGAAAGGGAAGAAGTTTTGAGAAAGCAAAAGAGGACTAAAACATATCAAGTACAATGGAAGAATATTATACAAATAGAAGAAGGAAAGGAGAAGGAAATCTGATCCACTGAAGAAATCCTCTGGAAGAGATGTATAATTTCTGGAAAGAGAGCAAAAAGCTCTACTTCTGTGAAAAGACAGAAGGGCTTTCTAGAATTAGGACACGTGAAGAACTTAGCTACTGATGTACAAAGGAGAACTAAAAGAATAGAGATAGACGTTTGTACAATCACATGGGTGATCATAGCTGTTTCCTCTTCTTGAAATGAAAACCATCACCTCCATTCGGAGTCTACTGACACTTGCCAATTTACTGGCCCAGCACCCTACTTGGAACAAAGATCAGCCAATTAATGTAGTTTGAAGATAAATAAATAAATGAATGAATCCTCTGGCTCATCATCAATTACTTATAACGCTGAATAGGGACAAATGACATAAACAGAAGAAATTTGGGAAACAGCTCTAGGAATGAGAGACAGAATTATAGACAGAAAAAAGATTGGAAAAATAATGGTTAGCTAAAGAGAGAGAGGTCCAGAACAGTATCCGGTTGCTATACCAGGGATTATTCTTCCAGACTGATGCAAACACATGGCTCCAGAAAATATTGTGCAGGATTATCTGGAAGTCTGCCAGGTTTAAAGTCAAAGTCTGAGGGAATAGAGAACATTGTTAGATAAAGCTATAAAATTGGATATAACGAAGGACATCCGCCATTACAATAAAACATGTTTTATATTTGGTACAGGCAAAAGAGTCCATAGGAAAATTACTAAAAAGATGGTCAAGAAGTCTACTATATATTCAAAGTCCAGAGCATTAACAACATTTAGAATATAATTCAAGATAGAAAACCATCAAGATTTATCATTTGAAAACATGATCATAACAATGAAAAGTTTTTCATAACAATGAAAAGTGTGTTCTAGTAAAGCCTTAGAAGATACAGATGAATTTGATATATTATGAAGATAAAGGCTTGTGTATAACTCTTCAAGTCTGCTTTTGATAGCATGAAAGGAAACATTTCAGTGAAATTAAGAGAAGAGAGAGAACAAGGTAAAGGAAAGAGAGAGAATGTTCTACAGCCTACTTACTGAAAGAAGGTCATGTTCTTTCTCTTAGAACTAGAGTGAGCTTGGATTCTGGAATTGTGCCTAGAGATGGCCCCAAGCAAGGGGTCCAGGGCTAGTCCCACCAGTAACAGTGTTTACCTAAGGAATAAATGGCTTTGTGACTAGAGGAAAACCTGGATCTTAGTTGAAAGGATAACAGTATTAAATGGCAGATTTAAAGATCAAGAGAAGGCAGAAAATAGGAGTGTTTAGAAGCCGGAAGGATTAAGTGTAAGCTGGTATGTTATGGAAAACTTTGCGACAAGCAATTCACAATTAAAGCAATAGACAGAGGGCAGGAGAGTGTTTGGATTACCCTCACAGGGGATGTTTAGTGTATGAGAGGTGGGTGTGGACAGGAATATTAACAGGTGGCAGAGGCAGCAGCTTAAAAGAATCAGGGAATATAGACCTGGAAAAGAAGACAAATATAATGTAGTGGGAAATTTTCAGCTCCCCTGCAACCTGCTAAGTCTCATTTTGTCACAGGAAAAGGTGTTTTGACATTATCATGTAAAGCTTAGATTTTAGAATCAAATGGGTTTAACTTGAAACCTGTCTCTGCAGGGCTCTGTGATGTTGGGTAAGAAGCTAATCTTTACATTGACTTCAAATTTCTCACCTGAAAAATGGGAATTATACTGGTAACTGCATCTCTGTGATATTAGGAAGCTTAAGTAAGAGGACAAATGTAGAGTTGTACCAAGTACACAGTAATCCCTATATAAATGCTACTTTACTTTTATTATTAAAATTTAGTCTAAAGTAAGCTAGCTGATAAATTTTTTCTTTGCCTTGAAAAAATTTGTTTTTCCTACCAGAAGTCCGTAAACCTGATTCTTAAAGAAAGATTTGGTTGGGGTGGAAATCAGACTTTAGAGAAGGTTATTTTGCCCTACCACCTTAAAGCAGTGTTTCTTTAATTCAACATACTTCTAAGGCACCTGAAGGAGTTTTTAATATCCTATTCTGATTCAGTTAGCCTAGCATGGGGGCTTGACATTTTCCTAAATTTCTAATAAGCTCCCTGTGATGTTAATGCTCCTCATCCACTTACCACTTAAATAGAAAGGCCATAGAATGCCTGAAACAGAGTAAAGGAACATGGCAGGAAGTCAGACATGTAAAACAGATTTCAGGAAAGCAAATTTCAGAGACAACAGAACTGTTTCCTAGATCAAGCTCTAGGAAAAGAGGACTCAAATCCAAAATCAATAAGATGTAGTTTTCAAGAATGAAACTCTGATTCTATAATTTCATATATACATACAATTTCTATTGTGTGTGTGTATATATATATGTGTGTGTGTGTAACTACAAGCATTGTATTTCTATTGTACATATATATGCATATATATATGTAACTACAGGAATCAATTTTAAAAACAATTACATATGCAGAAAAAGAAAGAAAGAAAAATTAGAAATAGAGAAGAGAGGTCTAAGGCCTCTAAAAATAATGTAAGTAAATTGATGAATCCAAGAATTTGTTAAGGTTTTAAAAGCCACCCAAAATTAATTTTAAAGGTAGTTTTATAGAAAGAACACAATGAAATAGGCCATCTATAAAAAGATTAACCTATCAAAGATTATAGAGAGAGAATCCCAAACTCCTCACTTTTTAGCTTGCTTCTACAGAAGTAGAAGAATTAAAATAGGTAAAAGAAGTAGAGAATTAAAATAGGTTAAAAAGACAAGAGACTGATTATTAGTGGGACTATTGTATTATAGCACACAATTTCACTAAATGAGTTCATTTGGTTCTCAATATATTACATTTCATACTAATTAAAGATTTTTTAATAAAATCTTTGTGAAACCATGATGAACGTAAAAGTTCTAGAAAACCCTAAATTACAAAGAATTGTCTTATTTGTTTTAATATTATTTTCTGTGAAGCATTGTCTAATGAACATGATGCTAATCCTTGGCTGGCTTTGGGACACATTTTTAGAAAGATAATTAGTAAAGACAAAATATTTTTCCAGTATTTTTCTTCTCTGTCCAATGGATTCCTATTCATCCTTATAGAACCTATCTAAATGTTAACTTCCTTGGATTAATTTCCCATTCTCTTAGATAGAATTATATTCTCTGTGTTCTCATTAATCTTCCAAAGCTCTTACTTTACTTAAAACTTAATGATACTTAACATTGCATTTTGGTTACTTATTTGCATGTCTATTTTCCAACTTAACAGAGAATGCCTTGTTTTTATCCTGAAAATCCTTATGTTCTGCACAGTGCATGATACATAGCAGATGTTTAACAGAGATTTCAAAATTGAAGTCCCCACACATAAAACATATATATCTAATTCGATCTTAGGCTGTACACATAGAAATATCATGTCTAGGATAATGGAGATATAAGCCCCAGTCAACTGAGTGGTGCACAAACTAGGCTTCGAGTACAAATTTCAAAAAATGAGTTTACTCAAATTATTAAGAGCATGGACTCTGCAGCCCAGATTACCTGAAGTCATGGCATTACCAGCTCTGTCATACACTTGGGCAAGCTGTTTCACCTCTATTGCTTCCAGTTTTCATGTGGATAATACTACTGCTACTACTGATACCACTGCCTGAATGATTAAATGAAATATATATAAACCACATATACAAGCACTCAATGTTAGCTCTTGTTATAGTTGTTGTTTGTTCAGGGTATTGCATGTTTAGAGCACCATCAGTAACTAACCCAGTCCAGAGACAAGTGACCAAGAAAATAAGTTCAAAACCACTTCATAAGGAAGGTTAAAATATCTCAAACTATTAGGCTGGAAGTGATATTTGAGAAGGGTGATAGGGATAAGAGATAGGACAGCTGCCTTTAAAAATGAAAAATGACTACCCTTGATCTAGGACACTCAAGGGGACAAAAATGGGACTGAAAGTGGAAACCACATAGTGGTAGATTTAGGTTCAAAGGAAAACTTTTCTCAAGTGAAGTACTTAGAATGGAATGTCTGGAGGTATTTAAGCAGGATTTAGAGAATATGCTGGGAGTGATTAAAAGTATGAGGTTGAATTATTGAACGGCAGAGAGGGCTAGGCTAGCTGGTTCCTATAGTAGTTCAGCTCTACTCCCTTAATGAAGACCTAAGGTGCAGAAAAATAAAGAAATTTGGCCATAGTCAGAAAACCAATTAGTTGTAGATCCTGGGCTAGATCCTAGTTGGCCAAATTCCCACTCTAGGGCTTTGCTTTGGAAGTTCTCCACAAAAAGAACTTCCCAGAACAAGTAGGGATGTGCTCCAAAGTACAAGTAAGAGGCAAGAGTGCAGGTGAGGTGAGTACTTTAGAGTGAGTAGGGCAAACCGTGTGGAATAAAGTCACAGAGTCTTACACAACGTCCGGGGTTTCTCTCGTCACTCTTTGTAAGTTATTTGTATGTGTATCTGATCACAGAGCACTGTAAAATGTAAAGATTAATGAGTATAAACTATCAACTTGAAAATACATTCACCAGTTTTTCTCCGTATGTCCCTAATTTTCATCTGAAATACATGGATGTTAAGCATTAGCTCAATAATCATGTAAATATATTATTTTCTCTATGTATTTACCTACAGAAGTGTGATCTTCAAGCTTTCCAGGAAAAACATTTGGAAAAATACAAGCTTTAGATAGAGAGATTCACCGGGGGAGATGATAGGTCCTGGGAATGGATAGCACCACCACTGGGCTCAGAGCTCTTCCACTCAGTTCCTGAAATTAGGAAAACTGCTTAACTTCGATAATCCCACTTCTGATCCTCTGTCATCCTCTCTCTTTGCCCCTCCCCCACTCATGCTCTCTTTGCCTCAAAAAACCCATTTTTTTTAAAAAAAGAATTTATTCTACTTTTTCAGGCATTGACCATATGAAAAATAAAGGATTAATGGGTTGATTGCTTACACTTAACAATAGATATTTCAAGTTTAGTAGGGATGAAATAATTAACAAATCTTAACTGGACAGTGAACTGATCATTCCTAGTAGGTTTTGTAGTTAGCAGATATTTTGTTCACTATTAGAAAGATTATTATTTGTTTAAGTTTCTTTGAGAGAGAAAGAATGCAAAAGCATGTGGGAGGGACAGAGAGAGATTGAGAGAGAGAGAGAGAGAATCCGAAGCAAGGTGCACACTGTCAGTGCAGAACCCCACGCAGGGCTTGAACTCACCAACCATGAGATCATGACCTGAGCCAAAACCAAGAGTTGGACATTTAACTGACTGAGCCGAGCCACTAGGCACCTTGAGAAAGCTAATGTTTCAAAAATTATATTTATCCTCTAACTTCATGTAATTTTCAGTATTATTAATCCTCTGTTTTTCCTTTCATAAGAATATATGCCCCATGAGAGAAAAGCCTCTGTTCCCTGAGATACTCCCATGTCCCTAAAATACTACTTGACATTTAATTCATCCTTAAATATTAGTTGAAAATACAAATAAAAAGTGAATGACTGACAAGTGGTAGAGGAAGAATAGCTTAGGAAAGTCACTTTGAATTTGCCAGTTTTAACAAATAAAAAAGGAACTTCTTAGAGTAATAAAAACAAAGCATCATTTATCTGAAATTCAACTTTAAGCATCTTGTACTTTATCTGGCAACTCTACATTTAGAAAAGAAAAAAAACCTAATGGCTGAAGTATGTGAAGTCATCAATATTTACCTATAAAAAGGAATAAATAAATTTTCTTCCAGCACTGTGTTGATAGATATAAGGAAACCCAATATACATGTTTAAAAAATAAAACAAAACTTAAAATGAATCAAAAAGGAGAAAGGCAAAGCTTCTTTTAAAACACAGTTTGGTTTTTAAAGACCTTGCTAGACTCCAAGAGATGTTATGATCTATCCTATCATGTGTGTACGTGGGTGTGTTTTGGGATAAACCCTAAAACAGTTTTTAAGTGTTTCCTACACTCTGTCCTTCCCTACCTGAAGGTCATTACAGGAGAGTTGTCGCTAAGTTGCAAGCATGGCCTCACATTTTGGGTGTCAAGGTAGAGCTTGATAGAATTATTACACCAAAAGTAAAATACATATTAATTCACAATGCCAAAACATCAAACAGCATTCTTTTACTCACTGACACTGACACTATATACCTGACAATTTTCAAATATTAAGCAAACCCCTGATTTCCTAGGCTGGTAACTCTTACTGATATTTCCAGGTTCAGTTTAGCAATTAACAAAAGTGAGAAAATATTTTGTATTAAATTACAAGTCTCCCTAATAATATCATAAGTTCCAAGAATATTAGGACCCATATCTGAACTACCTTTTTTATACCTGGAGGTCAGCATGGATCCTGGTATAAAGAGGAACTCAATTATTTATTAAATGAATCAAATTTTAGGACAAAATAAAACATGAATAGGAATGTTGCCGTCTTTTCTGGTTTTTTTTAGCTTATTTCTCATCAGTATGTTTTTGAGTTCCCTCACACCATAAGATTTATTAAATGATGAAATGATAATTCTGAGGTCTCCATTTCTTTGTCTGTGAAATGAGACTAATGTACCTATCCCATGGTGTTATTACAAAGATTTGGAGTTAATATACAAAAAATATTTGGAATGGTGCCTAGCACATAGTAAATGTTATCTTCCATCATCATCATCATCATCATCATCATCATCATCATCATCATCTGCAGCAGCATTAATACAGTTTGGTCTTTTTCTGCTAAGAATTTGAGACTCTGGAGTTCTATTGTTTTTACGGTCATTCTGCTGGTTAGAAGTCTGGTCTCTGGCTGGCTGGATTCCTCTTTGGAGTTTTAAAAGAAACATCATCCCTTTTGGAAAAGCCTAGCCTAAAAATTTCCTTGGAAACAATGTCTTGCCTCTATGTTTGATTGTTTATCCTCCCTTACCAACCTGCTTCTTTAGAATCCTCCCCTGAATGTGATTACTGTAGTTTAACTCTGCTGTCTGGTCCCCACCACCCATGTTTCCTTTTATTCTAAAAACCTATTGTGATGTCATTGTCTCAGTTGCTTTTAATTCAACTACAGTAATTTAAAATTGAGAATGATTCTACAAATTGTCTTCCATAGTCCAGATCTGTTTAACACAGAATAGCATGTTTTATACTATGTTGACTACTTAACAGTTATATTAGAACTCCCTATTATCTATTGCTTGAACAGACCCAAATTAGCAGACCCAGATTAAATGTGTACAACATGGTATAACTTGAAATATCAGTACATTATACTAGCTAATATTCTTTCTGTATATACAATGTCTCTCAAGTTCTCTTGGACCAGAGTTGTGTTAATAAATGTAATTAGCATAAAACTCTGCTTAGTAACATTAATCTGTGGCTGTTATGTTAAGTTACTAAAATCTCCTTCCCCATATCATCAAAATTGCCATTCTGAATCACTTTGCATAATGGTTAAAGATGCAAGACTATTTCTGTTGGACTTTCTTGCTTAGAAATATAACTTTCTGATGAGATCATGTTTAAAATTTGCCAGAAACCAAGGTTTGATTCCCTCCTTGCTGATTCCTGGAATCCAGGAACAATGACCCACCAACTGCCCAACTTCAATTACCCTTATCCTCTGATTTATTTCCCATAGAATTATGTCTTGCAATGAATATGCTAACATATATAAATAACTTTTATAAATATTTTTCAATGCTATTAAAATTTTTATTCTTACAACAGTATGTAACTACATCTCTTACCTCAGTGGCTCTCAACCTTGGCTGTGTGGCATTTTCTGAATTCTAGGAAGTTCATGGAATTTTTTATGGGTGGAAATATTATATTTTATATGAGCTTTATAAGACATTCAGAATAATCATCTATGAGATTTTTCCCATTTCATACTAATTGAGAAGTAATTCAACTAACTAGTAATATCATTGTCTTATTACACGCTGAAAATAATAATCAAAATAATAAAGAATAAAGCTAAAATCTAAAAATGAGAAAAAGGCATATACTAGCCATATTCCTTTATATCCTAGCATATCATCTTATAATTGGGAACACCTTGTTCTTGGAAAGTCTTGGTCTCTGGTGAGAAATGGTAGAATGGTAATGGAAAAATGCCTGTGGTATTCTTTAAAATACCCTCAATATGAATAACATTATAGTTCTTTGCTCTTCAAATGCCTTTTCTTTCTTAATTTTTTAAAATTTTTTGGTGTAAGTATTCTACTTGATGAAAGGGGCAACCAGTGTATAGTCGCATTATGTAAATGAAATTCTTTGAGTTAATTATTAGTAATAATTTGGACTGTGATGAAAAGATGTATAAATTTGAATTTTAATAAGTTTTTATTTATACACTTTCAAAACAATTTGCAGCTTAAAGGAAAATAGAATATATAACTGCATTTTAGAATCTTTTTCTTAATCCCAAACATATTGCATACATTTTAAATAATGCTAGACAGAACGTATCATATCATGATGCTTCAATTATCCATTTTAATCTTAATAAAAATTCAGAGAATTGGTGAATCAATATTCATCATGATTAAACAGATATATTCCCAAGTTGCTTTAGAGCCAAACTTTCAGAAACATCTTAGTAGGGGAAAATAGCCTTTCTTGGAAAGGTTGTACTCCAGGTTTAAGTAACTGTGACTTGAGTCTCTGAGTCATACAATGTACATTAATATCTATGTACCATAATGAGAACTTAAAGTGGAATGTGGTCTGTTGATTCCTAATATCTATTCGAATATAAGTTATTAACTCAATTATTTAGGGGCCTATTTCCAATTTATGAATTATTTATATTCTTTGTTTTGAAAAGGTTGTTATAGCTGTTAGGGCCAAGACAATATTAAAGCTCCAGAACTTGATAATAATGCTCATTAGAAATTTAAGCATAAGGGAGGCACTGATTACAAAAGCAAACATCTTATAATTGAACGAAGAGCCTAAATAAAATGCTTCAGAATTTTAAAGACTGATTCTATATGGATTATTGAACAAGAGCATAAAATGAACTCTCCAAGAATCTCCATGTGGTTTTGGTTTGAAGTGAAATAAAACAGATACAACTTTTATAAACATTAGATCTTGAAGAGTTTGATATCAAGAAGTATAGCCACAATTTTTTGTTACCATTAGTAAACCAAACCAAAGTTCTGGCCATTGATTGGGCTTGACTGCCCTGAGCCCACTAAATTCTAGAATGATTTAAGTTTTTCCAAAGAATATTCTGTTTGGCCCTTCCCAGGTTAAAATAGAGCATAAGCAAAGGATATAATGGGATTTAACTCACCATATATATCATTTTAAACTTGGTGCCAAAAGATATTTTTAAAAATCGAAAAGCTCTTCTTCTATCATCAAAAATAAAGATCAAACCACTAATTGTAGCCACCACTAATTGTCATTAAATAACAATTTGTTTCTTTATAGGTATAAGGCAGTTCTACAGGTCAATGTTATTAATAACAGGTACAATCTGACTCAGGGAACTTCCATATACCTCAAACCTCTGTGAACAATATTCAGCTAAAAGTCATCATTAATTCAGCTCTTTAGAATGGTGGAATGTTTTCAGATAAACGGCAACAAGTGGTCAAATACAGAATCTATGAGATTTGTACCTGCAAGATTTTATACCTTTTTCATCAAGCCATTTTATCACTGTCACCTCTGAAACTAATAAATTATTAAGAAGAGGGATTTAAAACATTTTTAACAAAAATGTATTTTCTATTAGACAACAGAGTCAACATATTCTTTATTGCAATATAATTCCATTACACTTAACTTATATAATAGATGGGGAATAAGCTAATAGCCAACACAATCCTCTTTGGGGATATTCAACATCTCCATCATCATCAGAAAACCAAGATTTTTATGGCACTTATTTAAGTATGCTAAAGTTACTTTAAATTATAATGTAATTCTTTATACTTTCAGAAATTTTGACTGAGATATTTATTTGTGAGTGCTATAATGCTAATTTACTTCATAGAAAGCATTCTTCACTGGAAAATATATAATGATAACAGACTGTTCATGAGCTGAGAGGAAGAACTCAAAAATAGGAAACTTACCAGCTATCTCTAACAAATTTTATTACTGGACCAACTTAAACCTAGAAAATATCTGTGACAATTGTCCAACACAGTCTGAATTATGATAAAGGGCTTGATTTTTCTAAATCCTTATTCTGGCAAAACTTTTTTTAAAGTTCATGGACTGAAACAAGAGATGGATTTTACCTCTTTTATAGTTCTATTATCTCAACAGAAGTAGATAAAGTGAGATATTATTTTTAAAAATAACTTCAGCCATAAAATGTCAGTGATACATTGCCCAAATCAAATAATTACTAAAGTTTTCTGAACATGTAATGTTACTAGTCTATTCAAGTAAAAACAATAACAACAGCAACAGAATCATTATGGTTATTAAGCTAAAAATGTTATTCCTCTCAAATTACAGAAACTATGAACAGAGACATTTTGAGGAAGAATTATAGATCCTTATGATAACTTAGAAGAATAAAAAATTAAGAAACTCATAAGTTAATAAGATATTTAAGTTTTAAGAAGAATGTACTATCATATATATTTCAAGATACTAAACCATCACAGTATCATCTGTCTGCTCTTCAAACTCTGGAAGGGAAGTAATATATTTTCATCATTCAGATTCTTCTTGAAATTTTTGCCGTTTGGAATGATCAGAATCAAAATTTTCCTAAGCGCTGCCATGCCTAGATTTGGACGTATTCCTCATGAACAGTTACTGACAAGTGCATTTTCCAATCTTCTTGTCCTTATTCTCAATCCCTTCACTTACAGTCTTAATGTACACTTGATGATAATACTTTATGGTTTAGAATTCAGGGATTAGGAACTCAAACGTCATCAGAGACATGGCAAGTAATGTTAATTTGTAGAGCACCAAGGTATAAAGTAACAGAAAGAACCAGGACCAATGGTGAACTGAAAAGAGATACCTACTCCAAACCACTCAAATTTGAATTATTTTCTGAAAAATACAGGGGCTAGCCCTGGAAGATGTTAACAGCCTGGCTTTAGCCCAAAAACTGCATGTCACAACTTTTCATCTAGATTGGTGGTTTTCAAGACTAGTAGCATATTAGAGTCACTGTATGAATGAAAACAAAACAGAACTATATATGCTCAGGTTCCTTCATATTCCAGAATTTGAATCAGTTGGTCTGGGATGGTGCTCAGAATATGGTATCTTTTAACAAGTTCCCTAAATGATACTAACGTCCACCAAGGTTGAGAACCTCTAATATATATAATAGATTTTAGATCTAATAAAAAGATTTTATTATATTACATGAAAACTATTATATCACATGAAAGCCATGTTTTGCTGAGATGTTAATTACTACAGTAAGAGGCTGGTAATTCACAAATTTATAATAAGTCAAATCAGTTTTTCAAATGTTAAGGTTCCCTACCCCATCTGCATTCATGCATTAATTTGTTAAACAGCTAAGGTTAGAAATACAAATAGTTATCTCAAAACATAACCTTTGTAACTATGTGTATTAATCAGTCAAGATTCTTCAAGGAAATAGAATAAATAGGATGTGTATGTATTTATGTCTGTATAAATTTGTGTCTGTAAGACACATATTATCTATAATATTTTCATGTATTTTAGGAATCTTTAAATTCCTAATTACAGATTTAAAGCTATGAAATGTGCATTTCTTGGCAACTTACACTTGTGATTTTATATTTATTCAGATTTCCAATGAAAGCTTAAGGAAACAGACAAAAATATAAGGGACATGAAAAATATGGAAACAGTCTCAAAACAAAAAGATTCAGTAACAGGAAAGTCTTCACAGTCAGGGCCCATCAACATTTTAAAATTACCCAAAGAGTACAAATGCTCAATTCAAATCAATGTCATGCACTAAATGTCCCTTGAAGCTGCAAACTAGAAAAGTCATCCACCTTTGTCATATACACACACATTTGTAGAGGGTAGGTGGGAGGGAGAAGAAGAGAGGGGGGTTGAGAGGGAGAGGAAGAGGAAGAGGGAATGAAAAAAGATTTTCAGGAATTGGTTTACATGATTATGGACACTGGCAAGTCCAAAATCTACAAGGTAGACCAGTAGGCTGGAGACCCAGGGAAAAGCTGATGTTGCAGTATGGTCTGAAGATAGACTGGAAATAGAATTCCCTCTTCACTGGGACCTCTGTGTGCTTTTTCTTAAGCTTTCAATTGATTGGATGAAGCCTGCCCACATTATGGCAGGTGATCAGCTTTACTCAAAGTCAACTGACTTAAATATTAATCTCATCTAAAAAATACCTTCACAGAAACATTTAGAATAGTATTTGATCATATATTCTGATACCATGACTCAGTTAGGTTGACATATAAAATAACATTACTTTTTTTGTGTGTCTTTATTTTATTTTGAGAGAGAGAGAGACAGAGAGTGAGTGGGGGAGGGGCAGAGAGAGAGGGAGACATAGAATGTGAAGCAGGCTCCAGGCACTGAGCTGTCAGCACAGAGCCCAATGCAGGGCTCGAACCCACAAACCAGCCCCATGAACCATGAGATCATGACCTGAGCCAAAGTCAGATGCTTAACCTATTGAGCCACCCAGGTGCCCCTAAAATAATCTTACTAACTACGACAAAAAAGAAGGATAGAACTACTTGCTTTTTATGAAACAGAACTGCATTCTCTCACTCACAAATTCAGCTTCTTGATTACCTCTGTGTTCTAACTAGCCAAAATGAAGAACTGAAAAAAAACAGTTTCCTTTATTTCTAGACCTATGCCCCTTTCTTTATATTCTGCTTCCTTTAGGAGAAGTTATACTGAGAGAATTCTCTCAATTCAAGGTCTCTGGCATTAAAGAACTGTTTTTTTTTTCCTTTTCTTCTTCATTTTTCTATTTACTCAATTAAAATTTACCTGAAAATGATGGACTTACTTTTTTTTTAAAAGGCTAGAAGTTATAAAACAACTGAAACAACTATAGTGCTAGAAGGTAGAAGAGTTGAAAGTTTATACTAACGTGGCAATTTTCAAAAACGGTTAAAAAATGGTCACAATTTATCTGAAACTCCTCCTATCTGAAGGTGGAATACATGTCCTCTTTCACTGAATTGGGGAAGCCTTGTGACTACTTGAACAACTAGAGTACAGAATCGATGCTATGTAACTTCCAAGATAGGGTCATAAAAGGCCTTACCACTTCTTCCAGGTTTTCTTGGGATGGCCACCATGGGAGAAGCCAGTTTTCATATAAGAAATCTATTGTGCACGTCTTAGACCATCATGCTGGAGAGGCTGCACAATGGTATTAATGCGAACAGTCCAGCTGAGCCCAGCAGTCCGAGCTATTGCTGCCATGGTGCCAAACAAGTGAATGAAGTCATCTTAAACTCTACCAACCAGCCCATTGGCTGAATATTATTTACATATAATATATGATATTATATATATATACTTTATTTGATACCATAAGGAGCAAAAAGCCAAGTTCTGCCTAAATTCCTTACTCACAGAATCCATGTGCTACAATAAAACAGCAGATGTTTTAAGCTACTCAGGTTTCTGACAGTTGGTTTCACAGAAGTATAATGGGAACAATTAGTAATGGAGATAAAGGACTAGAATGAAGAGCTGAGATGTCTATCTTTTCTCTGGAGCTAAATGTAAGAGCAAACTTAAATGGAGGAGTTTAATACACATTACAGGCGTTCATAAAGCGAAATATTCTCCGGATAAGTTGACACAGGGGTGATGATAACACCATTGTGTTCTGATGGCTATTTACATCTGCTTTGATGAGAGGGGGGCACTTCAGAAAATACATGTGATTTTCTTGGGGGTCTGGGTGGCTCAGTCAGTTGAGCGCTGACTTTGGTTCAGGTCACCATTTCATAGTTCATAAGTTTGAGCCCCACGTCAGACCCTGTGATGATAGCTCGGAGCCTAGAGCCTACTTTGGATTCTGTGTCTCCCTCTCTTTCTGCTCCTCCCCTACTCATGCTCTGTCTGTCTCTCTCTTTCTCTCTCTCAAAAATCAATAAATATTAAAACATTTTTTTAAAGATTAAAAAAAAGAAAATACATGTGATTTTCTGTTCTACACCTGACCCATCCTCAATCATGTCCAACCAATGACACAAGAAATTCAGTTACCCTAGACCTCCCCCTTCCCTTCTATCAGCACAGTAAAACCTGTTGTGTCTACCTCTAAAATATTTTTCCAATTCATTCACATCTCTACAATCACCACCCCAAGCCACCATCATTTTTTATTTGGTTTATGGCTATATTCTTCTAACTGGTTATTTAATTTTCAGATATTTTTCAATGCTTTGTTTAAAACTCTAATTTTATTTTCCTTATCTTGAGAAAAAAACTCAGTATCCTAAACTTACAATGAGTAAATAAGCCATTGATGCACTGTGTAATTAATACAGACAATAATACTGTATTATGACCATCAAACTAGCTAAGAGGCTAGAACTTGATTATTTCCTAAACTGAAAAGGATAATTACATAATATCATAGAGGAACTAATAATCACTTCAGTGGCAATCATATTATAATATAGAAATGTATCAAACTAACATGTCATATACCTTGATTTTTCACAATGGTATGTGTCAGATATATTCAACAACACACACACACACACACACACACACACACACGCGCACACAACTGAATACCCTCACCATGACTCATAATGTATTGTTTAATCTGGCCCCTGTTGATATTGGCAACCTCATATCAAGCAATACCACTGTTTATATATAATTTTCCAGCCATACCAGCCTTTTGCAAGCTCCTTGAGCTTCCCAGATTTTGTGTCACAATGTTTTTATGCTCGATCTTCCCTTTGTCTAGAACACTCCTTGTGTTTGACTCCTCACTTTCACATTCCCTGATCCTCTCTATTAAAGATCCCTTTTGGCACATGCACCCCAACATTTACAACAGTGCTACCAACAATAGCCAAACTATGGAAAGAGCCCAAATGCCCATCAACTGATGAATAGATTAAGAAGATGTGGTATATATATATAAAATGGAATGCTACTCAGCAATAAAAAAAAAAAAGAAATCTTGCCATTTGCAACAACATGAAGGGTATTATGCTAAGCAAAGTAAGTCAGTCAGAGAAAGACATATATCATATAATTTGACTCTTATGTGGAATTTGAGAAACTTAACAGATAAACATAGGGGAAGGGAAGAAAAAATAAGATAAAAATAAAGAGAGAGGCAAACCAAGTAAGACTCTTAAATACAGAGAACTGAGGGTTAACAGAGGGGGGGTTAAATGGGTGACAGGCATTAAAGAGGGCACTTTTAGGGATGAGCACTAGTGTCATATGTAATAGACAAGTCACCGGGTTCTACTCCTGGAGCCGAGACTACACTGTAGGCTAACAAACTTGGGAAAAAAAAGAGCCCTTTTTATTTCCCTCATAATACTACTTTCAACATTTATGATCTCACTCATTAATTTTTATACTATTTTCCCTAGTGGCAAATAAACCCTAGGCAGGGACAGAGGTCTCATCTGTCTTAATCATCCATGTGATCACCAGGGCCTAGCATTGTGTCATAGACAGAAGATATGCTTGCTCAGTGATTATTTTTGAATAATTGAGTGATTGAATGAATGCTTCAAGTTCTGACACTTCACTCCATCTGTAAGTAATAGAGTAATCTGAATGCCTGGAATTAGCTAAGAGCATGGATTCTATTGCAGAGTGCTGATCTACTTAACTAGAGCACTCTCAATAAATGTTCTCAGTTATCATCAACACAACTCTCATGCATGTATTGATTCATGAATTTGCTGAATGTCTGCTTTGTGCCTGATTACAGGATAGCATAATACAATGCAAAACTGCCTCACCAATCTGGGACACATCTTAGAACACATTAATATCAGTACTCAAATATTGTTATTTCCAACTTCCCATCTGCTTATTCAGAAACTCAAGTGCCTTGACCCTCTCCCCCACTTTAGCAACAGGAGGGTTTTCTATGCACTTGAACATCAGTTAAACCATAACTTCCCACTTTACTCTGCTACTCCAAGCTCTCCCTTTAATAATCACTGCTGGTCTGGTTATCCCATACAAGCTTCTGAATTCATTTAAGGTGCCTACCCTTACCTTTTCATCTGCAACATTAATGCTCTCGGCCCTAACAGTACTGCATTATGTCAGTAGCCTCTGCAATGTTCCATTCCACTATATTAAGCTTGGTTAGAAGAAGATAGGGTTCTGTAGATGGATGGGTTGGCCACTTGTACCAGTAAGAGTAAACTCACAATTATACCAAGTAGATTCAAAATTGTAAATGCCTCAAAACAATAGAAGGGTGTTTCTTTTTTTTTTTTAACGTTTATTTATTTTTGAAAGAGAGAGAGCATGAGTGGCTAAGGGACAGAGAGAGAGGGAGACAAAGAATCTGAAGCAGACTCCGGGCTCCGGGCTGTCAGTACAGAGACTGCCGCGGGGCTTACTGTGAGATCGTGACCTGAGCTGAAGTCAGGCAATTAACTGAATAAGGCACTCAGGGGTTCCTAGAAGTATGTTTCTTTATCATGTGATAGTACTAGGTGGGAGAACAGATGGCTGAGTCAGCCATCTCCCATATAGTTATTCAGAGACCCAGACTTATGAAGGTTCTGCCATCTTCTGCAACTGGCTTTCGAAGTTCCCTGGGAGAGGTCTCCATTATAGGTAGCAGGAAGGAGAAAGGACCATGTAGGACTTTTATGAGCCAGTCTTGGAAATAGCACCATCACCATCACTACCTATCATACTTCATGGGGTAGCACTCAATCATGGTAATGATATATAATGACCAGAATAACAGAGAAATGTGGTACCTACATGGGAAAATCACTTTTCAGTAACAATTCATAAACTTTTGAAGGGTAGTAGACTATGCCTGTCACAGCCCATAGTGTTTCAGAACATACTAGACAGCTTTTCAGTCTACACAGAGAACCCTTCATGTCCCCAGGGTCTGCAAATGTTTCTAAGATGGTTAGATTAGAACTGGTTTCAGGATTGGGCATCACACCATACCCAGACCAGCCATTTCAGTAGGACCTTTAGTCCATGTGGCTAAATCTAAGAACTTCTATAAGGGTTCAAGGTTCTCCTTGTACCTTGGCTTTTGGAGCCTTCTATTGAACCACAGTTACATCAATAGGCTTAATATTTGGAACAAAATATATTTTTCTACTTCCAAGAAACCCCTCCCCAAAAGAAAATCACTAGGAGCAAATATATTTTTTCTAGTAATTGTGTTGCTTAAAACAATCTACTAGTCATATCTCATACCTCAAATATTCAATCCTTCTGAGATCTTTGTTAGGAATTTGAGATGAGCCTATATATTGGCAGGAATTTATATAGAAATAGAGACTAAAGAATTCTAGATGAGATGTAAGTTTGAACAAAGACTGACAAGAATTCATTCATTCATTCATCATTAAATATAACTTTGAAGCACAGAGATAGAAAACAACTTTCCAGTTTATAAACCAGAAATAATATTCTTTACATGGACTATACCTCATGGTAGGTGCTATTTGTTATTCTCTCAGCAATTTTCATAGAATTTACCACAAAACCTATTTCACTAAAAATTTAAAAGTATAGCTTAGAGTTCAAAAATAATACCTGGAGTCTTTACACTGTGATTTCATTGATGATCTTAAGGTCAGAAAATGAGAACAAATGCAAATACATGATAGGTATTTTCAAGATAAACAGGAAACAAATTGCCAAAATGAAGGGTGAAAATAAGGACATTTTAGAATTCTAAGCATAGGCAAGAATCCAACTTCATGAAACTCACTCTTCAGAACACTGGTTAAGCAATTTGGGAAAGTCAGCATGCAGCAACCCTCTAGTCTCCTCTCTGAAGGAAAGCCTGGACAGCCTGGCCTAACTGGCTGAATTTGAGCGGCCACCTCAAGGTAGAAAAGTTCTTGCCTGCATCTGCGGTTCACAGCACTAGAATCCAAATACTACTTGTGTTCCAAGGAGAGAGGCCAAGGGTCAGTTTGCAGAAATATGTCCAAACGTGCTGTTGAACCAAAGAAGCTTGAGAGTCCAAGTCAAGACAGCCAAGAATCCAGGCAAGGCTATACCAAGAAACAATGGGTCAGAACTGGGAACTGGGAGGTAAAGACCAGGATCTCATGATTTTGGCCATCCATCTTCTAGGTGGGCTATTAGGTGGGACAAACCAGCATATTTAAAGGATCTAGAACAGAGCAGGCAATGAACAAATTGGCTTAAAAAAATTAGGATAAAAAGTAATTCTACCAGAGAAGATTTCTAGGAATGTGAAATAAATGGTAACAAATGTAACTTGATTTGAAAAATGCCGATAGGTGTTGGCTTTTCCTAAACATATTCTTTATTGACTAATTTTCAAAGAGACTTTTGAAATTTAACCACTGAAGTCATTGGTGAAGAATAATCAATTACTCAGAGTAGACTTACATAAAATCTGGGAACCCTAATGAAACACTAAGTCACATATGTGTACCCTCTTTTGAAACAGTTAATTAGTTGTCACCTAACAAAGCAGAGGCCTAAAGAGGGAAGATTTGATTATGACGGGGTGAGAATTTAATAGCAGTATTTTTTGAGTGTAACTTTCTTAGATTGGGTTTCTGTGAAACAGACCCAGCTACAAGAATTCATGTGCAAGTATTTTACAAAGAAAGTGCTCCCAGGAAAAGCCAGTAAAAGAGTGGGAAAAGAAGCATGGGGTGGGGGAAAAGCTAAAGAGTGCAAGAGCAAAGCCCCCAGCTTCTGGAGAATAGCAGCAACTTGATTCCACCAGGCATCTCCAGTGTAGGCTGCATCTCAGAGATAATCCATCTCTGAGCAAGAGAGTTTCCTTCCACACTCGTACCAGCATTAGATAGGAGTCCCCCTGAGCACATCTAGCTCTCTTCACAGCAAGCAAAGGCAGTCTTCTTTCCAATAGTCATAAGAATAGCCTTTCGGAAGCCAAAGTGCAACACATCAAGAGTAGGGACTCCGGGAAGGACTAAAACCCATGGGGGGTGGAGGAGCGGGGCAAATCTGTGCAGAAGGCTGATCATTGTGGCAGTGTTACAGATGATTTCAGTTTATGCATGTAAACATGATTCCATGAACAATATTTTATATGATACGATGATTAAATATTCTTTTTATAAGAAAAAGCAGTGTTTCTTATCATATCTGAAAGCAACACAAAGATGGAAAAAGGGGGAAAATTGAAATTTCCCACAAATTCTCTTCTATTTATTCCCTCAAGTCACCAATGTTAAAATCGTTAGTTCTTTATTCTTAATATCTTTATTCATATTTACGTAAACATATGGACATGTAAGGGTTTTTTAATCACAGTATGATATGGTAACAGCATATGCAATACGTTTTCCTTGCCCACAAAAAAAAATTACATGACCATCCTTTCAGATAAATACATATATACAATTCATTTTCATATGAGAAAATATTCAATATGGATAACCCAAAATGTATTAAATTATTTTCCTCTAAGTGATGAACATTAAAGATGATTCTTTTTCTATGTCACTATAAATAATGCTAAACTATGTCCTATAGGCCAATGTATACACATACCTATGTCCTTACATGCCAGTATTTTATTTCCATTGGATAGATACTAGAAAGTGGGATTTCTGGGTCAAAGAATATGTAGGTCTCTAATTTTAAAAGGTAAAGAGAAATTCAGTTGGTCACCTTGCTTTCTATTTCACTGAGAAAACAGAAGCAATCAGAGGAGAACCTTCACAAACTGCCTACATCATATTTCCCACTGACCGGAATCTGCATCGTCTACCACGTCTTTCCTCCCCGTCATAACCCATCTGTCCATTCTCCTTCTCCAAATCCCATGTCTTGGTCCATACACTATCTCATTCCCTTCTTGCCCAATCAAGGACGCTGTTACTACAGCAGCTCTCCCCTCTTTTGCTCTCCCACACTAACTAAAATGTTCCATTTGCTATAGTTTAATATGTATTCAGGATATAACTACTTCTACCACATTTAATGTCATAACCTTTGGTCGATGCTTTCATTTTTTCCTCGATCATGGCCCTACCTGTCAAAATGGTCTCTCTGCTCCCAGCTTTGTTCCCTTATAATGTATTCTTCACATGGTAGTCAGAGTGATTCTTAAGACACATCAGGTCTCCAGAGTGAAGATTCTCTAACAGCCTTATTTAAAAGTTTTAATCATCTCTCATGTCCCAATCCCTAATTTGTTCCCTTTCTTTTATAGCATTTATTACATTTAAATAAAATCTATAATTTACATATCCTAGATTACTTTGGATACTTCATAAATTAATGCAAATTGTGCTCAATTCTTATTACTGCATTCTTGTCTTTATGTTTTCCAAGATTATGAAAAATGTTTAATAAGTAGAAGGGATGTTTGCAATAGATATCTAATACTTATCACCTGCATTTGACCATTAATGTTTTACTGTATTTGCTGTATCATGTTTTTTTCTTTTCCCTCATTCTATCCAGCCCTACCTACAGCAGCCATCTTATTTTTGATACATTTCACAGTAAATTACAGAAATCAGGTCTAAGTCACTGATGCCTGATATTAGAAACATTTTCATATACTTATTGTCCTTTCAAATATCTTATTTTGTAAAATGTCTACTCAAATATTTTGTTCATTTTTAATTGGGTTATTTGCTTATTGAGTTACAGGGTTTCCTTCTGTATCCTATACATCACTTCTTTGTCAGATGTATGCTTTGTGTACATTTTCTCCCCATCTTTGGTTTACCTATTCATTTCCTTAATTATGTATTTTGACAAGCATGAATTTTAACTTTCAATAAAGTATAACTTATCAATTTTTGTAATTTCTGCTTTCTTAGAAACTTTTGTAATCTTAGAAACTTTTGCTTATACACACATGATGAAGAAATTCTCGTGTTTTTCCCCCCTGAAAGTTTGATGATTTAAGCTTCTGCATTTAGGTTTATAACTGATCTTGAATTAAATTGTATGTATAGTGAGGTAGAGTTAAGCTACTTCTTTTTTTATAATGTATTTTATTATATATACATTATTTATATATAAATATTATATATTATATACATACATTTTAGAATGCTTTTGAATACATTTTATTTTTAGAGTAATTGAGGTTCACAGCAAAATTAACCAGAAAGTAGAGAGAGCTCCTGTCGGTCAGTATACTGTGCACTACCTGTTACCAATCTTAGGGCAGAACTACACATATTTCAGTCCACTGAACTTTAGTATCAGAGTCACAAGGAAAACAACACAGTTAAGCACCGGATGGAATAATACTTTACTTACATAGAGAAGAGACAGAGCAGGATCAGCTTCAACACAGGGTGTGACCCATGGCCAACAGGTCTCTCTCCTGGCAGGTAATATAGGACAGTTTGCTTACTGACATCCTTCTCCAGCCAGGGGGAAAAAATCCTGACCCTTCCCTTGTGGACTCTGAATTACTCAAAGCTCATGGAATGCCTGAGGGCCAAGGACTTCCATGCTTAAGCAGAACAAAGGAACACTCATGGCTCCTGAAACAGGGAAAACTATTTTCTGTTACAAGGTGGTAAATCTAGCACAGGCTGTTCAGTTCTTTACCTGTTGGTAAGTTAGTGTGGCAGGCCCAAGGCTCATTGTTTTACAGCAGAATCAGGATCAAAAGACTGAATGTGTGAGACTGCGTTTCTCAATAATTCCCACACACAACCTCTTCCCACACACGCGTAACCTACCCCGACTATCCACCTCCAGCACCAGAGTGGTATGTTTGTTATAATTGACACACTGTTATCGGCCACAGTTCATAGTTTACATTAGGATTCATTCTCAGTGTTATACATTTTATGAGGTTTGGCAAATGTATAATGACATGTATCCACCATTACAGTACTGCACACTAGTTTTACTGTCATAAAAATCCTGTGCTCTGCCTATTCATTTCTCTCTCCCACTCAAGACTGGTGACCACTAATTATTTTTATTGTCTCCATCATTTTACTTCTTCTGGAGTGTCATATAGTTGGAATCACAGTATGTTGCTGGCTTCATTCACTTATTAATATGCATTTAAGTTTCCTCCATGTCTTTCATGGCTTGATATAACTCATTTCTTTTTAGCGCTGAATAATATTCCATTCCCTGGATGTATTTCAGTTTATTCACCCAACAGTTTATTCATTAATGAAATATGTTTTGGTTGCTCCAAAGTTTTGGCAGTTTTATGAATAAAGCTGCTATAAACATCTGTGTGAGGGTTTTTATGTAAACATAAAGTTTTAAATTCATTTGAGTAAATACCAAGACATATGATTGCTGGATCGCATGCTAAGCATAATTTTATTAGTTTTCTAAGACACTGCTTGTCTTCTAAAGTGACTGGACCATTTTGCACTCCGACCAGCAATAAATCAGAGTTCTTGTTTCCACATCCTTGCCAGGATTTGGTGGTGTCAGTATCCTGGATTTTATCATTCTAAAAGGTGTGTAGTATCTTTTTGCTGTTTTAATTTGGGATTTTCTAGTACCATGATGTTAATTGACTTTTCAGGTACGTACTTGCCCTCTGTATTTTATTTATTTATTTATTTTTTAATTTTTGAGAGAGAGAGAGAGAAAGCATGAGTGGGGGAGGGACAGAGACAGGGAAAGAGGGAATCCCAGGCAGGCTCCATGCTGACCGTGGAAGGAACCAATGCAGGGCTCAAACTCACAAACCATGAGATCATGACCTGAGCTGAAGTCAGACACTTAACCGACTGAGCCACCCAGATGCCTTTGTATATCTTCTTCTGTGTCAAAGTAATTTGCCCATTTTTACAGGTTGTTCATTTTCTTATTGTTGAGTTTTAAAACTTCTTTGTATATTTTGGATAACAGTCCTTAATCAGATGTGTCTTTTGAAAATATCTTCTCACAGTCTATATTTATCAACTTATTCTTTTGTCACTGTCTTTTGCAAAGTATGTTTGTAATTTTCGTGAAGCCCAGCTTCTCTATTCTTTCTTTCACAGATCTTGCCTTTGGTGTTGTTTCTAAAAAAATTTTTTTTTGTTTTTTATTTATTTTTGAGAGACAGAGAGAGAGAACACAAGCAGGGGAGGGTCAGAGAGAAAGGGAGACACAGAATCTGAAGCAGGCTCCAGGCTCTGAGCTAGCTGTCAGCACAGAGCCTGACATGGGGCTTGAACCCATGAACCATGAGAAAAGATCTCATTACGAAGAATGGAATGTTTCGGCACATTTAAACATGGTTCCTATTCTTAATCCCTGTCGAAGGCTAGATTTTTCTCTGATATTCACTCTGAGGACCTGACAGAGCTCTTGGAGGTAAAATTCACAGAAGCGTGGGAGCCCTCCTATGACCAGGTCCCCATAGGTTTCAACGCTCAGAGCTGTACACACAGAGCCTCCAGCACTTGTCAGTTACTGGTTCCGGTGTAGACACCTGCTCATGGACTTCTGTTCTGGTAAATTCTGTCTCCTTGCCTCTCTGTCTCTCCAATATGTGGGGGCAGCGATTTTATCTGTGATCTCATTTCTCTAAAAGATCTAAGAGTTGCTGATTTTTCAGTTTGTCCAGGTTTTTGTTGTTAGGATTGCTGTTGTGATTTTTAAGCTGCTTGCACACTGGCCTGGAAATCCTCAATCTCAATTTTTTTTTAATTTTAATATGGATTCCCAGCTATTACAACATCATTTGTTGAAAATATGTTCCTTTACCATTGGATTGCTTATCTAATTTTGTTGAAAATCAAATCACCACACAAATATAGATCTGTTTCTGGGATTTCTCTTCCATTCCATTGTCAATTTTTTTTTTTTTTGGTCTATTCCATGCTGTCTTTATGATACAGAATTACGGTCTTTTATTCTTCTTGAAAAGTGCTTTAAATATTTTATATTTTTTAGATTGCCATATACATTTTAGAATCATTTTTAGATTTTTACAAATTAAGTCTGTTAACACTATGATAAGGATTGCATTGAATCTACAGATTTTAAGACACAATGTCTTAAAAGTAGTGAGTCTTTCAATTCATAAACAAGATATCTCTCTTCATTTAGGTGTGTCTTCTTAATTTCTTTTAAGAACGTTTTGTTTTCAGTGTAGAGATATCATACATCTACTATTTAATTTACTCTTAAGTACTGTATGTATTGTGACATGATTGTCAATGAAATTTTTTCATACTTTATTTTTCAATTGTTCCTGCTAGTTTGTAAAGGTACATAGGTTTTTTTTTTCCATATTAGCTTAGTATCCTGCATCATTGTCAAGTTTAATTTCTAGTATTTCTGTAGATTCCTTAGGATTTTCTATAGAAACAATCATATCACCTGTGAATTAAAGGCAATTAAGATGTTTATTTCTTGTCTTATTCCAATGAATACTAGGAGTTCCAACCAATGTTAAATAAAAGTGGTAGACACTTTTGCTTTGCTTTGTTCCCAATATCTAGGGGAAAATATTCAATATTTTATCAATGTGTATGATATCTATCTATATTTACATATGCCATTTATCAGATTAAGAAAATAATCTTTTATTCTTTGCTAAGAATTCTTATCATAGATAAGTGAAGTTTCTCAATTTTTTTCATTTATTGAAAGAGTTTTCTCCTTTATTCTGTTTATTTATATTAAACTATTAAAAAGGGGAATTCTTAAACCTTGTTTAGTCAAGATCTAATATGTCTGATTTATATATTTACTTTAAATGTTTATAAAAGGCATTTTAAAATCCTGCGTAGTAAAGGTTTCATATTTTTTCTACTAACATTTTGTTATGCTAATATTTTGTTAGTTGTCTATATTCCCAAGAAATATTTGCTTTTGGTTTTCTTTTTTTTTTTCAATATCTTAGACTATTAGTTTCATAAAAATTTGGGGACAATCTGTCCTCTTTTTCACGAAATGTTTACTATAAAATTGGGGCTTTTTCCTCATTAATGTTTCTTAGAATTCATTGGTGAAACCATCTGGGCCTGTAGTTTACTTTGTGGTAGAATTTTATTTAATAATTTGATTTACTTAAGAGATATGGAGCTTTTATTCATTTGAATTTGGGAGTAAAATTACAGATTTATAGCTTCTGTAAATCTATAAATTTGTTTCTTTCAGATCTCTAGCCACCATTTCTTCTTTTCTTCCCCCTCCTCCTCCTTCTTTTTGTCATATTTTCTCCTTTCTCCCCTCTGGCATACCAATTACACATATATTAGAACTTATAATATTATGCTATAAGTCCCAGAGTCTCTTTTTATGTTTTTAAAATCTTTTTCTTTATATACTCCAGATCATTACCTTTGACCTAGTTAGTTTCACTGATTCTTTCCTTTGAAATCTCCATTCTATTATTAAGTGACATTTTTAGTAAGTTTCTTATTTTTATTTTTTTATCTCTGCTTGACTTCCCACCTTTTAAATCATTGTGAGTATAATTTCCTTTATCCTAACTTCCCTCATTGAGTACAACTCTTTAGGGTCTTTCTATGCTCTTTCAACATTTGGGTCACCCTCGCATTGGTATCTGCTGAGTGTCCTTTCTCTTGAGAAAGGGTCATATTTTCCTGATTCTTCACACATTAAGTGAACTTGGGTTAGATACTAGATACTGTGAATGATATGCTGAGGATTGTGTTATATTACTGATTAGTTGGATTCAAGTTGGATGCAGATTCTTTAGTAGCTCAAATCCTAGCACAGTTAGTTTATCTTTAGCTAGGGTCTGTTCTACATATGTATGTTACAGTACTTAGCCCGATAATTATGTAGAGATCATGCAGAGAATTTGAGGCTCCCATTTTCTGGCCCTATACTTCCCAGAATTGCCCCTCACTTTCCAATGGTCAAGGTCATCACTCTGCATTTTGGTGTTTCAGGCCAAAAAGATTGTGGTTCTCCATGAGTTTCAGTCAGCTCACATAATGCTCACTGTTGTCTGCTCTTCCTGTTCAATAGATACAAACTCTCCTGCAGTTCTAGAGAACACATCTATATACAGTTGACAATGGCTGACTGGAGAAAAGAGGCATCTCTTTACATATCAGTAAGATTTGCCAAAAGTCTTCTGCTATGCAGAACTATGTCAATAGGTCCATGCTAAATCCAATCACCAGGAAACACAATGGTATATTATGTTTGACTTAGTAAGTTTTATATAGCTCTGAGGGGGAGGATGGGTTCACCAAATAAATTAGAGACTATGTCACAAAGGGAAAAGCTGGTGACGATTCTTGGATAGTCAGTCAATAGTGTCTGCTACATAAGACTCTGCATTGCAAGATACCAGGAAATACTTTTCAAATAGACTAACATAGTAATGATAGGTCCCAGAATTGGACAATGCAATTAAATTAATTACTAGATAATTTTATGAAAATAGTATTGGAAATTTTATAAAGTAAAAGTTGATTTATTTTCATCTAACTGTATAGCCACTGAGATGGGAGTGTGATTAGTGTTGTTAAAGAATTCCAAGGTATGAGCATTCTAAGCATTGACATACAAGGGACAAGGAGAACATTCTAGCTGGGGAAGTATATGGATGATATATAATCATATTGAGAAAATATATGGTTAGATGGGTATCATTAGACTAAAATTTTCTAAAAAGTCTATGGTAAGTTTTCTAAAAAAAAAAAAAAAGCTAAAAAAGTATATTAAAAACAAGAAAAACAAGAAACACCTGATAATAATAAAAGCAACCTTCTTTGCTTAAAGAAGTACCCTAGAGGAGATAGGACCCAAATAGGTAGAGATGAGGTCCAGTTAGTTAAAGAGTGAGACTGATATTAAAAAATTAAGTCGTTTTTCCACACAGATGAAAGGAAAGGCCAAGAATTATTGCCTTGGGATAAATTCCTAGAAATCACCTGATGAAAGATTATATCATTGTCCTGCTCATTTATGCAATTTTTTGACAATTCCTTTCTGAAATTTTCAATTGACCTAGAACTTTCAACTGCTGATCACTCCACTGTCTTTGGACCTCTAAAATATTATAGGGGCACCTAGGTGGCTCAGTCGGTTAAGTGTCTGGCTCAGTGATCTCATAGTTCATGAGTTCGAACTCTGTGTTGGGCTCTGTGAACATGGACCCTAGTTGGGAATCTCTCTCTCCCTCTCTCCGTGCCCCTGACCCCCTCACACATGCATACTCTCTCTCAAAATAAATAAACTTTAAAAACATTAAAGAAATAATATAAAGTATTATAAATACATATAATCAAACACAGTGGTCTCATTAGGGATGCCTATGGTTAAGCAGGTATTAGGAATTTGACTTCTAACGCTTCTCATCCTAAAGTACCTAGATTTTTGCCAGTCTTTTTTCTTTATAGTAACTTGCATAAGATCTTTAAAAACTAATTGAGTGGCTCAGTCAGTTAAGCGTCTGGCTTTGGCTCAGGTCATGATCTCATGGTTCGTGGGTCCAAGCCCCGCGTCGGGCTCTGTACTGACAGCTAGCTCAGAGCCTGGAGCCTGCTTCAGATTCTATCTCTCTCTCTCTCTGACCCTCCCTGCTCCTGCTGTCTCTCTCTCTGTCTCTCAAAAATAAATAAAAAACAGAAAAAAACCACCTAATTTAGTCAGAGTTCCTCCTTAGTCCACATTTACATTTACTCACTATATTTCTCACTCTATCACTACCTTCCTAAAAGAAACAATTTTACATTATTTTTGCTTCAAGAGATGGATACAGTGAGAAGAATATTGAGTAGTTAGGGTACACAGCTTCTAAGGTTCTGTCAGTAATTAGCTAGATAATATTGAGCAGGTAATTTTTCCTTTATGGACCACAGTTGCCGCATGTGCAATTATAGAGGAAAAAATGAGATGAGAGTTTGGTGTCAGACAGGCATTTCAGTTCTCTTACTTCATGTTCCTAGAAAATAACCTGAGTGACAAGATGACACTTCCAGTGTTTCATATCATCCATGGTGCAGTACTGAAAAAATACAACCTTCATTATTCTGGGCCTCATATGTTAGAGAATTTTAAAGTGTGAAAAAATTTACCCCTTCCCCTAAATATTAGCCCTGGGCCTCAAAATGGTTTGGGTCAGAACCAGAAATATAATCTAGATTGCCTAACTTCCAGGTCTCATGCACATCTCTCTTTTTTTACCTGAAAATGTCATAATTATACACTAGGTGAGCCTGACAAATATTCTGAATTGTTCTTTTCTCCCCACGTGAACATTGTAGAAGACACTATTAGTGGAGATCATTAAAACACAGGTTATCAAGCATTTGTCATTCCACATCTTACTCGTATCTGGACAGACTCGACAATCTCCAATGGTATGAAAGCCTTGAAAGTAAAGGCTGAGAAGCTGTACATTCCAGCAGTGCCGGGAAATACACTTTTGTCAGAAAATAAACTCAGAATA
Organism: Suricata suricatta; assembly: GCF_006229205.1. NCBI lineage: Eukaryota > Metazoa > Chordata > Mammalia > Carnivora > Herpestidae > Suricata > Suricata suricatta. Next base: position 114,079,331 of record NC_043705.1, read on the forward strand.
ACATCCAACAGCGAATACCATACACATCTGCTGAATCAAAGACTGATTTGAGCTTCAAAATATTGTTCAATTTAAAACACATTTCCTTTCCTTTCTACATATTTTAAGACCTTTTTAAATGAAAAATCATTAAAAATCTACTGGTTCACGATGATCTGCCACTCCAACGAAAACATGTTACTTTCTTTAAATTTATAAGTCTCTGTACAGTAGGGCTGAAGATAAAACAGTATTAAGAAAATGGTGCTGATTTATGTCAAGGGTCTTAAAATGGTTCTCTTTGCAAAATGTAGGGAAGGGGGCAACCACTCCCATCGACCCTGCCCCTGTCTAATCTTCCAGCCCCTTCCACAGGAACCTCACACAGTCTTAGAACTGAGGACAGTGCCACTTCTTCCCACCCACGAGGAAAGTTCCCAGGGGCTCCGGCTGTCGGTCTTACAGCTGCTTTGATGAAAGATAGGGATCTAGATGGGACCCCCTCCATCTGCCAGCCTCCCTTCACTGGGTCCCTGGAGGAAACAGCCACTGTGGCAAAAATTTCACCTTAACCTCATCCCTCCTCACCTAGAATTTACTTCCAGCTTCTGCTCTTTCCTGATGGGAGTTGAGGCATACACAGCTTTCTCTTTATCCTCCACCAACATCACACCAGTCACAGATTTCTAATTTTCCCTAATAGTCACTTAGTGAGGTGGCTTTGAAAAATATATTTGGTAATAAAGACAAGTCAGATAGGAAAGAAAAAAAAAGATTCCTTCCAAGTGACAGAAGCAAATATTTTTAAGACCAAAAAAAATATGTAAATGAAACTTGTTCCCAAACCTCTACACAACTCATTTCTCCCTAAATTTGTGTGCTGTCGTGTGGATGCAGCCTTGTGTATTTTCAGGAGGCCTAAAAGGGTAGTGTTTATCAATAAAATGTTCCTAAGTACCAAAACTAATTATACTTTATATTGCTAAATCTGGAAGTTGCTCTATTTAAAAAAAAATCTGAAGTTTCTATCTTTACCAAATATGTGGCTTCCTTGCTGTCTGTATTTCATTTCCCTTGCTTATTTACCAAAAGATAAACTAGTCACATTTTCCCCCTGGCTTTGCTTGGTTCTAATTTTTTTTTAACCTCACGGACGATTTTATTTTGGAGTTTGAGAATGGGAGATCCTGTTCTTAGGTCTACGGAGTTTCTTCTAGTTTAAAATTTTACTCAATTTAAAAATGCATTTACAGAAATTCATCCAACAAACTTAAAATTGAAAAACAGAGTTGAAAATGGTGGCAGAGTTTGCTACCTAAATTCTAACTCATAAGCAATGAGTAAACAGGGATCTTTTTCTTCCCTCGCAACCCACTTTGTCATCTATAAAAATGATTAGGCATCGTCCCTCAGGTCTTTAGTGCTCAGATTGGGGTCTGGTGTTAAGAATCCTCACCGAAAGAAGCCCCAAATGCTAACTGGAATGTCCTCAAGTAGCTTAAAAAGGCTTTTTCTCCACTTGCTATATAGAATCTACACGCTGCCATCTAGCCCTAGCTTCCTATGCAAAATAACCAAATTATATTTAATCTTGGCACAAAACTGGCTCAAGAGTCAGGTCTCTGCCCCAAGCAAAAGAAGAGGAAGAGTAACTTGGCACACAGAGCACTGTTCCCAAGTTAGGGCAAAAGGCTCTCTTTACCATTACTGTGGTAGTATTAACAAATTAAATGGAAGAGGCAGTTATGTAGAATAAGTGTCTACATTTAGGAAAGGAATAAAGAAGCAGAGGACATGCTTTTTAGTATGCATTCAGAACCCAGAACTTTCTGGAAGAATAAAATCAGGCACCTGAAAGAGAAAAACACAAAACATCAATGTAAAGAACCACTGTCCTTACGCCTTAGATCCTTCCAACGTAGATATTCCCAAACTTTGATACTGATATTTCGGAAGTTCAGAGTACTCAGACTGGGTACCCAGCACTTTGCTACCCAGAGAACTGTGTCTGAAGAGGAATCCTGGCTCTCCACTGGAGCACTTCACCTTCCTGGACTTCAACACATACCCCTAACGTCAATACTCCTTTCTGTTTTCCTCTGTTATTTGTCAAAGACAACAAACTCACATGTCTGTTCTTATATAGCACTTACATTTCTTTAGTAAGTCAAACATCCAAAGCTGCCTTCCAATTACAGTGGACCACTTTCCCTGTTGTACTAAGCAATTCTTCTACTGGGCTTCTTTCACTCTAGAAGCTGACCTCTAAAATAGAAAGAACCCAGTATCAATTCATATAAATAATATTCATCTGTTATAAGTAAATATTGAACTAGTGCAAAAGCTGTTCACATATTTGGAGGAAGGTGGTCAAAAGGTACAAACTTCCTAGTGCAAACAGGTACTAGGTATGTAACGAACAACACAGTGGCTACGGTTACGCGGTTTTATGAAATGCAGGAGAGTTGTTACAAGAGCAGATCCTAGGAGTTCTCTCACAGGAAAAATATATATTTTTTTTCTTTATATTGTATCTAAATGAGATGGTGGATATTTCCTAAACCTACTGTGGTGAGCATTTCACAACATATGTAAATCAAACCATCATGCTGCATACCTTATAGTGATGTGTGTTGGTTATTTCTGAATAAAATGGGAACAAAAAATGAAAATGGGCCACTTTAGCTCCGGGCCATCTTCTTAATTCATGCTTTGGAGTTTAAAAAAATATTTTTCAATCAATTCCAAATAATCTGACAGGCTTTGTGTTTCAAAATTAAAAAAAAAAAAGACTAGATGGGTAAAAAAAGAAGAGTAGGTGTTTGAAGGGAAGTGTGTGTACCTGTATGTGTGTGTTTAAGAAATGAATAAGGTAACTTCTCACAGTTACACTTCTAATTGCAGAAAATACAAGAATAAACTACTTCCCATACACATTTCCCTATTTTTAACCACAGCAAAGATGGGTAAAACAGTAAAAATAATACTGGCTCCATAAATAAATTCAGAAAATTCAGATATCTAGTGCTATCAAGTAGGAAGAATATACCCTAATCCACCCACAAATGAGCATGTCTTTACTTAAAGGCAAACCAGTATTTCTTTCTCACAAGTCAGCCAAAAAAATTTTCTAAGTCCTTTCTCCCTTTGCCCATAAAATTTAAATACATCAAACCAAAATATCCAAACCCCACTGACAACTGCAACAGGAACATGAAAGCCAGAATGGTATAGATAAGAAGGAGCCATTATAGTGGCTTGAGCAGAAATTCATTTTAAAATGACATATTTTTGAACTATTATCCTGAGGGCAGTCTCTTTATCCCTCAGCTGGGATTCAAGCAATTTAATGAAATGCTCTCCTAATTCAGGGATAGTCTAGGATGTTCTCAACCACAAGGACATGCTCTTGTAAAGGCACAAGTTGGAATAAACTGAGAATTTTCCAAAAAACACGCGAACCGCCCCGGAGATTAGGAAATGTTCTCCCTCCCTGTCCCGCAGCTTCGGCAGGGGCCACTGTTGTTCTTGCAAGTGTATTACATCTTTTTAGTACGTGAAGCTTTCTTGCAATTGGCTGGTTTAGTGCAAGCCTAGTAGTTCATTACTAGGAGCCCGTCATCCTGGGCAGCTTGCTTATCTTCCCAGGCCACCGCCTCCTGCTGCTCTCCTTCCTCCCCCTCCTCTCCCTCCCCTCCCTCCCCTTCTGGTCCTTTCTTCCTCCTCCTACACCCCACCTGTGAAGCAAGGGTAGCAGAATGAAGGAATTTAAAGTCTTTTCCAACTATAAAGGTTCACAATTTTATAATGGTTCATGCTGATAAGGGGAGAAGATAGACAAAGGGGAGAAAAAGGCAAAAACTTGATTTGAGCTCCATAAATTCTGGGTTATGTTGATTTCTGTGAGAATTTATTTGTGAAATTTTGGGATTGTCTGGACAGTAATTAATCCACAAAATTATCTGTATATATAGTTTGTCTTGTGAGTTTTGGTACTGTACCCAGCTTTTGTGACATACTGAACAATTCAAGGCTAGCTGCGTACTCATTTTTAAAGAATTGTCTTTAGATAAAAACAAAGTAGGCTGGAAAATAACACTGTTTATCTCCCTTCTTCCTTTCTAACTAAACTATAAATAAAGTTCAATGTAACAAATTTACTCACAAAAAATTACTGATTTTAATGATGAGGAAACATTTAAAATTTTTATGGTAAATTGAAAAGAAGAAAGGTGATTTTAATATGAAGCTATTACTTACTGTAGCTTTCCACAACTGCATGTTATTTATGAGCATAATTTCTACATTACTGTATTCATTTTCTAGAGTTGTTTGTGTGAAAGCATCTTATTGAACATTTAGCAATCAAAAATGTTTTTTGGACCGCAAAGTCATTCACTAAATTAAAAAAAAAATCTCTCTGCAATAACCAATCAAAACTCAATACTAGATTATATATTTCTTGAGATCAAATGACATATATCATTTTCTTCTGTATAATTCAAAAAAGATAGCATATCAAGCAAGCACTAGATGTTCCACAATGCACTTTGTATTAAATTACCCTCCTCTGTTACCTTGCACACATATAAAATATATTATTACACACTGGTTACTTAATGCAGAAGATGTGCACTGTAGTCAGTGTCCTGACTATAACACAGAATTTATCCCAATTGATTCATATGAAGAGACTTGAACAAAGTTACCAGTTACAGAGGTGTAGGTAGGGGAAATTAACAACCAAGGAAAGATGATGCAGACCAGCAATAGAGACGAACTGTTAGGACTCCTTGAGCTTATGGGGCAAGGGGAGGAAACAATATTGCCAGGACTCCAGTGAAAGTTGGAGCCCTGGAGGAGGGGTCATCCAGCAGGAAATGTGGATCTGGAAGGACAAAGCCAATGCCAGAAGAGTTACAGTCAATCAAAGAGGAGAAGGAGAGGAAGAAATACCCAGAGTTCTCTCTCTGGGACTCTGATCTTCTGGAGATCCCATTCTCCCACCAACAAAACCAACTACAAATCATCGTCCAAGGGACACCGGAGATGCACAGGTGTTAGCGCAGAGCTGAGCAGAGCTGGGCAGGAAATAGATCTGAGGACCAATCTAGGAAAAACCCAGAACCATGAATATCGCCTTCTCCCAACACAATAATATTCCTAATAGTAATTAGTGGATAATCTTCTTTGTGGAAGTCTATTTAACAGAGGCAAATTTTGTCAGATTGGGAGAGTGAGTTTCAGGTCAACTTATATTTGATAATATATATGTTTTAACAGGAGGTATACAGGATAGCATATAGATTAGGGAATTCTTACTGGGAAGTACTTAAAATAATAAGCTGGGAAACATAAAATATGCATCTAGGAGTCTGAGAGCAAAAGGCAAGGAAAGCAAGTTAGGTTGAGTTGTTGGTGAAAAGGATGCTGCCCAGGGACCCAGACCACAGGAGAAACTGTAGGGATTGTGTCAGGGACACATAGCAGGAAAAGAGGGAGCCCTGATCCTTCATGAAGCCAGAAAACAGAGGTCATACAGTGCCCTTCAGCTCTTTTTATAGGGAGTAGGACAATCAGGAAAAAAAAAAAACGTTCAGGGGCTCTATTTCTCCTCTAAAATCTTTCCATTTGTTTTCTGAGTCCTAAGATAACTTTACTTCATTCATCATAAATAATAAAGTACCTAAAACCATTCATTCATTCGTGTTTTTACAAGGGATGTTGCTCTGTCCTAGTTATTCGTAAAATATTCACTATGCACAAGGCCCAGCTGGCACATAATAGGTATCAATAAACTTCAGTTAAATCAAAACCAATTAAGGGGCACCTGGGTGGCTCAGTTGGCTAAGTGTCCCAACTTCGGCTCAGGTTATGACCTCACGGTTCAAGAGTTCAAGCCCTGCATCAGGCTGTATGCTGACAGCTCAGAGTCTGGAGCCTGCTTTGGAATCTGTTCCCTTCCTTTTCTGCTCTTTCCCTGCACTCTCTTTCTCAAAAATAAACATTAAAAATTAAAAAAAAATCAAAACCAGTTAAGTGAATGCATGAAGAAAGAAATGTTTAAATGTCTGTTGTTGTAAAACACTGTACCTTTAAAGAAAATGTGATGATGTGCCAACTGAGTCACAAACATAAATGACTGATATCATAGTGTTTAAAATTCTGATCACAGCTACATTACTACGAAACCTAGAGGGCAGGAGGTGGAAAGAAGGACATCGCTACAAAGGGACAGCTGGAAACACAGAAAACAAACAGAACTCTTCATACTTCACAGCTTTGTCAAGGGGAGGTTCTGTTTGCCAGCTGGGAGGAGGCACACAGCAGCTTTGTGGAAATACATTTGGTGTGTTTGGTGCCAACTGAGGCAAAATGGAGTTGCTAAGAACTTTTGTGATTTACTATATAATTTAAACATATAGGGGTCTTTTTGTTTGTTTGTTTTTTCCTTCAAAAGATCTTTGTCTCTGCCTGGGCTATTTTTCATTCTCCACCATAGATTATGAAGTCTGTTTGAAAACCTGGGAATTGGGCATTTAATTTAGTTTCAAACTCTGAAAAAAAATTAGTTAAGCCAATACCTGTGCTTTGAAATATCACACTGCTTTATGGAAATTTAGTCTTAGAATAGAGAAGGCAGAATCAAATTATAAGTCTGCTCATATTTTGAAGATCCCATGAATTTCCCAGAGGAGAAATTATACATTCAGATTATATAGAAAAAAAAATCCTTGAAAATGCATAACATGCGTTGCTTCCTAATTGTGTTCATTTCACAGGTTGTGGCAAAATAGCTCCCTTTGCCACATATATATCAATATTTATTTGGCTAATTAACTGGTACTCAATAATTCAACACCAACTACTTTATTACTTTTCTCTGGCTAATCTATCCCAGCAAAGATATATTGGTTTTGCATAAGTAAAGCCTCCTAACCATTCTTACCATTTCCATCCTGGCATCTCAGACATTAGAGTGATGAGTGGCCAGTGATAGGGAGTAGAGGGAAAAGAGAAAACAGACAAGGCAGATGTTACCGAAAGAATTAGGACAGCAGCCTCTAATTGTTAAAATCAGGACTCAGCACCTGAGTTCTAAACTCTGTTCGATCACTGAGTGACTTGGGTATCTATCTTTTCATTCAGCTATAAAGCGAATGAGGCAGATTTGACTACTGCTAAGGTTCCCACGAGCTCTGAAGTACTGCACTGCCTCTGTGGTTTAAGACCTCTTTCCCTTTCCACCGAAACCCCTTGTTAAAAAAAATCACTGTTTGATTTGTCCCAAATGTCAGGGACTATACACATCATCTCTAGCTACATCCTCAGAAGACCAGAAGCTCCAACAATGCCTTAAAACTGGCCTCTCCCATGTCGGAAAGGGAATAAGAGCTGAGACACAGTCATGAGGACTACAACTGCAGACTTCAAAAATAAGGCCTGCACATGTCTAACTTTGTAGAACAGCCTGGCTGACTTTTGACCTGACTTCTTATTATTTGAAGCAGCTTACTGACACTGCCAATTACATCACACATAATAGAACACACATCTTGTAATTGAACCACAGATAGTGCCAAGCAACATAAAGAATCCAGGAAATACATACTTAAAATGTAAACTGCTCAAACAGAAGGGCTACTGAAGGATCTGGAAGTACATACGCAAACTGCTTCTCGGAGGCTAAATAGCTACAGTTTAGGATTCTTCCGTGGCTGCTGCCATGGTCTTGCTTTTAAAAGCCTCAATAACTTCTCAAGACATCACATTAAACAAAAGGCCACCTCTATTTCCTCCATTAAAGATTTAACCTAATATTACTGGATATGTTTAGGACCTAGAAAGAAAGCATGCCTTCCAGAAGTTAGAAAAAAAAAAAAGAAAAAGAAACACAGCCTTTGAGAATTAGTAGGTACCACTCAAATCTGAAGCTTGTACTGTCCTTTTCAATCCTTGCAGAGAAACAATTAATAAAGGAACCCATTAAGACCTGATTATTGCTGCTAAAAAAAGGAAGGTAGAATTTCAGTCCTTTGAAGTAACTGAGAATGATTCAGGCCTCATTACAGAGATATAATCTACATTCATACATTTATGTTAGTGATTCAAATCTATTGGGAGAGATTGAATTCCGTTAAATAGTGCATCTTTCCTGTGGAACTTTTCTCAGGCTTTCTCGGGCTAACCTAAGAGGTGACCTGACAATGAAAAGCAGTGGAGTATTTAGGGATTCAACTGTGCTATAAAAGAAAGGCTGTACAGAAAAGAAAAAGAAGAATGAGATATAATCTAAAAAGCTATGTCAGCTTTTCCTTTGGGCTGTTTTGTAAATGCCCTTCCTGTCATCACGCTGTACAGAAGAATGGCGAGAGGACTCCAGAACTTTCAAACACTGCACCTGCTGCAACCAGATTTTAATATGGTAGTTTGACGATGTGTTTCCCCCCCCATTTCAAATGGAATAAAAACACAAAACCTCTCACAAAGATCTGAATAGCTTTCTTTGCTGGAGCAGAAAGTTGGTGGGTATGGGGAGGTAGCGGGGTGGAGGGGAGACTACCTTCAGGGTAGAAGGGAGTGCCTGTTGTGAGTTTAAAAAAAAAATTAAAAGGATCCCAAGCTGGCATCAATAGTGTTGATGCCCAGTGTAGAGAAACCTCAAATAATAACTTCATGTACTTTGTAACTTTTCACAGCAGAATCTTCCCTGTATGGTTTCTTCAAACATGTTTTAAAAAATGGAGTTTTAGTTGTCAATTCAAACATTTGGATTCTACTGAACAATTGGACTGAAACGCAAGTCCCTTAGACACACTACACTCTCTTTCAGGCATTTGTTAGCTCAGGTACAAAACAGTGAACTAGAAAATTAAAATTAGCATAGTAATTTCATTTTTAAACATCCATGCTTTAGTAAAAGAACAAAACTGTAAGCATACATGTGCCGTATGCTCTTTATTTAACTTTCCAATTAATAGCTACAGAAATTAGAACTCATTTCATTAAATTAAAAACCCTACTGTGGTGTTCACATTGTCAAAAATCTTTCCAGTAAGCATTGCAATTGGTTATAAACAATGCAATTAAAATTCTGATTCTAACATTCCAGGGTTCTATTTCAAAGGGCCTAAATGCATAGGAAAATGTAAGAGCATGCATATAAAGTCATTTTTTCAGGTCACTAAACAACATAATTGGGCAATCATTCCTAATGCCCATCTCTAAAGCTAATTTTTTTTATTTCTTTGTATTTTCTTCCATTCACAATGAAGACAAAGGTCAAAGGCACGTTACAGGGATTCTGGCTTGTGGTATATACACAAGCACTTCTGATTAGTTCCCTACAAATTACAGTTGCAGAGATCAAACTCCCAAGTTCACCTTGAAGTGATTCTCCATCTTAGAATAGCAATCGAAATATTAAGTTGAACCATATGAAATTGCCACTTGGGAAGGTCAAAAAATATAGTGGCAATTTCATATGCTTCCCCATAAGGCTAATATCCAGCTGCCTTACAGAACACAAATATTTTATATCATCACATCTTCAGTAACTCTCTCCAGTCAAGCCTTCCCTTGTTCAGAGAAATCCTAGTAGTGATCCTCTAGTAACTCTTACTTGTATTGGAACCAATTATCATAGTATTTCCCTCTCCTGCCTCTTAATTCTTGGCAAGCCTTCCTAGCCAGGGAGTTGGTTCTGTCTACACCTGGGTTGTGGGCATTGCTAGCAATGAGAGTGTTTCAAGGTGCTGAGAGTGGGTGGGAAAGAGAGGGAGACTGGTAGTAACACTTGTAAAACAGCCCTCAACGTTAAAGGCAAAGATAGAAAAGAAAAAAAAAAAAAAGAAAATGCCCCTTTTATGACCAAGTGCAAAGGAAATCGCATAGAAAACAGCAGAATTTGGCCAAATCGCATGGCTAAGTCTCCGCAATCTGAGTAAAGTGGGTTCGCTTTGAAGTGCACGCGTGATTCAGTAAACGACTCATGCTAGCAATTAGAAATCGGTCTTTTCGGTCCCCGATTTTATTTGCACCAAGAGAGAGGCGACTTTTAAGGGTGACGATAAATCTCCCTGAGCTTAAAAGGCAGAGAGGGCCAAAGTGTGAACTTTTTACTTCAGCAACGGAAGCGAGAAATCAGTGATTCATTAAAGCAGAGACCTCCTTGGAAGCTGGCAGAAGAGGAGGAAAAGCAGCTAATTATGTCTTCCTTCTCCGTGCTCGCCCCGACCAGTTTATAGTCTGCTGCCCGAGAAGGTTTATCCTCAGCATCTTCTGCTTTCTCCCCCAGCCGTCCCCTCCTTCTTGGACCCGGAGGGGGCGAAAAAGCAGTCAGCCCAGCACCGAGCTCCAGGTGGCTCCGAAGTCCTGCACTGCCAAGAGAAGGGGCGGGGGAGCCTCCGCTGGAAA